>NW_012267254.1:4688118-4691362 GCF_000151885.1 Dipodomys ordii
GGCGCTGTAGCTCAAGTGGTAGAGCACTCGCCTTGAGCTGAAGAGCTGAGGGACAACGCCCAGGCCCAGAGTTCAAGCCCCACGACCGACAAAAAAAAAAAAAAATGGAAAGGCTTGGAAAACATTATATTAAGTGAAGTAAGCCAGGCCCAAAGAAACATAGGTCCCATCGTTTCCCTTTATTTGCAATAACTAGTATATGTCTGAGACAAGCAGAAACCGTCAGATAAGGTGATGTTAGATGAAATGAACCTAACATAAGGATTCAAACTTTTTTTGCGATTGTTTCTAACATATTTATAAGATGATACCTTTGTTGCTTTGTATGTCCCTCCCCTACAGTATAACCCGTGTTTTCACTGTATTTGATGTTGGTATACTTTGTGGAGGGGAAGGGATAAAACAAGTTGTTTAAATAGGGATACAGGTGGACCCATTGCAACAATGAGATATACAAGTCGTTATGTAGAAAAATGAACTTTACAACTTTGGTGGGGAGGGTATGAGAGGTGCGGGGAGGGGGGGTTGGGTAGGGATGAGAAAGGTAAACAAAGGAGGAGGCAACAAAACTTGATAAGGGATGTACTCATTACCTTGCCCATGTAATTGTAACCTCTCTGTATGGTATTTTCACAATAAACAAAAAATAATCCAGATTTGTCTTGTATGTTCCTTGCTCCTAATATTCATTTATTGAAAGAGATTTAAGTATTTGAATGAAAGAATATTATTTAGAAACTAATATTTTAACCTAAATGTGCTTACTGCTACTGAGATGTTACTGATTCTATAACCTCTTGGTGGACAAAGCCAGGAAATCTGTGTTTAAACTGACATGCCTATATTTAATTTTGTATGGATTTGCATATATATTAAAATAAACATGAGTTTAAAATGATGTCATTGATTAGAACCTGCAGCACAGGCTCTTTATTCGTTCTGTAATAAGCTAAATGATGACTTCCCAAAAGATAGTCACATCCTAACCTCTGAAAGCATTGCTGCTTAAGACTAAGCTTTTAAATTAAAAAAAAAAAACATATGGTGATTATCCTAGGGTTTCCTGGGTAGGTGTGATGCATCACAAGTGTCCTGAAAGATCTATAGGGAAAGAAAGAAAAGACAGTGGGGGTGGGGGGAGATTTGATCACACAAGAAAAAGAAGTTGAGCACTGGCTGCTTTTGCCTGTAATACTAGCTACTCAGGAGGCTGAGATCTGAGGATCACAGTTCAAACGCATTGCAGGTAGAAAAGTCTGTGAGACTTCCCAATTAATTAGCAGAAAGCCAGAAGTGGTGGTGTGGCTTAAGTGGTAGAGTGCCAGCCTTGAGTTAAAAAGCCAAAGAAGAGGGCCTTGGCCCTGAGTTCAAGCCCCAGTACTGGCACCCAAAAAGAAAAGATAAATAGACATAAAGCATTGTTGGCTTTGGTGGAAGAAGGCTGCCAGGAGTAAAAAAAAAAAGTTCAACTGGCTTTTAGAATTGGGAAAAGACAAGGGAATACATTATTTCCCATGGCTTCCAGAAAAGAATGCAGCTTGTTGACACCTTAGTTTTAGCTCATTGAGACTCATGTTAATGGCTATAATAAATTTGTATCATTTTAAGCCTCTAAGTTTATGGTAATTTGTTATGGCAGCAATGGAAAATTAATACAACCACATTGTATTACTTGTTAATTATTTCTGTGGTAGAGAAACCTAGCTCTTACTCATTTTTTAAATATTAGTATACATGTAATGAAGTTTCAGAATTGCTAAATTGTGCCCTGTAAGGAGCATATTTATCTAGAGTACAATGTTTGCATACCATTCTTTTTATCTTATTTTTAAATTAATGTGAAGACAAACCAATTTTCCACAGTTATTAAGTTATCTGCTTTCCTCTCTCCCCTCTGAAACCAAGTTCTATCGTATTTATAATGGAGTTAGATATAGTTACTATAGTATATATTCTGTTTGGGTTCTCCAGACATACTAGAAGATTTTTAAAAATCTGAACACAGTAAAACACTCTCCATGATGTATAGTAATATGTGTTTTGACAAATTCATTATCGTGTTTTTACAACCACAAGGCCATGTAGGCTATTTCCATCATGCTGAAAATACCCATGTGGTCAGTTTGTAACCAAGTCCTGGAAAAAACAGGGTCTGTTTTTTCCTTTTCCAGAACATCATATAGATGTATTCATATGTTATGTACACTCTGTAGTTTCTCTGCTTTCACTAAGCAAAATGCATTTCGAATTCATCCATGACTGCTTTCCAAATTGGTGATGCAACTTTTGTGTAGTTTGAATTTTTCCTTTCATTATTAAGGATTTTTTGATCTTTCTAAATAGCCATTTCTGTCGTATATACATTGCATAAACATTTTCTCCAACTGGATGATTTTCTTTTCTAATGATGTCTTTTGTAGAGCAGGTGTTTTTCTGTTTGAAGGAGTCTTTTTTATCAATTGTATATTGGAACATGTGGAATAGAAAGTATTCTATGTGTTCCTCTAATATTTTGTGATTTCCCCCCTTTATGTTTAGGTCTATGATCCATCTAGACTCAGTTTTTGGGTAAACTTTGACAAAGGATTTTACTAGTTATTTTCATGGACAATTTTTGTAGCCACTCTCATAAAAGATTTAAGTTTCATATTTGTCCACATGGATATGTAGCTGTTCTATCAACAAAACCATCTGTTAATAAACATATCAAAGCAAAATAAAATGAAAATCTTTTCTTTCCCCAATGTTGCTTTAGTACTTTTGTAAAAACTCTAATAGCTGTGTACGTTTGGGTATATTTCTAGGTTGTTCTGTTGCAATAATGTGTCTATCATTACTTACATGATTATCACATTGTCTTGTTGTTAAGACTGATTCCTTACATTAAATGATGCATTTTTTCAACTATGTTCTTTTTCAGTATTGGTTTAATTTTTCTGAGTCTTGTGAATATTAGCAATCATTTTTAAATTAGTTTCTCAATTTCTATAAGAAAATCTGCTGATATTTTTATTGTAATTTTGGTGCACATGTAGATAAATTAGGGAGAAATGATTTCTTCCTAGAGTTCTTTAAGTCACGAACCTGGTATATTTCCATTATTGAACATTTACATTTTTTTCTTAAAAATATTTCTACTTTTTACTTTATAGGTCTTGCTTATTTTTGTTAGATTTAGTCCTTTTTCCTTTTATCTGTCATGGTTCTTGAACTCTGGGCCTGGGCACTGTTCCTGAGCTCTTCA
>NW_012267254.1:4694807-4737238 GCF_000151885.1 Dipodomys ordii
CACGGTCTCTCCTGCCCGGGCTGGCTTTGAACCGCGATCCTCAGATCTCAGCCTCCTGAGTAGCTAGGATTACAGGCATGAGCCACCAGCGCCCGGCTTCTATTTGATATTTTATAGATTCTTGATTTTTCTATTTAATTGTTTCATTGGCAAAAAGAAATCCTTTTGCCTCTTCTTTTCCAGTCTTTATGCCTTATATATTTTCACTTGCCTTATTGCACTGGCTAAGATCACCAAGGCTACACTGCATAGTAGTTGTGAAAACAAGAGTCTTTGTCTTATTTCCAGTATTTACTTTTTTGATAAAAAAGTTAATATTTCATGAATATGTTAGCTACAAGTTCTTTGTCGAAATGAAGAAACCTCCTTTTTATGTCTTTATATCTTTTTATCCTTTTATATCTATTTTTAGTAGATTGGTATTGAATTTTGTCAAATACTTTCTGCAACCACTGAAACAATGGTCTTTCCTTTGCTATTTCAACTTAATAAGTTAATTATTGGCATCCTTGATGTAAGTCATTCTTATTGTGATATACTATCCTGCTTACCTATTGCTGGATTTTGTAAAAAAAAAAATTAACTGTGTGTGTTTATGTGTGTGTGTATATACACCTTCAAGAGGGATATTTTTCTTCTATTCTTATTTATTTGTAATGTCTGAGGATTTTGGTATTAGAGTTATGCCGGCCTCATAAAATAGGATATACATATACCTTCTATTGTATTAAAGTGAATAAATATCACTCTTGAATATTTTGAAAGGTTTCCCAAGGAAACCATTTGGTTCTGGGATTTCTTAATAGAAAGGTTTGTGGTAATTCAATTTAGAAACTGGTTTAGGAAATTTATGTTTTCTTTTATCAGTTTTATCTTCAATCTATTTTTGTAAGTTCTATTTTGAAAATATTTTCTAGGTTAGTAGGCATAGATTTATCCATAGCATCTTGTTATCTTTCTTTCTCCAGTTTTATTCAATTTTAATTTCCATGTTATATAATTCAACCATTGTAAGTGTAACAGTTCTATTATCTTCTTCGATTTGTAGAGTTGTGCTTGCATCATTGCAACACAGTTTTGCAACATTTTTATCCTCCTAAGAATTTCATTGTTTGTTTATAATTAATCCTAGCTCTTACCCAAAGCCCTAGATAGTCACTGATCAGATTTCTCAGTAAGAACATATCTTTTAATGAGATTTTTCACGTAAGTAAAATCATCTGTATATATTATATATAATGTGTACCTTACTTATTCATAAAGCATAATATAACACATATTAACAGTTCATTGCTTAAGTTACTGAAAAGTATTCTAATGAATATATAAGCTACATTAGTCTTGTCCATTCATCAGCTAACAAGCACTTCAAATGTTGCCAGTTTGGAGTTATTGTGATTAGTGTTGTTGTAGAGGTTGTACCTATTTTTGTCCATATGTCTAGTTTTATTTCTCTTAGCCAGATTTCCATGATTGAAATTGTTCAATCATAAAAGATTAAGTTAAAAATTTACAGGAGCTGCTGAGACGATTTTCCAAAGTGAGTGTATCAGTTTGCATTTTCACCAGCAATGCATGAAAGTTTCAATTCAAGCACATCCACACCAACAGCTGGTATAGTCTGTCTTTTTGATAAATTCCAGAGAATGTGTATTGGTATTTTGTCATGACTTTAATTTGCATTTCCATGATGATTGATGATATAGAGTACCTTTTATGCATGTATTAGTCATTTGTTTATCTTCTTTAGTGAAAAATCGATTTCAACCACTCTCTAAATTTTTAATTGTGTTTATCTGTATTATAACCATTGCGTTATAATGGTACTTCTTATATTCTATATAAAAATGGATAGGCAATTAAGAAATGCTTTCCTTAACTTACATTTGTGTTTTCATTTTCTTAATGACTCTCAAATGTTATTTTTCATGAAATGCAACTTATGAATTGTTTTTCTAATATGTAGCATGCATTTGATGTTGTAGTTAAGAAATATTTTCCCTAAATAATATAAAAAATATATATGTAAAATTTATTTTAAATACAAAAATATACAAATATTCCCTTATACTTCAGTATAGATAATTTTACAATTTTAGTTCTTAGCTTTGAGTATAATATACAATATGAGCTATTTTTAGTATGATATATTTAGTATGATATAAATTTAGGGATCCTATGTTTGCTTTTTGGATTTTGTTTGGTTTGGTTTGAATTTTGTCCCAGGGTCAAATGTTGAAAAGTTTATAACTTTCCTTATCAAATTGTCTTGTAATCTTCATTGAAACATTTCATATAAGAATATATTTCTGGATATTCAATTTGGTTCCATTAATCTTCCATTAATGCCCCTTCCCACATGACAATAAAGCTTAAAGGAACATTTTGATATAAGATTGCATAAATCTTGCAACTTTATTGTTTCTCCTTTTGCGTGCAATTTACTATCAGTTGAACAATTTCAAACAAAGGCTCTTGGGAACTTGATGAAGATTGTATTAAATGTCAATATTAATCGGAGTAGAATTGCAACTTTGACAATATTGAATCTTCCAGCCCAGGAACATGAAATGTTTCCTCATTGATTTAGATTAGTGTAATTTTTCCTATGAAGGACGGGATAGTAAATAGTTTTGATTTTGTAGGTTATCTGGCCTGTCATTTCTTATTTCCTGTCTTTCGTAGTAGAAAGAGATAGTCATAAATAATATATAAACAAATGGTTGTGGGGTTTTTTTCAGTTACAGATTTGTTGGCAGACCATATTTTCCTCCCATTTCGTTTTGATCATTTTTATCTGCAAACCTTACAGTGTTCAATATATTAGTCATATACTTCTATTGTTTTATATTTCTCACACTCACTTCACTCTTCTCTCACCCTTCAAACTCTTATTTTCTTTGTAATTTTCCTATTGAACCCATTGTAACTTCTGGTACAATGCAAATATATAGTGGCAAATATGTTTGCATTGTTTCCCATTTAGATGAGAAACATTTTCTCTTTTAGCAATAAGTGTGATATTAGCTGGAGGGCTCTTTAAGATCCTTATTGGTTTATGGATGTTTTCTTCTTTTCCTGACTTATTCAGCAATCCTTGTTTCTCATGGCTGAACACTGGGTATTGGATTTTATCAAAGAGCATTTCTGTGCATAGTTGAGGTTATTATGTAGTTGTTTCTTCATTCAATGAATTAATAATTACATTATATTATTAATTCATATGGTAAAGCAATCATAATTCTGGGGAAATCCCTGTTTGGTGTAGGATAAAGTTGTTTGAATAGTTTGTAAGATTTCAGTCATTGATATAATTCTTATATCCTAAATGATATATAAGGCATCATTTTAGCGATTTTAGTGTACAATTCAGTGGCATTAAGTGCATTTGTAATGTTGCAAATCTCCTCCAGTTTCTGGTTCCAGAAAATTTTCTTTACCTCAGAAAGACACTGATTTTTATTTGCATTTATGGATATACTTATAGATACTTTGTATAAACAAAATCATATTAAAGGTATTGTTACATTTGCCTTCTTTCACTTAGAACACTCATTTTTTTAGCATCATATGTGTACTGGCATGTGCCAGTGCTGAAGTCATTTTCTAACTGAAAAATCATGAATAAGATTTTGTTTGAAAGCCTGTTGTCTTTCTTTTGTTAGATATTTCCATACCTAGAAGGGTAATTCTGGATCAAATGATGTAACTTTGTATGTAACAGCCAAACTTTTTCCTAAACTGGTTGCACCATTTTACATTAGTCGCCAGCAATGTATCATGGCTTGAATTCACTGACATACTTATGCAACAATTTTCCTTCCTTCCTTCTTTCATTCCCTGACTCTCTCCCTCCCTTCCTCTGTCCTTCCTTCCTTCCTCCTAACTCCCTTCCTTCCTTTCTCTCTTTTCCTCTTGCTGTCTCTTGCTCTCTCTCATGTCTCTGTTTCTCTGTCTCTCTGTATCTCTCTGCCTGTCTCTGTCTCTGTGTGTCACTAATTCTCTCCCTCTTCCTCTCCCTCCCTTCCCCCTCTCTCTGTCTTGCCTGCAAATTGTGCCTTCCCTAACTTCCTTTTTACATAATAATTCAAATACCTTTATGTGATATAAATCATATACATTATAGGAAAGATAGTTCATTGTTAGATAATATAGGAATAAAGCTAATATTTTAAAATGAGTGATAAAATCAACTAAAAGAAATGCTCCAGGAGGAAGCACAAACTTATTATCTATTTACTAACAAACGTTTTTATTGGACATTTTGGACATACATGTATCTTTTTTAGAAAAATGCCTAGAACAATCCCTTTTCCATTTTTACTTAGGTTGTTTGTGATTTCACTATTTAATTAAATAATACTTTATGCATTCTAGATATATATGCCTTATCTCATATATGATTTGTAAATATAATCTGAACGTTTTCATTTCACTCTTTTAATAGTCTGTTGATTATAAAAGATTCTAGTTTTAATAAAGTTCAATTTACCTATTCTTTTTTTTAAAAAATTTATTGTGAAAATACTGTACAGAGAGGTTACAATTACATGGGCAAGGTAATGAGTACATTTCTTATCAAGCATTGTTGCCTCCTCCTTTGTTTCCCCTTCCCATCCCTTCCCATCTCCCCCCTCCCGAACCCAGCCTCCGCCCAGCCAAAGTTGTAAAGTTTGTATTTAATTTATCTACTCTTGATGCTTATACTTTTGCTGTCAAATTTAAGAAGCCATTATTGTACCAAAGATCATGAATATTTACCCCGTGCATTTTCTAAGGGTCTAAAATTTTCGCTCTTATTAGACAAATTATTTTGATTTAGTTTTATATACCATATAAGGTCCAATTTCATCCTATTGGATGTGGATATCTTGTCATCCCAGCGCCATTTATTAAAGAAGCTACTCTTTCGCCTAATGAGTGGGGTTGATACAACTGTCAATCAGGTATGTTCTTCATTGTCAATTCTATTCTAGTATTCTGTATGTGTATCATAAATTTCAATTCCATATTTCTTTAAAGTAGCTTTGAAGAAAAACAAAATGTGAATCCTCAAACTTTGTTCTTATATTTTACAAGGCTTTGGCTGTTCAGGATCCCTCAAAATTCCATACCAACTTTAGGATAGCATTTCTGATTCCTGCAGAAAAAGGTTATTTGAGTTTTAATAGGAAGTGTATTGGTGTACCACTTTTTACAATGTTGTTTCTTTCATTTTTGAATTAGCATGCATTTATGGAAGGGCTTTGTTAGGATATTTTTATACATGCACATAGTGTACTTTGAACAAATTTACCCCTTTCATTGTATTTCCATTCCACCTCCCACTCCCTTGACTATTTCTTGACTATTTAGTATCTCCTCTTTTCCTGCACTTCACAATCTTGTTGTCTTAGAAATCTTGTCTTTTGGCCAAGTGGTGGTGGTTCATGCCTGTAATCTTAGATCCTCAGGAGGCTAAGATCTGAGGATCACAGTTCAAACCAGCCTGAGCAGGAAAGCCTATGAGACTCTTATCTCCAATAAATTACTCAGAAAAAGCTGGAAGTGGCACTGTGGCTCAAGTGGTAGAGCACTAGCCTTGAGCACAGGGAGGCTCAGGGACAGAGCCCAGGACCTGAGTTAAGTCCCAGGACTGGCAATATGCATATATATATATATATATATATATATATATATAGTATATGTATAGATGTATATGTACGTATATATAAATATATGTGTAGTCTTTTTATCTGTGAACAGATGTGTTTCCATTTATTCATGTCTTCTTTAGTTGTTCTAACCATTTTAGTAGTTTTTAGTGCACAAATCATATACCTCCCTGTTTAAATTTATATTATTTTATTTTATTGCTATTGTAAAAAGAACAATTTTGGAAAGTATATAATATTGAAATACATTGTGTCTGTGTATGAAGACAGTAGGGAAATCATAAAGGTTGTTGAACAATGGGGAGATGGTGGATGGGGAAAGAGAATGAAATAGAGGTTAATCTGACTAAACTTATAAGTGTGAAATCCAGCCCTATTGTGTAATTGATATACATTAGAAAATACAAAACATAAATTGCAGAAAATTAGACAGACTCTGTTGAGGAGGTAAATATAATAGGAACTGAGAGTTAATAGAAGAGGTTGAATGAGGGTAAATAAGACTGAAGTACATTATATACATGTATGAAAATTTTATAATGAATAGAAAGTCTATGGTTTTCCTTGCACCAAGAACATGGAGGTAAAAGAGCAATCCAATACAATAAAAGTTCTGTTTCCATGGAGATGTAAATAAGATACTATAAGCTATAACTAATAGAAGTAATAAATTCAGTAGTAATTATGAAAGTTTTTGGAGGTTGTGTAAATTAATACAAGAATGAGAAACTCCTGGAGATTTCAATCATATTTCTTTCTTTTTTTTGAGGGGGTCCGGTTGTGGGACCTGAACTCTGGGCCTGGGCGCTGTCCCTCAGCTCTTCAGCTCAAGGCTAGCGCTCTACCACTTGAGCCACAGTGCCATTTCCGGCTTTTTTCTTTTTTCTTATGTGGTGCTGAGGCATCGAACCCAGGGCCTCAGGCATGCAAGGCAAGCGCTCTACCACTGAGCCAAATTCCTAGCCTCAATCATATTTCTATGTGCTTTTCTTCCAGAAATTCCTTTGTATTCTCAGAGCAAAAGCCAGAAAGCATCTTCTAGTGATTCTGATTTAAAAGGAAAAATGAACAAAATATATGAACACTATGGTACAATATTAAAAAGGGTAATATACATGTGATTTGAATTCTGAAAGAGACAAAAGAAATCTGGAATTATACCATGTGAATTTTAATAGGATACACACTTTCAGTCCATAGCAAGCTCCATGATAAGTATGACACAAGAATCACTGTGACAGGTACAATCTTCACATACATCTAATAGAAAGGTAAATGAGTTTAAAATTTGATTACATACAAGGTGAAGTCTACTTTAATATTTTCACTTATTTTCTATAGATCATATCTTAGGAGCAGAACATGTAAAATCTATAAAATTTAGAATTAACACTCATTCAATGTATCTTTACAATTATGGTTATAGGTGCTCAGTTGAGATTATATTTACAGAAATTGAATAGCCAAAATGGAGGAGGTGATAATCTTGCTATTCTTTGACCTTGGAAGATGACTCCTTAAATACTTTGTTCATTTCTAGCAGCCAGAATACATGAAGATTATAAATAACAAGTACACAGTAGAAGAGTGAGTGGGATGTGTTAGGAATGTTAAACTATGAAAAGAATTGCTGTATCTATTGGTAAAAATTGACCAAGAAGATAGAAAAAATTAAAAAGATTATACTATGTTTTTAAACACGTAGGGGAATAATACCTAAATGACTCATTTAACTTTTGAAAACAAAATTAACTTAGTTATAAGAAAGAACATCAAATCAGAACTGTCTGAAAATGGAATAGAGTTAAGAAAGTGAGTTCCCTGTCATTTAAGAGTATGCAAGTGCTGGGAGCCAGTGAGTCAGGCTTGTAGCCCTAGTTACTTAGGAAGCTGCTATCTGAGGTTATCAGTTTGAACCAACCAAGGCAGGAAAGTCAATGAAATTTTATTTCCAATTAGCCAGCAAAAAGCTGGAAGTTTAGCTGTGGTTCAAGTGCCTTGAGCAAAAATCTAAGGGATTATACCCAGTTCTTGAGTTCAAGTCCTAGTACCATCACATACACACACACACACACACACACACACACACACACACACACACACGGAGTATGTAAGCACCAGTCAGGTGACCACAATAGAGATATTATACCAGGAATACCTAGAATCAGCTGGAAGTTAGGGTGGAAAACTTTGGAGAGAGAGCTCAACTTGAAGATTCTCAAATGGTATCATTCTTTTTTTTATTTCATTAATTTGTTTTTATTTTTTATTGTGAAAATACTGTACAGAGGGGTTACAATTACATGGGCAAGATAATGAGTACATTTCTTATCAAGCATTGTACCCTCCTCCTTTGTTTACCCTTCCCATCCCTTCCCAGCCTCCCCCCCACCCTGCTCCCCCTCCCAATCCTCCCCCCCCCCACCAAAGTTGTAAAGTTCATTTTCGACATAGCAACTTGTACTTCTCATTGTTGCAACGGGTCCACTTGTATCCTTATTTAAATGCTTGTTTTTCCCCTTCCTCTCCACAAATTATACCTACATCAAATACAGTGAAAGCAGGGGTTATACTGTGGGGGAGAGACATACAAAGCAACAAAGAAATAATCTTATAATGCATGAAAGAAAAAAACATTTAAATACATATCTTAGGGTTCATTTTCCTAACTTCACCTTATATTAAGTGAAGTAAGCCAAGCCCAAAGAAACATAGGTCCCATGGTTTCCCTTATTTGCAATATCTAGTATATGTATGAGTCAAGCAGAAAAGGTCAAATGGTATCATTCTTAAGATCACTAAAAGATTATCTTATCTTTTCTGTAAAATAGTTTATCAATAGTTATTGCTTAAATATTAAATAATTTTATTGGAATACACAGGAAATTCAGTGTTTTAATTGGTTAACAGGTATGGCAAGCTTTCCTGCGCAATTTGTTGTTTGTTTTGCAGATATTCTTTATCATTACCCATCTTCAGTAATGATTATGACCCATCCTGGTACTCAATTGATTTATGTTTTTGAGAATTCCTACTATGCTTAGCACTGGAGAGAGCCTGTGGGTGATAGAAATCTCAGAAAGGAGTCCTTCCCCCCCCCACAAGGATTTTCACCCACATATAGGAACATTAAGGCCCAAATAAATATACCAGGATCTTAAATTTTACATAAGAGAGACTAAACTGGGCAAGGATCGATATAGGGAGAAAACAGCAGCTGCTGTGTCTGAGATTGAAACTGTATTTATCACTTTCCCTGTGTTCCTATCTCAGTGACCAGCACAACTGTGAATCCATTTTTTTTTTCAGCAGAAACCAGAAAATTATCCTTGATTACCACCTCTTTTCTCCACTCAAACCATCCAATCTATTGGCAGATGATGACAATTTTACTTCTACCTTTTAAGCATTTTTTTCACTATTACCCTGGCCACTTCCAATGTGCTTGGAAAAACATAACATCTATTAACTGTCCTCATTGCCTCTCATTACCTTATTCATTCTCCATAGTGTAAATGGAATGACCTTTCTTAGCTCCCACATGAAGGTAACACTCTCCCATTCAAACCTTTTCATCGGTACTTCATTACTTGAAAATAAATTTCACACTCCTTGATAATGGAGCTGAAAGCCCTTCATTATTTGGCTTATGCCTCTCTCTATCCACCATCAGTCACTTCTTTGATCCTTTATGCTTCTGACATTCTTAAATCATCCGAAATCTTCAACTTCTTTCCCGTGTTCTTGCTGCCCTCCAGACTTTCCTCCACCCTAGTTCTTTTCCTTTGTCTGGAAAGCCCACATGTATTTTTCAAGTTTCTGCCTGGATTCTTCTGTGGAAACCATTCTTGAGCATTCTCTTCCCAAGTTTGAGGTTGTGTTCTTTCTTCTGTGGCATTAATAGCCTGCAGTTCCCCCATCATTTGGCCCTTTTCAAAGTAAAGTGTAATAAGTTGCTTCACTCCCTGTGAAGTTAAGTTAGACTTTCAGAGACTTGTTTAGTCTTGGACTTTGTTCATGTATGTGCAGTTTTCATCACTTTAGTTGGCACAGTGAATGAAGTTAAAACATGTCAGAAAATGTATGCAAGCCAGTATCAGCAAGAATAAACAGAGATAAAATGACTGTGTGTGCCACATTGTATAAGAAGGGCATGTTGAATGAGGCGAGCAAGGCTGTCTGAGAGTAATTGAAAGAATGTTTATAGGTGGTTAAGGTTGTAGAAACAGCACGAGGCTGATTATTGAGGACCTTGACTGCCAGTGTGGGGAATTTTGCCCTGATAAACAGGCAATGAGGAATTCTGTGAACAAGTATCTTTCAGTCTATGTATTGGCCACCTCTCTCTACATACTGTTTCTCTTAGACAGTTCAAGAAGAAAAGAAACAAAGGCCACATCTCTATTAGTAAGTTAACATTGAACTGGTTTTGGTGGTTCCATTCTTCCTTTTCATTAACATTATTAAGGTATAATTGTAACACTTCTGAAAATTTTAACAAATGTACACATGCATGTAAGCATATCAACAATCAAGATAAACACTTCTTTACCTTTAAAAGGTCCCTCATTCCCCATGGCAGCAATCCTTTACTTCCCATCTTGACTTTGATCATTTACCATCACCAATCTGTTTTCCCCAGACCTGTAGTTGACTTTCTCTAGAATGTCATAAATAAGAATCATATAATACAGATCTTTTGCTTTTAGCTTCTTTCATTTAATGTAATCTTTTGAGATTCACTGATATTGCTAAATGCATCAGTTTGTTTTTCCTAACCATTTTTTTTTGCCATTTCTAGGGCTTGAACTCAGGACCTGGGTGCTGTCTCTGAGCCTCTTTGTGTTCAAGGCTAGTTGTCTACTACTTGAGCCACAGTGCCACTTTTGGCTTTTTCTAAGTTGTTTATTGGAGATAAGAGTCTCATAGGGTTTTCTGCCCGGGCTAGCATCGAACTGTGATCCTCAGATTTCAGCATTCTGAATAGCTAGGATTATAGGCATGAGCTACTGCGCCTAGCTCTTTCCTACCCTTCTAACTTTTATTTTTTGCTGAGTAATATGTGGTAAATTGGATGTAATATGATTTATCCATTCAACATTTGATGGCCATATAGAATGTTTTTGGTTCAGTTCTTTCATGAATAACTCTGTGAACATTTGAGTAGCACTGATAGAATGCTTTCTTATCCTCTCAAGATATTTGGCATGACTAGGTCCTGGGAGACTATTTGTCCAACAACCTTTTCAGACTCATTTTTTCTCCTTCTCCCTCAACAAGTCCAGTTCATTGGCACTATTAGTTATGTGTGTGTGTGTGTGTGTGTGTGAGAGAGAGAGAGAGAGAGAGAGAGAGAGAGAGAGAGAGCGCATGCGAGGGAGGCAAGCAGGAAGGGAGGGAAGGAGAGGGAGGGAGGTGGGGAGGGAGGGAGGGAGAAAATTAGAGAGAGGAGAGAGAGAATGTACTGGGGTTTGAACTCAGCATCAGGGTATTCTCCCTTAAATTTTATGCTCAAAGCTGGTGCTCTACCCCTTGAGCCACATATCCACTGCCCATGAACATTATTAGAAGGATGTTTTTTTAATCATAAGTTGGAAAAGCTTGTGATATTTCACTTTGTTGGAGATTTTTGGAAATACAGATATTATGTAGTTATTTGAATATTCACTTTCTCTTTCTGTTTTCTTTATTTTCTTATTTTAGTTTATTTTTAATATGAAATAGTAACTTTTATAACAATAAAATACACAAAAATTGTTTTAAATCTACTTCTGTACCTCTCTTCTCCTTCTCTACCTTTTTACATACTTCCCACTCTCAGTCTCACTTTTGCTCTTTTTTGTTGTTCTTTCTTTTCCATCGCCTCACTTTCCTCTTTCCTTCCATCTGTTATCTTCCAGCATAGAAGTTTATGTTTGCAAAATGTTTAAATGAAAGATGTGGCCAATTTGCATGAACTATTACACACCATAAGCATTTTATGCACTGCCTACTCATTTTATTTACTTGTCTTAACTGTGAGGATACTAAACATTCGCTCCCATTTCTATTACATGAGATCACATCAGTCAATTACACCTAATTTCCTATAGTGATTCTGAGAATTTCAGCCGGATGGAGCTTTTATGTTTTGCTTTAAAGTACACAGGCCTTGATTCCTACCCTGCATACCGCTGCCAGCCCTTCCTGCCCCCTTTCAAACTCCTATGTTTTGACAAATTAGAGTCATTAGTTTTTTAGCCCTCTGAAATAGGTTTAATCATTCAGATGCTGATGTTCTTTGTTCAAACTTTTGTATTACCAAACTCCCCTTTTCTTTTTTTGTTAGTTAAATAGGAACCTGATATGTAAGCATCTAAGATTAGTGTTACAGGTGCACTTTTAGCCCACCCATGAGAAGCTATGCTCTAATTCCCATGCCTAATGCCAGTGAGCATTAAGGGGACTAAAGAAGTTCATTTCATAGCTTTATTAGAATTGCTTCTTTTGTATTTAGGCCATTTTTCACAAGGCCTCGGCTTAAGGGTCTGTACTGGTTAATTCATACTCTGTTTCCTTTCCCAGGGACTTGAATGTGGTAGGGGTCGAGGATGGGGTGGAAAGGAGGTGCACTCCACCTTGCTGGCTATGACTGAGGAAGCCCAAGAGTATGGAAGAAAATGAAAAAGAGGCTTAGAGCAAGTGTGGTATTCAGGGTATACATGGAAATAATATTAGCCTCAAACAAATTAGAACATCACTATTTTGATTGACTGCTTAGGAAGAAAGAAGAGAAAAAAAAACAGTGAGAGGAGTACAAAGCAAAGAGAAGATGATAGGGGAAACATTAATTCCAGGGAGCATTTAAAGACAATCTTTGCCTCTTCTTCCTCAAGAATTCTTATTTCCAAGCTAAGGAACCCCAAGTCTCTCACAGTCCCTCAACCAACCAGCATGGTCTCCATACTGGCAACCTGTTTGTTTCCCCTCCTACATGCACTGGAACTAGGAGATGCTACCCAAATGAAACTCCAAGCCTTCCATTTTCATGCAATACTTCAAATATAGATTTGCTAAGCAGAGAATTACATTTCATCAGCACTCCCCTGATTCTGATTCTATCTTTCTATTAATGCAGATGAGGATGGATTTGGTTTTTGGGGACAGCCACAACACACAACTGAATAATATTGAGCTTACAGTCCCCCAAAAGCCCTAAATCTTTTTTTATGTGTGTTTTTACTTAACAATCTCTCAGCTTCTGCTTGTGCATCTGTTTGTTTCAGACCCAAATGCAAGATTTTACCTTCATGTTGTTTTTTATGGACACTCAAAAATCATTTTTGACTCCTTTTTAAGCTTATTTATGAAGTTATTGAAAATAATGCTCATCAATTTGGTAGTTAAGTAAATGTCCTATTTTGTTTTGTTTTCATCCTAAATTTTTTTCAGAATAAAAGCACAGATAATTAAGCACTCAAGAGCATTCAGAGTTTCAAAATCCATCTTTAAAATATAAATGTCCTCAAATGTAACCTGTTGATGAAACAGAAAGATTTAAATTATTCATTGGTCTGTCTGCTTCCACAAAAGATGAGAAGAAAGTGGCATATGCTCCCACCGTCCCCAGCCTCCTAAAATGGTGCAATGCTGCAAAAACCTCCGTTGCTGGGCAATGGACAGCGTCACAAATCAAACTCCCTTCATTTCCCTATCTACTTATCTAGCTTAATGTAGCGCCAGCCACAAAATATTTGTTATATAAATGGGATGGCTAATGTATTTCAAAAAAATTTTACATCTTACTTAGTGTTTAAATGTACTTCCTGGTTTTCTTTAACCTTGGAAAACATACAAATTATGGAGAGCCATAATTAAAACTATTTAAAAAAAACCCTCAATCTAACCGTATTATCTTGTGATAAACATGAGTCTTAGAAGAACCTCTCTGTTGATGTTTTCCATGTGAATGATTTCAACCAGATGCCATCAAGTGATAAGGAGATGGATTTTTAAAATCACAGAATGGTTGTCTCAGTTTTGGAGAAAATGTAGGTTGCGGTGAACTTTTGTTTCTCTTCCCAAACTCTGAAGGAACATGAATTCAGAGTGAACTTCCTCAATGTTAGGATACATAATTAGTGGATCTCCAGTTCTTTTAAGTCTATGCCCAGTCCTTTATAAATGCTAAGTATACTATTTAATAATTTCTTTTAGAAGTATCATAAGTTGTTATGCCCATTATCAATTATAATGACTATATTATATGTGGCATATCAACATTCAGGCTGAAAGCAGATAGTTTTCCTCTAATTACATGCTGAATCCTAAGGCACATAACAAAATAAGCATAGGTTCTTGCAGCCAGGCTGTATTTTATAGCATTGTTATAAAGGTATATGAGCAAAAGGACCCATGAGCACTTTGAAATAAAAGAAACAATGGCCTATGCATGAAAAAGGAATTATAGTAAAAATAATAACTAATCAGATGTGACCTAACAGAAACGGAGCACAGAACTAAAAGCAATACCCAAACCCTTCACAACTTTTCTTCTTCTTCTTCCTCCTCTGCCTCCCTTTTCCACCTTCCTTCCTCCTTCTCCTTCTCTTGTTCCTCCTGTTACTGTGCCTCCTTCCTTCATCAAAACAGTTACCTTTCAGATGGATTATCCTGATAGTACAACCATTCTCTCCACCTCACTCACTAAGAGCCCTGCACCAAGTATGTGATGAACTATTCAAGTCAATTCAACTACCCAGTAAAATAAAAATATGGTATTTAAGAAGTTGGATAGAAGCTAATCTTTGACTTCATATTGTAAATAACATGACCAGTTGTTCAAAGCAGAGCTAGGGTTTTTTTTAATGTTTTTATTAAAAGTAGTTTACCAAGGAGTTGACATTCAACAAAGCAGTTTATGAATATATATTCATACACATATGCTATATATAAACACACACAGTTTCAGAGAGTTTTTGACTGCATCCCTCCTCCCCACCTTATTCTCCTCATTTGTCTTAGAACTAGGTTTCCTTTGTTACAATTGACAACTATAGGAAGAATAGAAAAATTAACAGAAGTTCTATGGAAGGAAGAGAAACTTTTTTATTCCAATCATTGTTTATAAAATTGTAATATGTATATAGGAACTAAACTATAGATCACTTCCCTCATTTTCTCTTGGCTCTTTTGTTTATTCAAACTAGTGTGGTATTTTCCTAATTTTAAATAAATTTACAATTAGAAAGCATCAGATTTTGAAGGAAAGTTCCCTAGGTGTATCTTTCCATCAAATGTTCACGAATCTCTCTCTCTTTCTCCCTCTTTCTCCCTCTCTCCATATATTTTTTTCTTTGTAATATATTTAGATCAATTTAAAATGGAAAATACAACCACTTCACCCCTAAATATTTGAATGTGCAATTTCTGATAAGGTAAACATTTGATTTAAAAAAGAACTCTGCCCTTTAACTCCCATACAGAATTTGTTTTACTTCCTTCCCAATTCTTCTTAATATTCAGCAGTTTTCAGTAAGTTTTGTTTTGCCATCTTCATACAGAGGTATATTCTTATGTTAACTATCTTCTAATCTTCCCTTTTTCTCCTGTCTCCCCCTAAGCTACTCAAAGAGTCCCATAATCACAGACTACACACACACACACACACACACACACACACACACACACACACATATGTATATTCTGATCTAGCTTACAAATTTTCTTAAGAAGGGATGAGATGGGAGGAGACAGATGACAGAAGGGGTGAATCAAATCAGGAATATTGTAAGGAAACATGGATATGTCAAGGTGAAAACCCTTATACATCTAACAGATGTTAATAAAAAGTAAATAATAAAGGAGAGAAAAATCTGCCCTAAAATATGTCCTCCATTTTTAAAAAGCTCTTTCTTAAATTAGAAAGTACTTGTTGTCAGATTGAAAAATACAAGGATTAGAAAACATCACCAATGCTGGGAAGATTGCTCAGTGGTAGAGCACTTGTCTTGCATGCATGAGGCCCTGGGTTCGATTCCTCAGCACCACATAAGCAAAAAGAAAAAAGCCGGAAGTGGCGCTGTGGCTCAAGTGGTAGAGCGCTAGCCTTGAGCTGAAGAGCTGAGGGACAGTGCCCAGGCCCAGAGTTCAGGCCTACAACCGGACTCAAAAAAAAAAAAAGAAAGAAAGAAAACATCACCAATTATTACCAATTACATTAAGAAAAACATAGTTTCCCTTATTTGCAATAACTAGTGAAAGTCTAGGACAAGCAGAAAAGGTCAAAAGCTATGTACATATGACCATATAAGATGATGCTAAGTGAAATGAACCCCAAGATAGGGACACAACTGTTTTTTTTCTTGCTTGCTATTGTTTTGAACATCTTTAAAATGTGCTATGTGATTTTTTTTTGCTTCTTTTGTATGTGCTTCCCCCACGGTATAGCCCCTGTTTTCACTGTATTTTATGTCGGTACCCTGCATCTTGTATATACATTTTTCTAATTTGGGGAGGGGAAGGGAAATAACAAAATTCTGAAATAAGGATACCAGGTTTACCCATTGTAACAATGAGATGTACAAGACACCATGTTGAAAACGAACTTTACAACTTGGGGAGGGAAGAGCTGGGGAAGGTAAGAGATGGTAGGGGAAAACAAAGGAGGAGGTAACAATGTTCAATAGGAAATGTACTCATTATCTTACTCATGTAACTGTAACCCCTCCGTACACTATTTTTTTTACAATAAAAATCATAAAAAATAAAAAATAAAAAAACACCATGACCATTTTGTGTTTTTTCTTTGAAGTGTTTTCTAGGACACCTTTATGAAATATTTACTTTGAAAGCATCATAACATTTCTCAAATGTGTCCGAAAGTAATTTTTAAAATCCAATGCATGATAGCTCATTTTTACAGAAGAAAAATCTTTATACTTCTTTATTTTATTTTATTGTTATTGTAACAGTTATGTACAGAGGGGTTACAGTTACATAATGCAGTAGTGAGTATATTTCCTTTTGAACAGTGTCACCCCTTCCCTCACTTTCTCCCAGTTTCCCTCCCATCTCCCACAAGTTATATAGTTCATTTTCAACGTAGTGTCTAGTGAGTGTCACTGCTGAATTTGTTCACCTTTTGTCCCACCATTTCCCCGCTTTGCTTTTACTCGTCCCAAAACAAACTTACAAACACAACAGAAAGTACAGAAAATAAAACAACAACAAAGAGAAAAATCTGTTTTCATTTCTTATAGTTCATTTCAATAAATATCATTTTCTATGATCATATGCCTATAGTCATTGAGCCTTTGTGATCCTGTCCTAAGTATATCCTCCTTTGGTCTCACTATGTGAATGGCTACAGACCTGTATAATTTATTATGTCCCATTATATATTTTTACCACCCAGTGTGTTTGCGTGTATATTTTATAGGCATATTCTAGTTATGACAAATGAAGGAAACCATATGACTTGTGTTTCTTTGGGTCTAGCTTACTTAGTGTAATTTTTCTTAAGTCTTTCCATTTCTCTATGAATGGTATAATATCATTCTTTCTGATGGAAAAGTAGAGTTATTCCATTTCAAATACAGTCACAACAAGGGAAGAGGTGACACTGTTCAAATAGAAATGTACTCGTTACCTGGCTTATGTAACTGTGACCCCTCTGTACATCACCTTTACAATAAAATTGTAAAAGAAATAAAATACAGTCACAATTTTGCCCTCTGACATTCCACACCCTTCTTTCTCTTGCTCTCATCTCAACCTTGCTCTCCTCTGGACAGTTTGTAGATTTGATGGCTTCTGGTTTTATAAAATAGTTCTTCCTTCTTTCATTTTTAAACCCTTTTTTGAAATAACCAATACTGAACCATAATTCCACGTTTGGGTATCAGATGATTGGGGAGGGGAGAAAATTGTAGGTCTCCCTCTGTATAACTTCCATGTTGCTAGGCAAGATGCTTAACCATCCTGAACCTCAATATTCTCATTTGTAAGAAAGGGATTGATTAAACATTTTTTAAGCCATGCTTGACTCTCAGCATTTGTTCAAACGTTGTTGCTATTGCTTTTGTTATAAGCACTGTACGAAATTGCTGTAAATGTAAGTACCACAATATGTAAAAATGCTTATGTGGTATTTGGAAAATGGTAAACATAGTCGGGCACCAGTGGCTCATGACTGTAATCCTAGCTACTCAGGAGGCTGAGATCTGAGGAAATATATGGTTCAAAGCCAGTCCAGGGCAGGGAAAGACTGTGACACTCTTATCTCCAATTAACCACCAGAGCTGAAGAGCTCAGGGACAGTACCCAGGCCCAGAGTTCAAGCCCCATGACCAAAGGGAAAAAAGTAAACATTTAATAATAAGTTATATTTAGCATCATTTCTGTATTAGGCCCAGGGAATACATCAATAAATAGGTCACCCTCTGTATTCTTGGAGAATTCACGAAGCAGTATTTACAGCTGCTTGATTAATCCAATCGTACTTCAGTCTTGAGTTCATAAGTGACCTTAACTACAGTGTTCTCAATGATCCTCTCAGCTGAAAAAAATATTCTTTACTAAACTTCCATGAGCATGTTATTCTTCATTTATATCAATTTTATATCATTTATATCAACTTTAGCGTATTAGACTTTTTAATTCTTTTGTCAATGTGTCTTTATTCATTTCTAGAATTGTAGCACAGTAAGCTGGCAATCATTTCCTTGTTAATATATTTATGGAGAGTTTTGCATTCATTTGTCCTTTCTTTCTTTCTTTCTTTCTTTCTTTCTTTCTTTCTTTCTTTCTTTCTTTCTTTCTTTCTTTCTTTCTTTCTTTCTTTCTTTCTTTCTTTCTTTCTGTTGTGGGTCTTGAACTCTGGCCCTGGACGCTGTCCCTGAACTCTTCAGCCCAAAGTGAGTGCTCTACCACTTGAGCCACAGCATCACTTCCTGTTTTCTGGTAATTAATTGGAGATAAGTGTCTCATGGGCTTTCCTACCTGGCTTTGAACCATGATCCTCAGATCTTGGCCTCCTGAATAGCTAGGATTACAAGTGTGAGCCACCTGCGTCCTGCTCTTTCTATTTTTTACTCATCTTTGTGCACTAAACATTTCAGAGGTCCTTGCTGAAATTCAACAAAGAATGTATTATTAAGACTTTCATATATTTTTAAGTAAAATTTAAACTTATTAATTAGAAGTCATGAGAATAAATTCCCAGTTCATTTTAAGTCTGTGCTAAGTTCTACTTGGTAACTTTTTGGCGCCATCTTACAGCTATTTCAAGTGGGATTCTTTCATGGGTGTACATATTTTTAAAATATTGTCATGCTGTGCCCAGGATAGTCACAGAACTTCCACAGCAAGTGCTCCTTGTTGAAATCCAGGGTTATTAATAATGGCAAGTCATTTGGGTACTTTAATTAGTGTCCAGCACTATTTCCATTAGTTAATATGTATTTTTAACATCATAGAGCTGAACTGCAATTGTAGCGTAGATTTCCTTAGCAGTACAAATTCCCCTACTGGACTATGCTATCCTAAGTTTTGGAGATGTTGTTAAAAAATACTAAGAAGAAAACTTCTGTAGGTAAAGGTAAAGCATTTTAATATCTTTACCAAACCTTTCCCTCTTGTCCTTTTTGAATATGTAGATGACATTCAAAAAACTTTCTCCTATACTATGATCCTTCCCTTCCTATTTACTCACTGGATTGCAAAGAAAGGAGTTCAAAGAAAGGAAAATATAATTGTGTCATCCAAACATCTCTTCAGAGTCATCTACATCCCAATCAATCCCCAGTATTACTAAGTAATATACAAAAATTAAATTACCATAGTTTGCACAAAATTATCTATCTTTAGTAATAGAATTGTATCTACCCAACAACGTTGCTAAAAACATTACTTGTATAATATGTTGGGATTTTTTCTGCTTTGTTTACTGATTTATTCCCCAAGCTAAAAGCAAAGTTTGTGATAATATTTTTAAATAAATAACTAAATGAAAAAGTTCTATTTATCTAAGAATCTCATAGTACCAAACACTCTAAGTACCAAAGACTATTTTTAACTGTTTTGAAAGTAGAGGTACCAAACACCTGTTCAAATTTTATTAGGCAAATCCCATCAGGTGCTTATATTAATTTTCCACAACAACTCTGAGTATTTCTGAGAATTCACATAAGAATTTGATGAAATCACCTTTTGCATTTGAATTTACCAGAAATAATTTTGTTTGTCTTTTCCCTTCACACTGTCTTCCTCCCTACACTGTATACTTCTAAACTCCCTTAAAAGTTACCTGCTTGTGTAGACTAGTCTAAGAATTATTAGACCTCTGGAAAAGGCCTACATTTTCCTACATGGGTCTTTAATCATGTGTGACTGCAATTGTAAACTTTCCTATCTCTAGTTTTTGTTTTCTTTTGAAACAGAAACCTGAACTAGTAGAACCCTGAATTAGAGGAACAGGTGAACTGTCAGTCAGCTCAGAACGTGGCCTCTGAGTCCTGTGCCCAGGATAGCATAAGTAATACCAGGGAGAGCATTAGGAACTAGAGAAGGTCAACTTCTTGTGGCTTAGAAGCCTTAGTTAAACAACACAAATATGAAAATTTCACATCTTGGTTTCTGTCTTTGTCTACTGGTCTCATTTTCAGTCACTCTCACCATATACTTTGACTTTCTTTGACTTGTATTTCCCAGTGAATTACATGATGCAATGCCAGTAAAACATCAAGTGAATAAGGAAGAAATTTTAGAGATGAGTCCTTATAGGTATTTTCTCACACTCAATGGTTCAGGAATTCTTCAGCTTAGGTACTTGAATGAGCCATAAATCAGAATTAAACATTTTCCCTTTATGCTCCCAGTATGCTTTGTGTGATGCTCTACCTTCCAGACTTTGCCAGGATCTCCGTGATATTATCCATCGCTGTAAACATGTGTATGTATTTCACTGGATCTCAATCATTTTATTTTTCTTTTGGTGGCAGTGGAGAGTCGAACCCAGAGCTTTACACATGTTGACCACACAACATGCCACCCAGATCATAACCCTGAGGGCTGAGTGTGTTTTCTGAACTTTGTTTCTATAGTGCTTGAGTATTACCAAGCTGAAGGCTTAGTTTTAATTGTTCAATTTTTTTTTAAGTCAGACAGTCACTAGTGGCTCATGCCCATAATCCTAAATACTGAGGAGACTGAAATCTGAGGATCGTGGTTTGAAGCAAGCCCAGGCAGGGAAGTCTGTGAGACTCTTATCTCCCATTAATCACAGAAAAAGCCAGAAGTGGTGCTGTGCCTCAAATGGTGGAGCACTAGCTTTGGGCAAAATGAGCTCAGGGACAGTGCCCAGGCCCAGAGTTCAAGCCCAAGGACTGGTAAAAAAAAAAAAAAAGTACAGCATCATTGCCTCATGCTTCTAATCCTAGCCACTGAGGAGGCTAGGATCTGAAGATTTTGGTTCAAAGCCAGCCCGAGAGGAAGGTCTGTGAGACCTTTATTCACAATTAAGCATCAAAAAGTGGCTGGAAGTGGCTCAAGTGGTAGAGTGCTAGCCTTGAGGTATGTGTGTGTGTGTATGTGTGTGTGTGTGTGTGTGTACACACCTTTGGGAAAGCACCCAATCCTTAGTTTAAGCACCAGGACCAGCACACACACAAAAATGGAATTATGCTATGGGACCTGAGTGTGTTCATTGGAGATGTATTCAGATGTCACACTCCTCACTGTCCTGCTCTGCCTTCACTAACCTAATCCGCTGTAAAGAGATATATAAAAATAAGATTAGATTGTTACAAGTAAGAGTTCCATATTCAGAGTTTGCTCACAGTTTTTGAATACTCATTTGACTGATGAGGAGATGGAGACTCAAATAACATTAAGTAGCTCCCCAAATGTTACATGGTTATATAGATATTAAGTGGTACTCTCATGACTGAAATTTAAGCCCCCTGAGAAAAAGTCAAATCCCTATATACAAACTTTTGTGTGATCTCCTCTCACACTCTGCTTTTTAATTTTAATACACCTAGTTGTCTCATCAGAAACACTGTGTGTAACTTCTAAATATTTTGAAGAAATATTCAGAAGTTCAATAATCCAAACACATGAGGCTTATTTTAGATACATATTTGTTTCCATGTGTATGTATCTATATATTTATATCATTTTATGTTTCTATATTGGTACATTCAGGTATTTAGTATACTTATATATTGGCTGTGCATGTTCTTTTCAACTCATGCACTTAGCCTTTTTTTCTTTTATTTAGTACATGTGATTATGAAACTCTTACCTCTGATGCTATTAGAGAGAGTGCACCAGTTGATTATATCTTAATTTCCTAAAGGATTTTTGAGGATTTCAGCTTAAAATGGGTCTTGCATTTTAATTAAAAACCCTGAGCTCTTGAGTTTCTAGGAGAGAGGACAGAGAGAAAGAGAGCAGCTATGTGCAAACTTAATTGTTAAGCTTCAGAAACATTTCCAAGCCAACTGAATCCTCACCTACAAAAACAAGAGAGAGACAAAAAGAAAACTCAAACTACCTAAGCTTAAAAGAAAATGATGAAAACAAGCTTAGCAGCAAGCAAGAAATACCGTGGTGCCAAGAGGGAACAAGGGAGTTCACAAAGTTCAAGAGCTATGCCTGGCTCAAGGAGTAGCAGTCAGAACCCAGAAGAAGAGCCAACATGAGGGAGCTGGTATTTACCATCATAAAAGTGATGCAGAACCAGTGGGCATTTTCAAAAGCATACAGGCAAAGCACATCAAAGTCTACAAGGCACTGAAGAGAGGAGGTCAAGGGACTGAAAGTAAACCTGAGAGCAGGAAATGGCCAAACAAATACCATGGAAAAGAGAATGAGTACAAAGGAGGACAAAACCAAGCTTCAGTTTCAAAAGGGAAAATTTTAAACAAATAGCATTTCATGGTACAAGGAAAAGTAATGGATGTTCAAAATGCATCTGGAAGATATCACCATGTAGCTTGCATCCCGAAAGGTATACAAAATAAAAGTAGCCTTTAAACTATTATTAGAAAAATGAACAGAAAACAAACTTCCCAAAGCTAAACACAGAGTTCAACTTATACACAGAGAGAATTTACAGCATGCCCCCCCACACCAAAAAATCTCAGGAACATAAGTATATAGTTCTTAAACATGAAAGAAAAATCATTAACAAGATAAATGTAGAGCTGACAGATGACTATGTGGTAGCAACAATGGAGATGAGACTGAGTTGGAAAAGCATTCTGCAGATGAATTTCCTGGTTCTGAAATCCAAAGTGAATCATCCAGCTAAGACAACTTTCCAATTTGAAGTTGAGAGAAAAGTCTTTGACAGTCCAGATCACATTAAGGCTCTTGTCTATATAAGTCACAAGCTATTGGCTTTACTGAATACAGCTGCAGCCCAAATAGGAGGTGCTCTTGGAGATAAGTGACTAAATTCACTTACAAAGCCAAGTTTCTTAATTTATAGTAGATCTTGTTTTTAAGACAAATTGCATTTTTGCCAGAGGATTAGAAGAAAATAAAATAAAAATATAACACTGCCCTGATTTGTAATTACCATTATGCATATGTACTTATATTTACACACAAACACATATACTTAGCCCAGAGACATGTGAAAATATGCATACCTTTAAACACACATACACAAGTACTTTGTGGGAAAGGAAGATAAGAAAAAGTTTTAAAGATAATGGTGAAGGTTGAAAAGATGATGAGAACAATGATATAAATACTGAAAATAAAGTCAAAACAAGTTACACAGAGACAATGAAGCATAGACTAAATAAGAATATAAATAACTTTATTGTCAAACAATCATATTAACCTATTAGATTTCTTTACAGAACGTCCTTCTCTAGCCTCTGTCAAGGGCACATGGGTCTTTTAGAAAATTTGACCGTATTCCAAGATGCAAAACCAGAAGAATTCCAAGAGGTACATGAACATTGAAATAATAGCCTGTAAAGTGATATTTTTATAAACAGATTGTAAACAGTGGGTTATGTTACAGTAACTATGTTTTGAAATTTTTAATTTGTGTTGCTTTTGTAATTTAGACATGTCTAAATTTCATTATAGAATTGGTTAATCATACAATAAATGGGATAAAAGAACTTAACTGTTGACTTCTATACTTTGGAGGAATGATTAAAAGTAAATAGGAAAGCCCAGTTGGGCATTCCTGAGTGCCATTCCATTCCTGTTTCCTCCCAACCCCAGTAAAATGCCTGCATTTTTGACACAATCGAGGAAAGGCAGATTAAAGCAGAAAGACACTGACATTTCCATGCATCCTGCTTGAGTCATATCTAAATTGTTCCTAGAACCCTCTAACTGCCTAGCTTAAGCAGTAGAGCTGAGCTTATTTGCTTTCTTTCTGGATCCACCAACTTTATCCAGCACAGGAAAAGCACCTACTCAACCTTCATAATCCTCTTCATTTTGCAGAAATGGTGCTGTGGTTCAAAGTGGTAGAGTGCAGCTTTGAGCAGAAGAGCTTATGGACAGTGCCCAGTCCTCCAGTTCAAGCCCCACGACCAACAAAAAACAAACAGAATTGTAGAGAGCTGCGTGCAGCCGCACCTGGATGATGGCGCTGGCTTCTGCCCTCAGCCTTCCCGATGGCGAGTGCTCTCTGTGGTAAACAACTCCTTATATGGCTAAGGCAAAGAATCTGGCTTGCTTCCATGCACCTGAACCTATTGGTGGTTCCCACCTGGCGTATCAGGGTTGGCTACCCAGCGGGTACTTAGGGCTGTGGGGAATTCTCCCTGGGGTTGGGGTCAGAAGATTGCTCAAAGGTCCTGAATAAACTGCAGAGAGAAGAGTTCGGTGTCACGTCTTCCTTGGTGGTCGAGGCAACACAGAATCCTCCTGATTTTGTAGGACTTTGTGAGGATCCCCAATCCCCTGCCCAATATACACTCTGAAGTATAGATACTCATAGAAGAAAAAGACATTTTGTGATGCCCTGAGGATTGTCATTTGGGTCTGGTGGATCAGTAGTTTACCTTCTTGTTAAATAGTACATATATTGAACAGAACCTTATGGCCCTGCTAGATTGGAACCCAACCAAACCTCATTCTCTTCTTGCGCCGATTAGCCTTAAGTTAAATTCACCTAGGTGATAACACTATTCATTTGCTTTGTGACTGGCACCCAGCATCCTGATCATGTAGGCCTCTAATGTCTTACAGCTCACAATGAGTGTTTTGATTAAATACATTTCAGTTCTCCCTCATCAATTGCATTTGATTTATTCTAGAAGGCTTTCTGCCCAGTAGTGCAAATATCTTCACATAACTTTTGCCAGTGACTTAGTGCCCAAATTTTACCCTTAATAATTGAAGCATTTCACAAAAGTTCAGTTGAAACTCAGGAACTGTGGGATTCTTTTTCTAGCTATCTTCATCATCTAACTCCCCATCTCCTTTATCACTGTTGGAGCCCACCCTAAATGATCCTATGTCCTCATTATTCTAGCATAGCACTAGCAGAAAAGGATGGCAGCCATGTTTGAATGGAGAGTTGAAAAAGGATAGTAAAATAAATTATCAACCTTTGAATACAAGGAATATTCCCAGAGTACTGACATGTTCATCAGCTGGCTGGCTACCACAATGAGGTAGGAGCAGGAAGACACAGTGCCCATAACTCCCTGGGGAGTGTGTAATAACGATCAAGATTCTTTGAGTAGTTTGGAAAAGTTCCTGTTTAGCAGTGAAATTCAATAACCTAAAACATAAAAATGGAAGAAAAATGATGTGCTAGTCAATATTTTAAATCATTTTTGTGGGAACAGTGGATGGAAGGACTGATTAGTAGCATTTACTTCTTAAGTGTTAAGAATCCTCTGGCCCTGAGCAATTTCAATCTACTACTATCAAGTCACTAAATGCTGAGTGGAGGTGAGATGCACACATGCTGCTTTTTAGAATGGCTGGGAAGAGATATTCTACCCTGTGCTTCTCTTATTGAGAATAGGGAAAGATAGATTGATGTTAGAAAAAAATCAACCTCATCTTCTTATGCTATGCTTGATTATGTATGGAGAAAGGCTCTGAAGATGAGCCCCTGGCCCTCCATATTTTTTCCCCTTCTTAAAGCTCTGCCAAAGCTCCTCTGCTCTCCAGTCCTGCTATGTAAAATTGCAGCTCTTGCTGAGCTGCCCCTGGAGCTCAGCAAATCCTACCTTACAAATCAGTTTTGTCTCGCCTCTATACTCTACATTCCCTACTTCAAAAGATATAGTAGGCACTCAATTAAAGCTAGGGTTTACCATTTGCCTCACACTCTGTAAGAGGCAACTGTGAAGCTTTTGCAGAAGGAACCCTCTTCCAGTCCCAGTTCTCAAGGTCTAAGAAGTAGGGAATCTTTGACTCCGAAATATTTTCTGGTCTCACCACTTTAGAAGAAGACAGTGAAAATGAGAGTCCCCATACCAGCCCACCAGATCAAGATAGTGCAGAGAATGAAATGAGAAGAGGACTGACCATCAGGAGCAAGATTTGTCATGATCAAAATATTCCCTTAAAACAGGTTGTTTAATATCAGCCAACTCTAGAGTAATAAACCAGAAGAGAAGCCCAAGTTTCTTGCTTCTTGAGGTGTGTGTGTGTGTGTGTGTGTGTGTGTGTGTATGAGAGAGAGAGAGAGAGAGAAAGAGAGAGAGGGAGAAAGAGAGATTCCAAGTTACAGAGCCACAGGCCTTCTGGATTGCTGACGGAGCAAGATGTGAGCAAATTCAATGGCCTCTGCTAGCTTTGTAATACTTTGTAGCAGTTAAGGCTTCTTTAGGGCTCCTGGTCAGAGAATGTTTCTCTTTCTGTGGGATGTATGGTCCAAAACCAACCAAAGTAGCCTAAAGATAGAGCTTCTGGTATTTCAATTGCCAGCCAGAGTTTGAATGACAGGTTTCTTTGAAGCCGGAATAACAAGTTCCTTGAAGACTCTGTAATGTCTTAGAGCAAAAGGCTAGAGTAAGTCATATTCTCACCCACACAGCCCCAGGACCTTGTCAAGCCTTCCACAGCCAAATGAGAGAGATATGAGCCCTAGATTCAGGATGCTAGTCCAAGAGCACCAAGTTTTTGCTCAACAACTTTCAAAGTATTGAGGGATAACTTGTTGACTTCCTTCCACATTATTATCAGTGTGTTCTATTGTTGCATTTCTAATTCCAGAAACATTTTCACATTTGTGGAGGGGGTACTTTCATTTTTTCAGTTTAATTTTTGTTCATATTAAATATCCCATTGCAAAGTCAGCACATGCTCAGAATATAGAGTTTTATAAACAGTGTCAGGATTTGAATCCTTGGTCTGTCACTTGCTGCCCCAGAGTTAACCTTGAGCAGTTTGTTTAATGGCTAGGTGTTTCAGTTTTTCCTTCTGTAGAATGGAGCTGATAGCGATAGCTTCTCCATTATGTTGCTAGGAGATTAAATGAGTGAAGAGCCATAAAGCACTTATTGCCACCCATGATCCCAATGATTTTTCTATGAATGTTAAAAAAAAACAATGACATGGTTGTTCCCACTCTAACAGCCATTAGGTATCATTACCATATTCCAAACAAACATCATGTTTGATCAATTCTACTTCCTCAATAGCTTTTTAAACATTGTTCTCCTTTCCTTTGCTACCACTGCCCTAGATGAGGCACACAGCAAAGGCCAACTGTTTGTTGTTTTCTGAACACAGACTGCCGGAGCTTTCTTGCTGGTCTTTTCTATTGTAGTCCTCTGACTCTCAGGGCTGCTGCTCTGGCTGCCTCCTACTCATTTTTTGTCACGAGTCATCTTCACACTACAGAATCTTTAAGAGGAGAAACGTCATCCTCTCTGAATCGTCAGCAAACAGAACAATGAAGTCCTCAACTAATGTGTTAAAGGCTCCTTGCTGTATGTCAGCCCCTATCTAGTGGTTTACACATGAGGGTTTTTTTTCCCAGTTTTACCCCAAACCCTGCAGGGTAATAAGTGCAATTATTTTTAATTGTTATTATTAATGTCATGTACAGAGGGGTTGCCATTTCATAAGTCAGATAATGAGGATATTTCTTTTTGGGCAATGCCACCCCTTAATAAGTGAAAGTATTAATCACCATTCTACAAATAAGAAAATTAGGGTTCAAGAGGTTAAATGACTTATCTAAAAAACAATCATTTATATTTATGAGGCTATTTTAATCATTATGTAACAATCTGGGATTTAAAATGCTGTGTACAAGCCAGCTGAGAGTGAGAGGAAGCCACAAATGATAATACTTGATACATGAAGATATGATATTCAATTGGCCTATTAAGAAGTACTGACTTGTACCAGTGCTTTTGAAGCCTGAAGAACAATTTCCTTCAAGACTCTGTAATGAACCAGAGCAGAAGGCTGGGGCAAGTGAGATTCTCACCCACACAGCTTCCATTGCCTGTAATCCTAGCTACTCAGGAGGCTGAGATCTGAGGATTGAGATTCAAAGCCAGCTTGGGCATGAGATTCTTTCTCCAACTGACTGGCAAATAAAGCTAGATTGGGGTCATAGCTCGAGTTGCAGAGTGTCAGCTGAAAGCAAAAAACCAAGAGCTCAAGCCTTAGCACCAACACACACAGCAACAACAGCAATAACAACAACAAAAACACTTTGATAATTTATTTTACATAGTTTCTTTTAAATTCACCTGTTTTTATTAGATAACTTATGTTCATTTATGAAAAGAAAAAATACAGATGAAAGAAGAATTGACTATACATATTTTGTCTTTAATCCCATCACATTTTATAAGTCAAGAGCCTTGGTTATTGTCTCACTCATAAAATATTATTTTAAAAAGTCTTTTGTAGTTTTGTGGTGGTGCACATTTTTAATTCCAGCACCCTGGGGGCTGAGTCAGGTGGATCACAAATTTGAGATCAGTCAAAGCTGCATAGTAAGACAGTGAGTTAAAATTAACGAGCAAAAAGGGCTAGGAAAGTGTCTTAGTGATAGAGTGCTTGCATGCATGAAGCCCTGGGTTCCTCAATGCCATATAAACAGAAAAAGCTGTAAGTGGCACTGTGGCTCAAGTGGTAGAATGCTAACCTTGAGCAAAAGAAGCTCAGGGTCAGAGCCCAGACCCCAAGTTCAAGTGCCAGGACTGGAAAAACAAAACAGAAAAATGTCTACCATGGTCAACAAAAACTGCACCACGTTGTACATTGTCAAAATCATGATGATGTTAGGTGGCTGAGGAAGGCTTCATAGGTTAATAATACTTGTAGAAGCAGTAGCAGCAGCTACCATTTACTGACCACCTACTGTGTGCCAACTACTGTGTGACTTCTTGAATTAACCCATTAAAGTCCTGTGGTCTAAGTTCTGCTGTTTTCTTTATTTTAAAGATAGGAGAAAACGTGGCTCAGAGAATTGAAGTCACCTGATTAAGGTCACACAGCTATTGAATGTGGAGCCTGAACTCAAATCTCAATTAGGAAAAATCTTTTTGGAGAAAGCCTAGACTATATGTCATGCTGAACTTTAAAGACTGACCAAGTTATTTAACTCTGTCTTAGCTTCAGTTTCCTCATCTGCAAAAAGTGGCAGAAGAACCAGTGCTCTTTCAGGATTACTGTGGAGACTAGAAATAATACATGCTCAGAGCCGGAGTCACATAGTAGGCATTTAAACTATGATGTGGCAATGTTTCGGAATACATTGGGCAAAGAATGAGCAGAGGAAGAACTGAGATCCCTTTAAAGGCATTGGGAGAGGAAGATCTACAGCTTTGGCTGTCTTAAGAGCTGGCCCTCCAGGATAGGGAGACCTAATGAAACTGAGCTACAGGCAGGGGGCAGGGGACTGAGTTTGGCTGACTATCTGCCGGGAGCCAGGAGAGAGGCGGGGCGCTGGGAGGGGCATAGAAACCCTGCTCGTCAGAGGACTGCAGGTGCTAGGCAGAGTTGATGTAGGTGGGCTCCGGAGCCCAGTGAGGGTGGGGAGGAGGTTGGGGCGGGCCAGCGGACGGGCGGGGGAGAGAGGGAGGCGGGGCTTGGAGCCTGAGAGGCTGGCCTTAGACAGCTCTTCTCATGCCGGGGCAGTTTGCTGCATCTGGAGGAGCTCACTGGAGAATCTCCAACAGCGGAGCGGGCCTTCAACTACCGTAAGTACCTGCAAATGAGCGCATAAGTCCAGTAGCTGAAGATTAATTACTGGCCACCAGACCCTAAGCAAAACCCTAAAAGAGTCTCCCTGTTGTCATTAATTGCTGTAAATCAAACTGCTGCCCAATCTGTCCTCCTACCCCCTCCATCCTTGCCTTCTTCTTCCCTCCCCGGATCCCAGTCCTGCCTCTCCTGACAACCTTCCCTTTCCCTTCTCAGTCTTCCCTCCAAACCCTCAGCGGAGTATATACCCGATACCCCCTGCCCAGCCCAACCCCTTTGATTCCAAGAGCCCTCAAAGCTATGCAGGGGGCGGGCCATTAGACATTTCGGGTATGTCACCCTCAAAAGCACTGCGGCGCGCTGCCTAAGGGTGGGGAAAGTGCTTGGGATGAAGTAGAAACGGGGGGGGGGAGGGAGGAAGGAGTGGGGGGAGCAAATGGCTCGACAGTCCAAGTTGAGAGTGGGGGTGGGCGTGACCAAGTAACCTGAAGCTTAGAGCTATTCCCACATGCCCAGGACATAAGCTTCATCATTTGGGCCAAATATGAATAGGATAATTTCCTTAGTGATTGAGGTATGGTCATCTGTACAGAGAAAGCTAGTTTTCATGACTTGCCTTAGTGAAAGATTCTGCTTTGGGGGTCCATGTGGTAAGACTGGAACCTCAGATGGCATTTCCTGATTGGAATCCCAGGTTGAACCTTCCCCTTGGCAGAAATCGCAGCTTCCCCCAATAGAGTTTGGCCCAGTGCCTCAGGGGAACAAAGCAACAGGGTGGCATCCAAGCCTTGGCCAGGCACTGAGAGGAGTAGAGAAGGAACTGAGATGGGAAGACTGTCGTTAGGATCCTAGGCCACTTGAATGCCCCTTTTGTAAAAAAGGGAGAAAAAACATCACCTTTTTACATGAAATGTTCCCTAAATTCCTGTGGCTGTACATATATTTTCTCTAATCCAACACAGCAGTGTTGGGTCCATGTTGCTCCTTCATTTAACAGATAAGAAAAGTTTGGAGAGGACAAAAAGAAATATTAAGTATTCTTCAATGCAAAGTAAGAAATGCAAAATGGAGTTCTGCTCTTCTTGGATATCTCACTGTCCACCACCATAGCCCAGAGGTTTTGAAAATGAATCTTCATTCCCCTTTGCTCCTCCATCAGGGTAACTATTAGCCCTGGGGTGTTAGCATCCATCTGGGGAAGCAAAATCACCTAGCCCCTTTCTCTGTTCTGGGTGCTTTCCCTTCCCCTCTTTACGGAAATAAGGTCATATACCTGGGGTCAGCCAGGACTTCACATCCTGAACAGAGGTTAGTGGAGGACACTTAGCCTGGGTTTATGTGGGAAAGACACACTTTCCCTTAGCAACAGGTTACTCTGGGGGGGGAGGGGGGTTGAGGAGGGAGGCATAAATGCTCAGGGACCCACCTTACATATGTTCAGGGACTATAGTTAATAGTGACTTTCTGGAAAACCAGAACCCTCTCTAATTTCAAATATTTTTCTATATTCCTTAAATCCAATATCCTTAGGGGCAGTGAACAAAGCTAATTCAATGTGATGGGCAGTCAATGAATCACGTATAATTTATATTAATTAAATATAAACACCTTGATTCTCCAATACCTACGTAAGAGCTTCTGGAGTTAAAATTGTAATTCAGATCTGAAGCACTTAATAGAAGGTCAGATCTTCATGGATTCTTAGGAAGGCCGAGGGAGAATGAAGGTGGACACAGGTAGAAGTTGAATAAGTTTTAGCATATAGGCCTTAAACATAGATTTGAATTTTGCTTTAAATAATATCTTTTTTTTTTATTACATCTTCTCTCCACACTTCATTTTCCTCATCAACAACATGGGATGTAAATGTTTCCTTTGCTAAGTTGTTAGAGGACATGTGTGTGTGTGTGTGTGTTGTGCATGTGTGTGTGTGTGTGTGTGTGTGTGTGTGTGTGTGTGTGTGTGTGTGGTGTAGGGGATTGGAAAAAATGACTCCTGTATTTCCCACTTCTGCAGACTTGGATTAGGTCACCTTCTGAACCTTCATGATCCTAGGGACAAGAGAAATGACATCTTAAATAACAGCCAGCAACAATCTTCAGTGGGGAAATAGGGAATAAGTATCTGGGGCCCAAAGAGGAAGTAGCAGGTGGCTTTGTAAGGCTATGTGTGCCTATGCGAAAATAGAATTTAGGCTTGTCAAGTGCAGTTTAGTGATGTCAACTGAACTTTAAGGAGCAGAACAAGTCCCTGAGTAAGAACAGTTCTGCTTTTAGATCCCACCACCTGCTGAGGAGCAAAACACTTCAAGACTCCAAGTACACATCCAGTTCTAGAGGCCCTGTGACCCTGGACAGACCCCGGGAGGTGACTACCATGCTTCGGAAATTCATTCTCCTGCTCTTTTGCATTCGTGAGTATAAGGAAGAGGTGACAGTTAAGTGACTCTATCACAGTTACCCCTCACAGTGGGCTCCTTGGGAGGAAGGGAAGGGTAATTAAGGTTGGAGGGCAAGGTAGCAAAGAGAAGGGCTCCTTTCACCATAGTCTCTCTTTTCAGGGATGAGTATGGGTATGACCTACACAGGTAAGCAAATTCCACCCCTTCACATACCTTCCTTCCTGAAGGATCCAAAACACTGCTCTGCCTATATTACCTTGACCATCACCACCTTGAGATCCCAAACAGAGACTGGGGTGCCCCTTCCTTCATGACTTGGTTTTCCAGGAAGAGTGGTGAGATTTATTTGCACTTTTAGTTTCCAGCTGATTTGTCATTTAGATTCCCAAACCAATATTCTGGGGTCCCTCTCCTACACCCCACATGAGCAGACACTCCTTTGCCCTAGGGAAGTCAAAAGGAAAGCCCTGCATGAGGGCTGATTTAAAGTACCTTGTGGGGGTACACTGTGGGAGGGAGAGGGTTGGCATGCTCATATCTTTGTGATCTTTGGGAATGGCAGCGATGGAATCCCAACCGGAGCTGTGGATCGAGTCCAACTATCCCCAGGCCCCTTGGGAGAACATCACCCTTTGGTGCAGAAGCCCCTCTAGGACATCAAGCAAGTTCCTGCTGCTGAAGGATACCACACAGATGACCTGGATCCGTCCTTTCCACAAGACCTTCCAAGTGTCATTCTTCTTAGGTGCCCTCACAGAGTCCAATACAGGTCTTTACAGATGCTGCTATTGGAAGGAGACAACCTGGTCAAAGCCGAGTAAAGTGCTAGAATTAGAGGCACCAGGTAAGAAGAGAGAGATAGATGGCTTGAGAATATGCCCCAGCTCTTGATTCAAATTTGCCTTCCCAAGGCAGGGCTTGTTTCATTCATTCATTCATTCATTTATGCATGTATATATTAGACCCTAAAAAATAAGTGTTCCTTGGGTATTAGGATTGCACAGTGAGGATATAGACTCTGGAACAGAGCATGAGAAGTAGGATGACCAATGAGAATCATACAGGGGAGCTGTTTCAAGCAGAGCTCTTCTCTGTTGCCATCTGGGCAGCATTGTTTGAATTCAATCTAATTCCAGTTCATCTTTTCCTTCCAGGCCAGCTGCCCAAGCCTATCTTCTGGATCCAGGCTGAAACCCCTCCTCTTCCTGGATGTAGTGTTAACATCCTTTGCCATGGCTGGTTGCAAGATTTGGTGTTCATGCTGTTTAAGGAGGGATATTCAGAGCCAGTGGATTACCAAGTTCCAACTGGAACAATGGCTATATTCTCCATTGACAACATGACACCTGAGAATGAAGGGGTTTATATCTGCCGCACTCACATCCAGATGCTCCCCACCCTGTGGTCAGAGCCCAGCAACCCACTGAAGCTGGTTGTAGCAGGTGGGTGTGGCCATGGCTGCTGGCATCTGACAATTGTTATCCCAGGGATCATGACACGTTGAGCTTGGGTCTGGGGTTTTGCTTTCCTCAGCCAGGTCTTGGGCCCTGAGATGTAAATTAGAATCACATGTGCTTCAAGGCAAATATATGGGAGCTAATCATTTGGTTAGTGAGTAAGCCCAGGCAACTGTCTGGCAGCTTTATCTTATTGTAACTTTGTTGTTCTTAAGTTGTTGGATAACACTCATTCATTTGTTCAATAAATATTTATTGAGCACCTAATATGTGCCAGGCACTGCCACTGCAATCTTCAAAACTGATTTTTAATTTTTAAAAAATGTATTTGACTCACGATGATTATTTTGAGGTGTGGGAAACAGAACAATTTGCTAGAGCTGGGGATGAAAAACAAAAACAACTACCACACACACACACACAAAACAAAGGACAAAGAAAGTAACAGGTGATAGCTTTCAAATGACTTGATAAAGTACTTGGGTAAAACCAGCAAAGGCAGCACCTAGCTGTAAACACAGAAAACATCCCCCCCCAAATATTCAAATTCCAGACACACACTCCAACCCCAACTCTCCTACCCCATGGCCTGGATGTTTCTAAATGGCATTATCCAGATTTACAACACTCCCTACATCAAGCTAAGAAAAACTGTAGTGCTACAAAAAATAACCCCAGTTTTTAGTTCCACCTCTGACACTGTATGAGCTTGAGCAAGTACTTTACTTTTCTACATTTTGGGTTCCTCCTCTCTAACACACAATATCTATCCAACCTATTGTATCATGTGTCTCTGTGCCTCAGTTTCCTGATGTGCAAAATTGGTCTAAGAATAATGCCTACCTCACAGGGTTGTTGTGAGGATTTTTCTAAGTTTAATATATGTACAGTGCCTGGCATATAAGTTCTCGATAAATGGCAGATACTAATTTGTTAGTGTAGCTTTTTGTGGAGGATTAAAGAAAAAAGGACTGCCCGTTGGACCTGTGTGTATGGATGCTTATTGCACACATACTCTTCAAGCATAGGTTTCACTAACACACACTTCTGTAGTTACCTGTTCTTCAGTATTCTCCTCTATTTCTTAAGTTTCTATTAGTAGGGACTGTCTTCTTTACCCTTTACACCTAGACCTATATGATGTCTGATGTATCCTAAATGTTCCACAATGGATTGGGTGGCTATTCCTAGGATTGTAATAGGGGTGAGAAGGAATGGTATGGGGGTGAGGTTGACCTCATTTTTATAGTATAATCACCTTAGAGGAACAATCAAGAGAAATGAATGTGGGACAGTTTTAACAGAGATTTCACTGGGCTACTGACTTGTTAGCTAAACCCTGCTTGTTGGCCTCCAAGTTCATGTTAGAAATAGGATTTTAGATGAGCTGAATGCATTCACATGCTCTCCTTTAATACTACAAAGCTTGCGAGATGGAATCAAACTGTTTCATAGAGGTTTGGTTTCTCAGGTCAAAAAAAAAATCTGTCCATCCTGAAGATACTGGAAATTATAAGGGTAGATACTCCACTTGAACACACACCTATACAGAGCTAGATCTCAGTGGAGCTGACAGTGCAGTGAGAGGGAAGTGACATAAATGATTACTTGCTAGAGGAGGCAGAGATACAAGGAAGAGCGAGGGAGGAAAGGGTAGTTTTTCATACTACTACTCTTTGTCCAAAGAACAAAGAAAAAAATATATAAAAAAGAACAGAGAGCAATCATCTTACCTCTAACTTCAGGATTTTTTCCCTTTCTAGGACTCTACCCCAAACCAACTCTGACAGCCTATCCTGGGCCCATCATGGCACCTGGAGAAAGCCTGAGTCTCAGGTGCCAAGGGCCAATATATGGAATGACTTTTGCTTTAATGAGAGTTGAAGATTTGGAGAGTTCCTTTTACCACAAGAAATCAATAAAAAATGAGGCATTTTTCTTCTTCCAGTCTCTGAAGATCAGTGATACTGGACATTACCTCTGTTTTTACTATGATGGCTCATACAGAGGCTCACTCCTTAGTGATGTCCTGAAAATCTGGGTAACTGGTAAGAGAAGGGAATGACATGGAATATATGCTAGAGGGGAAGGATATAAAACTCCCTTTGAGTCTCCCTGGAGAATCTTATCATGCAGCTAGAGCTAACAATGGAGAAAGGTACAGACTTTGTATAGCTGGGCTTAGGGAGGGATTCACCAAAAGTAGGCTGCAGGAGGAGGGAAAGAACACTAACTAGTCAGAGGGGGAAGTCAGACCGTATTTTGGGTTTCATCCTAGATACTTTCCCCAAGACCTGGCTACTTGCTCAGCCCAGTCCTGTGGTCCAAATGGGTCAGAATGTGAGCCTGCGATGCCGAGGACCAGTGGATGGAGTGGGACTAGCTCTCTACAAGAAAGGAGAAGAGAAACCACTTCAATTTTTGGATGCCTCCAGTATCAGTGACAACAAATCATTCTTCCTCAATAATGTGACCTACAGTGATGCTGGCATCTATAGCTGCCACTATTTCCTCACCTGGAAGACTTCCATTAAGATGGCAACACACAACACTGTGGATCTTGTGGTTGTAGGCAAGTACTAAAAATTATTATCATAATCCTGTTTATTTTTCCATCATTACAGTAGTCTAAGAAGAGGCTAGTAATCCGTAGCACTCTCTTAGAGCTAGGAGTCAAGAATAAAGCACTAGGAGGGTGGTATAGAATTTTCTCTAAATCCTTTGGAGATCTTGTTTCTCGGGGTAGTTCCTCAAGCCCTACCACTAAGCATAGCTCAGCCCAACTCTGTCTTGTGGGAAAGTTCTTCTTCTAGCCAGGGAGCTTATGAATGTGTGGTCTCACAGTTGAAGTTAGGAAACAGAAATCTGAAGAGCAAAGGAATGGAGAGAGCAAAGGAATGTAATGCACAGCCAACCTTGGTGTAAAAAGCAAGTTAAGACCAAATGGAGAGCTCAGAAGCATTTGGTGGGGGAAAGTGTTCAAAGTCATTTCTCAGTCTGATCTCTGAATTGGTTTCAGATAAGCCCCCCAAACCTTCCCTGTCAGCTTGGCCCAGCACTGTGTTCAAGCTAGGAAAGACCATCACTCTACAATGCCGAGTTGCTCATCCAGTACTTGAATTTTCTCTGGAATGGGAAGAACGTGGAACATTCCAGAAGTTCTCAGTGGATGGAGACTTCATCATCACTAATGCTGAAGGGAAAGGCACGGGGACCTACAGTTGCAGCTACCGGGTCGAGGCACACCCTAATATCTGGTCACATCGCAGTGAGCCTCTGAAGCTGATGGGGCCAACAGGTAAGATGATAACCCCCCCCACACACAGGAATGTGAAATGATTATCCCCATGCTCTGGAGATCCCAAAGCAGTGCCCAAAAAGATACAGGAAGGGGATTGAGGAGCTGGGAAACCAGGACCCTTGGTTTGGGGAGCCGTACCCCTGGAGTGATCTGACAATCACCTCAAAATTGTAAGCACAATACTGTCAAGGGTCCCCTGTTCCAGGAAAAGGAAAGCCACTCCCATCCCCCCTTCCCAATAGAAGTCATCTCAGCAACTAGCTTCTTAGCCCATGAATGTACTACCTGCCCTGTCTTCATCAAGGCCCCTGTTTCTGGTCTTCTCTGGTCACAGGAATTCTCACCTGGAATTATGTTCTGAATGAAGCTATCCGGATGTCCTTAATCATGCAGTTTGTTTCCTTGCTTGTGATAGTGCTGTGGATAAGGTGGAAGTGTAGGAGACTCAGAATCAGGTAACTGTCTCATCCCAGCTCCCTCTTTCTCCAGCTAACTGAGTCTATACTTTTAAGTTTTAGGAATGAGTCACTCTTTGGTTAAGACAGGCTCTAGTGGGCAAACCCTATGTATTCCCCTCACCCCTCCAGGCTTACAAGACAAAACTTTCTCAACCCAGGTCTTTCTCTTTCACCTCACAGAAGGGTCATCACCCAAGCCAGAGGGTGGAGAGATGCATAAATCTCAGAGGCTACAGAAGTAATCAGAAGCACGTTGACTGACCCCACCCCTCCAGGAGCCCCACCCCTCCTGGAGTGCTAACACCTTTCCCCTTTCCTGGATACCATCCTGTCCCTCAGACATGATTGCTGTCTCCCCTTACTAATGTGCTCTGGATTTGTTCTCTTGTAAGAAGCTGTGCTATGCTGTATCTAAGGTCTTTATGCAACTCCAACTTTTTGCCCTTACCTTCAGCTGAAGGGCTAGAGAGCCTTGTGGTTCATCCTAGTTGCTTTAGAAACCTGTCTCCCTGCCACACTGGCCTCCAACCACCTGTGCAGAGCATCCTGGGAATAGAGTCTTAACCTGATGAGGCAATGGATGGAGCCAAGAATCAGACGTTTTCCTCTGACTAAGAAAAGGACTAACCAGACAGACCCTCCTGCAATTTCCTCTGATCCTTTGGTGTCCTCTGGGCTATCCAATTTTGTCCCTGATCCTCCTGGTTTGTCTATTCCATTTAGGAAGGACAAGAAAAATGACAGTTCCTAACCTGGTGGAAGCCTCACCTCCTGAATGCTTTGCCTACTTTCCCCCCACCCCCTGCTTCCGGCTATGCTCTTCTGCCACCTTTGTGTGTCTCAGAATATTCAATACACAATGGATAATGACTATGATGATGTGTGTCTGTGTTTTCCACTGGGGTCTGAGGGACAGAATGCTTGGGGGGAGGGGCGCCTAAGGCTTCTAAAAAAAAAACACCACTTGATTTGTTTCAAAAAAGTTTCCATGTGATCAAAATTCAGTTTGTTTCAGATTTTGTCCCGTGTCCTATACATATTAAGTTAACCTCCAAGGCGGGTTTTGAAAAAGTATTATAATGGCCCAGCCAGCCCAGGGCTTGTGTTCAGAGAGAGAAAGTGAGAGCAAGTCAGATAGAGAGAAAGGAAGCCAGGTTTGGGAGAAAGCAACTTAAAAAGCATGTTTTCCTGACAAGTAGCGGGGAGGGGGCAGTGGAGGGAGATCAGTGTTTCCTAACTGAAAATTATGAAGTGGATTTTGGCTTATTCCATAGGAACCATACCCTAGAGCTGCTGCACATTTGTAGTCATAATCTGGCTCAGGGGAGGGGAAATCCCACTCTGACAAGCTTAGCTTAGCATTGAGAGTCTTCTGGTAATTCATCACGGCTGCCTTGGCAACCCCTCCATAACAAGGTGAGGCAGGTCGGTCTAAGGACCAACACTGCCATAAGAACAACTGATTCCAAACTTAAACTCAATGATGGAGAAATACTCCACCCTCACACCCACCACTCAGAGCTGCTGATCACACTGAGTTCCAAGAGTCCTGAGAGCTAGAGATATAAAAGCATTTTCCCATCTGACATCTCACCTCCAGCACCAGCCTAATCAGGGGCCATGGGGAACTGTTATACGATATAGGCTGGGGAGAAGGGAGGGGTCATGAAAGAGCAAGAAGTTTTTAGGTGGCTAGGCCCTCAAAAGGAAAAGTCAACGATGTCAGAAAAAATTAGATCCCATTATCCTGGCTATACCCAATCCTGATTGGGTAGTGAGCAAGCCAATGACATAAATTGCCGCCCCCTTCTCTCCGCCCTCCCCTTAATCCCAGCAACTCCTCTCATCTCTTTTCTGGTCTCCCTAGAGAAGCCTGGTTGCTGGGAACAGCTCAAGGGGTCACCATGCTCTTCATAGTCACGGCCATTCTCTGCTGTGGTGAGTACAAGAGGCTGGAGAAGGGGCCTGGGCAGAAGGCCGGGGTAAAGGCCTGTGGAGGAGGGGGCAGAGCCCTGGCAGCAGTTTCTTTTGCAGGACTGTGCAATGGTGTCTTGACAGAAGAGACTGGTGAGTTTTTCCTGTTCCAGACTGGGACATTCCTTTCTGGAGATCTGAAATAACTAGAGAGTGACAGTGTCAGTGTGCACAGAGCCACTGGTTGGGAGGAAAGGACAGCCAGGAAGGGGCAGTTGCTAAAACTGCTGGCAAAATACAGCTTCCAACTCTGCCTTTCTGCCTGCAACCTCACCTCCCCCCCAAAAAAAAAAAGCTTTTGCACTCTTAGTCTCAGCTGAGGCATCTGCTTCTCCCTTTCCCCAGTACCTAAGAAAAGGAAGCAAGGAAGGAGGAAAGGAGGGATTCAGGTTTGAGTTCAAAGGGGATAATGTGCTGTGTTGATTGGGGGGGCGGTGTTTTGGTGGTGGGAGTGTGTCAAGGGCAAGGAAAGGAGGGAGAGGTGGAAGAAGAGAGAATGGCTTCATTAACCCTGCTGTTTCTAGAAATAATCACGCCAACCCCCAAGCCTGAGCTGTGGGCAGAGACGAACTTCCCTCTGGCCCCGTGGAAGAACTTAACCCTGTGGTGCAGAAGCCCTTCTGGCTCCACTAAGGAGTTTGTGTTGCTGAAGGACGGGACCGGTTGGATAGCAACTCGTCCTGCCTCTGAGCAGGTCCGAGCTGCCTTCCCCCTTGGCGCCCTGACCCAGAGCCACACTGGGAGTTACCACTGCCATTCATGGGAGGAGATGGCTGTGTCTGAGCCCAGTGAAGCCCTTGAACTAGTGGGGAAAGGTAAGAAACGCCAGAGGATCTTCCCCCGGGGTGATCTGCTGGTCCTCTGTGACTCCAAAATGCTGGGAGGCGACAGGGGCACAGGGCTGGGGGAGGGAAGGCAGTGAGAGAAGACTTTACAAGCCAAGATAGCTTTTTTTTTTTCCTGACAAAGTCACTTCGAGTGTCCCATCTGGGCACGACTAAACTTTTAATTCCTTTGCAACCTCATTCATTTCATTTTTCAGACATCCTCCCCAAACCTGTTATTTCGGCTCCCCCGCCAGTGCGGGGTCAGGAACTGCAAATCCGGTGCAAAGGATGGCTGGCGGGCATGGAGTTCGCTCTGTATAAGGAGGGAGAGCAGGAACCTGTCCAGCAACTTGGTGCGGTTGGGAGAGAAGCCTTCTTTACTATCCAAAGAATGGAGGATAAAGACCAAGGCAATTACAGCTGCCGCACGCACACTGGAAAGATCCCCTTCAAGTGGTCTGAGCCCAGTAAGCCCCTGGAGCTGGTCATAAAAGGTAGAGCCTGAAAGAGGATGTGTGGGAGGAGGGGAAAACAAGGCCCCTGTCAAACACTCCTCCTGTCCACAAACTTTGCTGCTGGTCCTAGGAGCCTGTGTCCAATCTTAGAGCTAAGCAGGCGTGGCGCTGGGAGTGTCAGGCAGGGCCTCTGGCTGCGTGATATTAATAGCCGTAATCGTTATTAATAGCTTGCGTTTGGAGAGGGTGATTTAATTTTTCTAATTATTTTCTCATCAATTATCTCACTTAACTAGAGAGCCGATCTTCAAGGGAGGTGGAGCAGGTACCACTTCCTGCTCCGATCCAAATGGGCAAAGAGACTCAGAGGATCAGCAGACAGAGCGCCAGTGACAGTTCACCCTTTCATTGCATTCCCTTTGTGTCCCAGTGACATATTCTCCCCGGGGCAGTGAGGGAGGATAGGGTGAGAGGTCACCTGAGCCAGGTTTCTAAAAGTGCCTGTTACTGAATGAAAATGACTAAGAGGGCTGAGCACTGTCCTAGAACCAAACATTGGCAGTATTTGCTTGCTTTGTTTTCTTAACTTGGTTTTGTCCTATTGTTTTCTCTCTTTCTAGAAATGTACCCCAAGCCCTTCTTCAAGACACAAGCCAGCCCTGTGGTCACCCCTGGTGCCCGGGTGACTTTCAATTGCTCCACCTCCCAGCAGCACATGAGCTTTATTCTGTACAAAGATGGCAGTGAAATAGCATCCAGTGATGGGTCTTGGACAAATCCAGGCGCTAGTGCAATTCACTTTCTGATCCTTTCCGTGGGCTTTGCTGATGGAGGAAACTACAGCTGCCGTTATTATGGCTTTGATACCTGGTCTCAGCCCAGCGATGCTGTGGAGCTTGTGGTGACAGGTTAGGAAGGGGGGCATCCTGGTGGAGATGGTATGGATCCTGAAAGGGCTGGGGCAAGAAGAAGCATTCTTTCTAAAGGACACTAAGAAAGTGCTTAGGACAGTGCCTGGCACATGTTGAGCAGCCCACGTGGGACAGCTGCTCATATTATTACAGGAACAGGAGACAAAGAGGTGGGGAAGGGAAGCAATTCACTCCCAGGAAAGAAGTGAGGCAGATGGGGGTGTCCAATCCAAGAGCCAAGTTCGAGTTGCCCTATTTCTGAAATCTTTCAAGCTTGGCCTTGAGCTTTAGGTTCAATGTCCACTCTTTCTTTAGCCAGACTGTCAGAGATTGGTGGGTTGGATGGCCCTCAGAGAACAGTAGAAAACCTTGAAACGCCAGCTACATGTTATGAAGCCATTACAAATGACAGTTTTTCAAAGGCTATTTAACGTCATAGGAAAGTGTTTATAATATAAAGTTAAGAGAAATATATTAGACTACCCAACAGTGAGCACACTGAGGTCTTAACTACATAAATAGTTATAGCTAGAAGGACAAGCAAGAATAAAATACAGGCAGAACATAAATATATAAAAATAGTTTTCTTTGGGTTGGTGCCATTGTGTTTTCTTGGGGATATTTAAACTATATTTTCTAACTTTCTACAGTAAAATATACTGTTTCTTGGGCTAGGAAGGTGGCTCAATGGTAGAGCGCTTACCTTGCATACATGAGGCCCTGGGTTTGATTCCTCAGCACCACATAAGCAGAAAAAGCCAGAAGTGGTGCTGTGGCTCAAGTGGTAGAGTGCTAGTCTTGAGCTAAAGAGCTAAAGGACAGTGCCCAGGTCCAGAGTTCAGG
>NW_012267254.1:4737480-4800769 GCF_000151885.1 Dipodomys ordii
CCTGGGTTTGATTCCTCAGCACCACATAAGCAGAAAAAGCCAGAAGTGGTGCTGTGGCTCAAGTGGTAGAGTGCTAGCCTTGAGCTGAAAGCTGAGGGATAGTGCCCAGGCACAGAGTTCAGGTACCACGACTGGCAAAAATAACCTGTTTCTTATAATCATTATATGGAAAAGCAATTATTAGGAAAGCTATTTGCAGAATGTTGTGGGAGTGTCTTCTCTTATGTTGTGATCTCTTATAATTTCAGAATACTACCCCAAGCCCACTCTCGTGGTGCAGCCAGGTCCTGTGGTGCTTCCTGGAAAAAATGTGACCTTGCGCTGTCAAGGGCTTTTCCAGGGCATGCGGTTTGCTCTGCTACGAGAAGGAACCCAGGTGCCCTTACAGCTCCAGAGTGCCTCTGAAGAGGCAGTTGACTTCTTCCTCTACTCAGTTGAAGCAGAGAACTCTGGGAATTACAGCTGTATCTACTACGAGACAACCATGTCAAACAGGGGCTCATCTCCCAGTATGCCCCTAATGATCTGGGTGACTGGTAAGGACAATCAAGTCATGAGACTGGGATTGGACATAGAGCAAGAGCTAAGCGGGTTGTGGAGGGGTGGGGGGAGTAATCACTCTTAGAAGGTTAAGCTAAACCGTGGAGGAGAATTGTTATGTCTAGGTAAAATAATTTGGAAAATGACAAGTTTCCATACTCACCATTGTCCATATTTGTTCTCTTTCTAGATACATTCCCCAAACCATGGCTGTTTGCTGAGCCCAGTTCTGTGGTCCAAATGGGGCAGAATGTTACACTCTGGTGCCAAGGGCCAGTCCATGGTGTCGGGTACATTTTATACAAGCAAGAAGAAAATACTTCAATGCAGCTCTGGGGCTCCACCAGTACTGAGGGAGCATTCCCCATCACCAATATATCTGGTGCTAGCTTAGGGCGTTATAGCTGCTGCTACCACCCTGACTGGACCAGCCCTGTCAAGATTCAGCCTAGCAACACATTGGAACTCATCGTTACAGGTAAGGGAATGATACTCTGAACTGGCCACCATGGGAGTGGAGAAAGGAGGGAAAAGATGGGTTTGTGAGCCATGCTTTTTAAATAGCTCACAGAGGGGCAAGCTCTTTCTTCTTTGGATCAGAGGCACCATGGGTGCTGTGCTGGAAATTGCCCTCTTCTCTCTGACCAGGAGTTAATTTCTTCCAGGCTTACTCCCGAAACCCAGCCTATTAGCCCAGCCTGCTCCCATGGTGGCCCCTGGAGAAAATATAACTCTTCAATGTCAAGGGGAACTTCCAGACTCAACATTTGTCCTATTGAAGCAGGGGACTCACCAGCCCATTGAGCACCAGAGACCTAACGGGTACAGGGCTGACTTCTGGATGCCAGTGGTGAGAAGTGAAGATTCTGGCATCTACAGCTGTGTTTATTATTTGGACTCTGCTCCCTTTGCAGCTTCTAATCACAGTGACACCTTGGAGATCTGGGTGACTGGTAAGATCCTGGGAACTTCAATGAGCATTTAGATCTTTGTGGCTTTTTAGCAGTTAGGAGAAAGGAGGTAGAGAGCTAGGTTTAAAGGCATTTGGTTTAACTGTGTTTCTTACTGTTTACAGACAAGCCTCCCAAACCCTCTCTCTCAGCTTGGCCCAACACCATGTTCAAACTTGGGAAGGACATCACCCTTCAGTGCCGAGGACCTCTTCCTGGTGTGGAATTTGTACTAGAACATGAGGGAGAAGAAGCTCCTCAGCAGTTCTCAGAGGATGGGGATTTTGTCATCAACAATGTAGAAGGAAAAGGCATCGGAAACTATAGCTGCAGCTACCGTCTCCAGGCCTACCCTGATATTTGGTCAGAACCCAGTGATACCCTGGAGCTGGTGGGGGCAGCAGGTAAGTGGATAACACCTCCATGAAGGGTGCTGGCATAATATACCTGGGACCCCACCAATGGTTCCCATGTGACCCTGTGGATGTCAGAGTGACAGGAATGAGATCAAGGGGGAACATTGACACACTGACCGTTGATTCTGCTCTTTCATTTACCACAGGGCCCGCTGCTCAAGAGTGCACTGTGGGCAACATTGTCCGAAGTAGCCTGATTGTGGTGGTTGTGGTAGCCTTGGGGGTGGTGCTAGCCATAGAATGGAAGAAGTGGCCTCGACTTCGAACCAGGTAAATGCTCATCTCACACCCCTGAAAATCAAGTGCTTTTGGGAACAAGTGGAACAAATCCCCCTCTAGCCTCTGAGCTGCAGCATGCAATGTATTTTCACGTGGATGAACCTGGTTTCTCCCTCACTCATACGTTTTTTTTCTGTACACAGGGGTTCTGAGACAGATGGAAGAGACCAGACGATCGTCCTTGAAGAGTGTAACCAAGAAGGAGAAATGGGCACCACCACCAATTCTCCCTCGTTAACCTCTCAGGGAATTGCCATGGAGCTGTCAGTCCCAGTGTAATAATCTGCTTTACAAAAGCTTTCCTCTTCTATCTTTTCCCTCAGAGACCTGGGGTTCTGACTGCTAACCCTGAGAATTAGCTCTATCTACTGCCTCTTGGCTTCTAATCACCTGAGTTGTGTCAATAGGATTCTGAGAGTTACATGCTCTACTAGGTCTAGATATTTCCTGGAGAGAGGTTCCTCACCCCTATAACTCCTTACTGTGCTGATTGACTGGTGCATGAAATTCTATTAAAATGAATTCTTCTGAATAAAGAGACTATTCACTATTTAACTGCAAAAATATGGCAGCGCTCATCTATTAGTCTGTTGCCCACTTACCACTTAACAATACTGGTGTTTTGGAGCTAACCTCCATGGTAAAAGATGATGAGGACACAGGACTACTAGTATAGAGACCAAGTTCAAGGATGGGGTGAAGGAGGAAGGAAGACTCTATAACAGCCCTTTGCAATTTGGCTTTAGATAAGGTCACTGAACAGAGCTCTTTTTATCCTTCCATCTCATTATTGAGCCAATGAATGAATATTGCTAATTTTCTGTTCAAGTTGAGTGTGAAGAAGACAAATACTGAAGTTACATTTTGTTTTCCTTCACCAAGTCACTTTTAGGTTCATAGCACACTTGCTTTCAAACAGTAAGATTGACCCTCTGCAGAACTTCGAAACATGCAAAGTATGTTTTTGATCCTCAGCGATCACAGTATATAAATTAATTGATTGCTAAGTATAAGTGGTTGATAAGAGCTGATTGTTTGGGCTTTCCTTAAAGATAGTCTCATTTTCCCAAAGTTATGGGCCTCAGATGATGGAATAATAGAGTGAGTAAGCCAATGTGATTGGGAGCATGGAACCCCCTAGTGTTCTTTCCCAGGATCCCAAACAGGAGTTGGCTCTTATTCTCAGCCAAATGCACTTTGGCACCATGTGTGAGGATTCAGCAATTATTAAGGATGTTGGATTGAGTAGGGAGGCTTACCTACCTCATTGAACTTTGTGTAAGACCTCATAAGAATTGGTCTGTGGGTCCTAGAGGAAGTCATGGTCCCTTCACTCATGATTCTAAAGTTTCTCTCTTCCCAGAACTGTTTAATTCTAAGCAAACACATCTATAGGACAATATGTAAGAGTTCAGCAACAATGATTCATCTATCCCTGGCTTCAATAAAATTTCAAAAGCAACTCCTTATATTCTTGCATTAGGAAGCTTATTTACCCAGCAAGTTAATGGGAAACAAAAATGCATCCCGTTTCCCTTTATCCTTACAAAATGAAACACTCTGGGTATTATGGGCTAATTTGTATTAAGCTCTTTGGAATGTAGAAGTACAAAGTTCCACTTTGATTTCCATTTGATGAGATTTTATTAGTCGCTTATACTAATTTCTTATACAATTTCTAAAAATTGCATTTCAAAAGTGCTTTTACATTTGAATCTAGCCAAAACTAATTGTTGCTTTGTGGTGAACACCACTCTCCCTCCAAACTCTGGATCCCTAACCAGCCATCAAGCTGTGCATTTTGAACACTGGAAGGAGGCCCATCCTTAGTCCTTGGTTTTAGAATGAAAGTCCTTTGATCAGGTTGGATTTTGTTTTCTGATCTTTAGATGTTTCAGAGTGTTTGTTGTCAAGGCTAATGATAGAGCCCTGTAAATTAGCAAGTGATCACTTTATTGCTTTAGCTCTTTATCAAATAGAAGAGAAATGGGCAGATCCCAGAGGCAAAAACTGAATTTAGAAAAGCATGCAAGTTAGAAAAGCAGAATGAAGAAAAGAGAAACACAAAATGCTGAAATGAGGATACGGGTTGACCCATTGCAACAATGAGATGCAAAAGACACTATGTTGAAAACGAACTTTAGACCTTCGGGGGAGGGGTGGAGGGAAGAGTACGGGAGGTGGAGAGGGAAGGGATGGTAGGGGAAAAACAAAGGAGGACATAACAATGCTGGATAGGAAATGTACTCATTACCCTACTCATGTAACTGTAACCCCTCTGTGCAGTATTTTTTACAATAAAAACATTAAAAAAGAAAAGACAAACACAACAGAAAAAGACTTGTGAAATGCTAATGTTGAACCTGGGTTCTTCTGTATCAAAATGGTTCAAACTGACACTCATCTGTACTCAGAGAAAAGTCTCATAAATGGACTTTTTATGAGACTATTTGTGAGAAACAAATGGTAAGAAATATTGTGACACTGGACTGTTACTTGGCTTTCTAAAAGCACATATACCATTTTTTTGCACTTAGAGAACCAAGTTCTCCATGTATTAAAAGGAAGAAAATAGTTGTCAATTAACAATGAAATACTTAAAGACAAAGAATAGCTTTGGGATTTAACTTTCCTACTCACTGTCAGACTTATGTCAATGAATTAAATATCTATTTATAATGCAAAAGTCGTCACAAACTATCTCAATGAATTAAATATCTATTTATAATGCAAACGTAGCCTGTTGCTGACAATTCTCCACATGGCAGGTTTTTTTCAACCTGGTTGCCATGGGAATCAGTCCCTTTACCCCTGGCTGGCCTCTAATCATCGGCCCAGCATCAGGTAATTTCTGGGAAATGGAATCGCAATTTGGGTGGAATGAACCTTTGACAAAGGAATTTGTGTCTGAGATTCTGAAAAGAAAAAGTCAAAGACCTCTCCCAAGTTTCAGAAATGCAAATTGCCTCTGAGTTTAGATTTATACATCTTTGGCTCTACCGTCTCAGAGCTACAAAGATTCTCATGGTAGTATGGTACAATTCCCCATCTAGTACAGGATTTCCTCTATAGCCAAACTGACTGACAGACACACAGCCTCTTCTTGTACATGTCAAAGGATATAGAGCTTACCATTTCATCGAAACAACTTGAGAATCTCAAATTGGAAATTGGTCTATTCATCTTGTATCTGCCTGTGTGTATTTCTCATTATATTCATTGGTTCTTATGTGGGCTCAAGTTGCAACCCAGACTAAATCCACTCCTTACACATGAGAGCCCTACAAAATTTAGAAATGGGGTTTATCCTTCTTGATTTCACTAAATCTCACTCAGTGGCACCATGAGAGTTCAGCCAATGTTCATTTACAAATATATTCATGCCGTTAATGATCAATTATCTAGGTTCCTAAGATCATGGAGTTTATGCCTACCTCACTCATTGCCAGATTCAACCACAACAATATTCTTATACATCTTATATATCTATTTATTTTATATTTATTGGCTGCATGAATGTGACAGACATGGGCCCTGGATACAGGAGTGGATGAAGCAATCGCTGCCTTTCTAATATAGGGAACAGATATGAATTGTATATTAATCAGTGATGAATTATTATTATTTAACAACACATAGTTGTTTAAGAAAGTTTCTATCATATTAATGAATAATAAAGTATATTGAATATTATGTGGTGATAAATGCCATAATGAAAAATAAAGCAGAGAAAACATTAGAGATGTGTATTTTATAGACAGATAATTTTAAAAGGATGGATGACTGAAACGATTTCTTTGAGATGATATTTGAGTTATAATTTAAGGGACCTGATGGAAGAGCCCATGTGAATATTTAGGTAATATGGGTCCTCGTCATAAGTAGCAGCAGGTGCAAAAGCCCTGTGACAGGAGAATGACTAGCTGGCTTCTAGAGCTGTGAGAATGGAGACTAGTGTGGTTGAACAGAGTAAGCAAGGAAGAGAGCAGAAGGAGATGAAGTATGACAGGCAATGGGAAAAGAGCCATGAAAGACCTTGTCGATCTTTGTAAGGACTTTGACTTACACTCTGAATGAAATAGGAAGCCACTGAAGATAGATTTAAATAAAGCCATCCAGCCTGCTTCGTGGAGGGTGCCAGGGTGGAAACAGATCTACAAGGAAGCTGTTGCAATGATCCCAGAAAGAAAAGTTGGCTAAGGCCAGGACAGTAGTAGAAGAGGCAATGAGAAATGGTTATTGATATAATTTGAGAAAAGATTCAACAGGACTTGCTGACAGATTGAGTGTAGGGTGTGTCTTCTCACCATTTCCATTAGAAGATAGAACTGTTTTAAATGTTGCCTTGGTATTTGCCTCCTTGGACTATTTTCACTTCATTCTCAAGAAAGAGTTTACCAATGCCTCCCAATGTCTAGGTTACCACTGTTGCATAGTTTGCCAGTGAGCTGGACATTGTCCATCTACAAACACTGTTAGGAGGATCTAGGCCTGTTCATTTGTGGTGATCTGACATGCCCAGAGTCCAGAAGACAATGAAACAATTACGTCCTCAAATCTCAGCTTAGCATTTCTTTTAAGGTTTTGGAAAATTACATGCTATATCCACCATAGTTTTTTTTAATTATTTGTTTAGGGTCTCATAATTATTTGTTTTTTTAAATTTTTAAATTAATATCATTTTAAGTGGATGTATGAAGGAGTTCCTTTTTAACAAAGCAGTTTATGAATATATCTTAATGTCACTCTTTCAATATTTTCACTTATCCCTCTCAACCCACCTCTTCCCTCACTCTTCTTCATTTTGTAGGACATACAGCTCAGCATTTCTATTTCTGTCATCCAAAATTTCATTAGTCCTCAGGCAAGCAGATCACACTGTTGACTCACAGTCAACTTATGGTCAACTAAAACCCACAGCTGTTTTGCATATAAGCTCTTGCCAATTCAATTCTTTCTTGTCCCTTACTCATTAGTGCAATATACTAACATTTAAGACTCAGCACTTGTTCCTGTTTTATAAGTCCTTCCTTACAAAAATCTGTATTTCCATTTAGTAGGTCCCCTTTGATATGTTACACCTATAGACTCTATTATCATTTCTTCCTAACAGCAACCCTTTAACAACCTGCTTACTATTATTCCTATTTTACACATGAGAAGACAGAGGCTTTGAGCTCATAGCTGAGGACAGAGGTAGAAGTAGATTTCAAATCTTTCTACTTCCAAAGCCAGACTCTGCCACTTAACTTCAGGCAATACGGTATCTAGGACATGGTTAAATGCAAAACTGGCCACTTTTTGTCATGTCCCTCAGCTCTTCAGCTCAAGGCTAGAACCTACCACTTGAGCCACAGCGCCACTTCTGGCTTTTTTCTTTTTGCTTATGTGGTGCTGAGGAATCGAACCCAGGGCCTCAGGCATGCAAGGCAAGCGCTCTACCATTGAGCCACCTTCCCAGCCCCTGTTCTTTGTTTTTGTTTAACACTCATATGTAAGCTCTATTCTAGTCCTTTTCATTTACTTAAAACTTTAATCCTTACAACAAATCTATGAGATTGGTACTAATACCACTCACATTTGTTACAATAGAGGAAATGAAGACACAGAAGTTAAGCAAGCTAGTAGGTCATATGTCTAGCAAGTGTTAGGGACAGGGTTTGGACCCAGGCAGTCTGGCTCCAGAGTTTGTGTTTGTAACCACTAAGCTATGCCATCTCAGGTTTCTGTGAGATCCTGACCTTGCTCTCTCAAGGGAAGGAGGGGCCTAGGCTGAATTCACTGTCCAGCTGCCAATGCTAACCCTCTAGCCCTCCTGTAAAAATGCATTCCAGTTTACTCATTCTTCCCATTTCCTTTCCTTATCTACAGAAGCTTAAAGTTAATTAAGAAAAAGTACTTATATGTGATCTCAAACTCACTTTTGACTTTGTTTTTCCATCTGAGGAGTGCATACCATTCTTCTCTGTTGTAAATCAAATTCAAGTCCCTTCCTGAGGGAGATAAAAGGATTACATAGCTGAGGAAAAAGCTGTGAAAAGGTAGACTCCTCATTTTGAAGCAGCCCCTGGAAAGGAAACTCTGTGAGTGGTAGCAATAGGCTTAGAGTGAGAAGAAAAAAAGATGCTCCCTGAAGCCCCTCCCGACTACCAACAATGGGCCTTTCGCCAGACTATCATTTCATGTGGCAAATTAGCTCTATGGGATTCTGGCTTGAGTCATGTTTTCAACTGGTTGTGGTAAGGATTTGTGGAGAAACTCAAGCCACAACATGTGTTATTGGCCTATCATGGATAACCTTTGTGGTAACATCCCTTGTAATTTCAGAAGGCCATTTTCAGCACCATATGCAAACAGTCCAAAAACAATCTACGTGAAATGATAGATTAGGAGAATGTTCAGCAGGAGCCAGGATTAATTTTGAGCCTGAAACAAATCTCATAACGAGTGGTGGGTGGCAGGCAACTTGTCTAAACTAGACAATGTCTCTTTAATTTGCAGGATTACATGTTCCATTTGGACCCCCAAGTTGGATTTGACCATATTCATCTAGACAGAGTGAAGGAATCGTAGACTTAGATACAATACATAAATGTTCTACAACACACTGTAGAAGTGGCTGGAGAATCTCTATTTGGACTGTTCTGTCAGTTGTAGGGAAACTTACTATCTGTAAGGAATGGATTTCCCCTTTGACTATCAGGTGCCCATAATGGTGGAGAAAACCTCTAAATGTATTGAGAGCAAACTTCTTCCTTCTTCCAGCTTTCTTACCTATTGGCCCACAGAAAATGTGTAACACAAAATTCTTCCTTGGCTCTAATTTTCCAAATAAAAAGTCTTAATTTCTTCAAATTTAGTCACCAGAATAAAACAACATTTTAGAGGTACTCCGATATGATGGACATTTTAATTCCCTTAATATAGCTGTGGTCTCAATAGCATATTTGGCTACCACATTACATTCATATTAAGTGGATTTACACTGGCTTTTAGGCTAACTGATAACTCCATCCCTTTCTGAGAGGATTTGCTACATCATGGCTTCATTCTGAGTTTATGCCATTAATTTCAACAATGGCATACAATTTCTAATTTGTATCAACTATATTCGTATAAGAATTATATTTTGTAGTTTTTATATTTTTAGTTCAGTTTCATGAACTATTTGACCTGTGGGAAAGTTCTGAATCTTCTAATCTCAGTTTTCATTTGTGTAAAATAGATACATTTTAGTTTTGTAAGTTGTGAGGATCAAATAAAATGTGAAGATACTTCATAATCTGCTATTCTGCTCATCTGCTAGGACTATCCTAGATATATACTAATTATTACAAATGAGGGAAACAATGGGATCTATGTTTCTTTGTGCCTGGCTTACTTCACTTAATATGATTTTTCCAAGTCTATGTACATATGACCATATAAGATGATGCTAAGCAAAATGAACTCTAAGACATGGAAACAAGAGATTTTTCTTTGTTGTTGTAGTTTTTGATTTACTACATGATTTCTTTTTTCTTTTGTGTTTTATTTCCTATCGTTTACCCCCTGTTGTCACTGTATTCGATTCTGGTACCCTGGATATTGTATATACATTTATCTCAGTTAGGGAAGGGAAGGGGAATAACTAAATAGTGAGACAAAGGACAAAGGGCAAACCAATGCACTAGCGATACTCATGAAACAATGTGTTGGAAATGAACTGTACAATTTGGGAGGGGAATTGTGGGACAAGGAAAGTGGGAGAAAAATGAGGGAGAGGGTAACAAATTCGACAAGAAATGTACTCACTGCCTTACATATGTAACCGTAACCCCTCTGTCCATCCACTTGACAAAATTAAATTTAAAAAAATGCTTCATAATTAGAAAAGTGTCATGTATAAAATGTGATGGTGATAATAATATATGCTATTGGTTTCTGTTGTACAATGTACACAAATATACTTCCATACTTCCAAATTGGGTTAATATCACATCCACATCCAAGTGTCTTCCTGAGATAACAATAATTCATTAAGTTCATATATTCTATATATGATCAGTTTATAAGTTAAAAATTCATATATCTGCACTATAAGCTAGCTCCCATTTCTTTATCTTGTCATCACAGAAGGTGTTTGTCAAGATCTCTGACGCCCAGGTAAATGATTTTTGCACCTTCCTCTTGTCAGCCAATCCAAAAGGAAATGAGCTTAGTCTGGCATGACTTCTTCTTAATGAACCCATGCTGCTTCCTAGTGATTAGTGAATGTCTTTCTAAGGACTCAGAAATCATCTTCTTAATATCCAGCCTAGAAGTTTGCTGGAGACCTACGTCAAACTCACCAGGGTAGCATTCGCAGACTGCTCTTGCTTTATTGGGAAAAGGTATTGCTTTATTTAATCTTTTGGCACCTTTCTTCTTATCTACAACTCTTGAAGACTACCAATTACTCTATCCAAGCTTACAAGCCAAGCCAGAAGGAAACAGTGATAGCTGATAAGCTATCTACTTCTCTTTTTCTCCTTTTTCTGAGGTGAAAGAAATAATCTATATTAGATGGATGCAGAAACTCATCCCTGCAATTGAAGTCATAGAGTATATGTGCCAGTTTTATAAAAACCCAGAATGCCAATTGGGCAAGATGGTTTACTATGAAAAAAAAAAAAACCTTTCCAAAGAAAGGTTTGATCTTTGATGTGCACGTAAATCAGCAAGGAACTCCATTACAATGCAGACATTCAATAGCTCTGGGACAGAGCCCAAAATTTCTATTTCTTATAAGCTCCCAAGTAATATCTGTGCTATTAGTATACAAGCAATACTTTGTGGAACAAAGTTTAATCAATTAATTAATTAATTATAATCTTCGAATGGCTGTACAAGGGGGTTAAGTTTAACATGCACACTCATCTGTATAGTGTGTTATAGTCAGACTCACCTCATCCATCATTCTCCCCCATGTCACCTACTCCTTCTCTAGTCTATCACACCAAATTTCCCACTTCCTTTTTCACATAAGTACACTGAATAACAGCATTCATCCATCATTCCTTTTTTCTCTCCTCTTTCCCCTCCCACTACGTCCTTCATTGAAGCTGTTTTAGCTTCCTGATATTCATCCTGTTATACTGTCAGTTAATTATTCAAAGAATTCAGTACATGAAATTTCATTCCTTCTATACTTCAGTCAACTCAATTATGCATATATACATTTGCTCCTATCTGGATTTACATGGGAGGTTGTATTTGAGTCTAAGATCCTCATATGAAAGACAACAAATGTCATTTATCTTTCTGAACCTGGATTACTTGGGCATTTATCCAAATGATTGCATGTCAATATATAATAAAGGTATTTGCATACTCATGTTCACTGCAACACAATTTGCAATAAGGTTGCATTACGGAATTAATTCAGGTGCACTAAAATGGATTAAAAATGAATAAGTGGTACATACTACACACAAATATAGTTGCATAAGTATATATATGTATATATATATACTTATACACATATAATGGAAAAATGAAATTATTTAATTTGGAGGGAAATGTATCAATCTGGAACAAGGTTTCAGAACCGTAGCTATGCACTAGTAATCCCTGAAGAACTTTTAAAAAAAATACATGTCAGACTGCATCTTTCCTCCAGATTAAATAAATTACAGTATCAAGAGTTGGGACCCAAGGCTTCTGTGCTGGCGGTACACTTCAGGTTATCCCCATGCCCAGTATACTTGAGAATACTCATCTAAAGCATTGTAGCTTTTGTACTATTTTCTCTTCATGATAGCTCAAAAGCCATTCCTTGGTTCATATAAGTGCTGAAAGATAAGTTTTCACCTATCTACTACAGGTCTATGCAATATTCACTCCTCTTGGTAAAATATTGTTGAGTAAGAATTCTGGAAGTCTTGGAAGGCTTAGACTATATTTCAATGTTCGTGAGTTTTAGACTTACTTTTGCTTTTGCTACTTTTATCTGCTAGAATAATTGTAAGGCCAGAACACTGACAAGTATGAGAGGTAGGTTAGTTTAGAAATACTTTTGTAGCAATAAAAAATCCAATGAGTCACTTTAATTACATCATCCTTGTAAATAATTTAGAAAACGCTATAGAAATGGTGTCCCTTATTTGTAATAATTACTATACATCTAGGATAATCTTAGCAGATGAGAAGAATAGCTCAATAGCCATGTACCATATAAGATGATGCTAAGTGAAATGAACTACAAGACATGGACACAAGAGGTTTGTCTTTTTTGTTGTTGTTCTCAATGTACTGCGAGATTTCTTTTTTCTTTTGTGTTTTCCTCCCTATGGTTTGTTCCCTGTTATCACTGTATTTGATTTTGTTACCCTAATTAGGGAAGGGAAGGAGAAGAACAAAATGGTAAGACAAAGGACAAAGAGGGAACCAATGCACGAGTGATACTCACAACTGTGTGTGGGGGTTGTTGAAGGGGACCAAAAGTAGAAGGAAAAAATGAGGGAGAGGGTAACAAGTTTGACAAGAAATGTAATCACTACCTTATTTATGTAACTGTAAACCCTCTGTACGTCACCTTGACAATAAAATTTAAAAAATTACAGTTGAGAAAAAAGAAATAACCAGGTTGCTGTTCATCTTAGACCACCCCAGCGATAGTACAATTAGCTATAGTGTATCTAGTACACATAGTACATATCTCTTTTTTTTGGGGGGGGGGTCGGTCATGGGGCTTGGGCGCTGACCCTGCGCTCTTCAGCTCAAGGAGAGAGCTCTACCGTTTGAGCCACAGCGCCACTTCAGGTTTTCTGGTGGTTTATTACGGACTTTCCTTCCCGGGGTGGCTTTGAACCGCAATCCTCAGATCTCAGCCTCCTCAGTAGCTAGGATTACAGGATTGAGCCACCAGCACCCGGCTACATATCTCTTTTGATTGGTGTGAATGTACATATTAGGTGTAATATCTTGTCAGGCAAACTCTGTGTTTATCAATAGTAGAATGAAAGCTGAGGTCAACTAGTCAAATCAACCCGAAGAATTTGAGACACAGAATGTGAAATTTAACACTCAAAGACAAATCATTCAAAAGTCGACCCTTTTATGAAGACTGCCTGACACCCGGGTTATAGATCAGGCTAAAAATGAAAGAGACAGTGATGGACAGCAAGGGTTGAAATTATATGGAGCTCAGCATTTGTTAGTTGAGCAATCTTGATAGAAATCCTCCCTGGCAGCTAAGCAAAGGGAGGCAGCATATCGGTGTGCGGGTGGGGTGTGTGAAGGGCAACAAGTTGGCTGGCACCCCAGCTAGGGGCATACCAGAGGGAGAACAGCCAAATGAGGCCAAGCTCAAAGAGGAACAAAGAGCAGACTGCATGGTGGCAGTTCCCAAAAAAAGTTCTAGGCAAGATTCCGCCTCAGCAGCAGTTCTTGCTGGCACCAGACCTGACAACCAGTTGGGACAGCAGAGAAAAGAATCATTTTGAGACCTAGTAATCCAGTCACCATGATTGTACTACTGACGGCTCCACAGCACGACAGAGTCAACTTTCATGAACTGCCTACCCTCTACACGCTGGTCATACACATACATATATAAGGATTTAAAGAGGAAGATCTGCTAGGGCAAATTTGTGGTTCCTAAAGGCTTCTCAACAGAGGCGCATGAGAGGATTTGATAGTGACTCATCCCTTTCTGGAGAACCTCATGAAGACAAAGGTGAAATGAGATTTCCTGTACCTTTCCCTCCTCTGAACCCCAGCTTAGCCCCCCCTCCTTGCCCCATGAAAACCTACATAATGCTTCCAAAACTAGTTCATTCAATCATCCCAATAGGTAGATATCATCGTGCACATAACAATTTTGTTTTGGGGCCAGTTGAACTCAGGGGCAGGCACTAGCCTCTTTCCCTTGAGATATACTGGCTTTTTGGTGGTTAATTGCAGATAAGAGTCTCATGAACTTTTCTTCTCAGGCTGACTGCACACCTACATCCTCAGATCTTACTCAGTAGCTAGGATTATAGGCATGAGCCACTGATGCTTGGCTTAACAAATATGTATTCTGTATCTTAAAAAGCTAAGAGATCCAGTATCTCAGACCTATAATCTTTGCTACCCAGGAGGCTGAGAAGCTGAGGATTGTGGTTTGAAGCCAGCCCAGGTAGGAAATTCCGTGAGATTCTTACTCGAAAAAAGGCAGAAGTGGTGCTGTGACTCAAGTGGTAGAGAGCCAGCCTTGAGCACAAAGAGGCTCAGAGTTAGTGTCCAGATCCTGAGTTTAAGCCTCATGTCCAGCAAAAAAAAAAAAGCTAAAAGAAAGAACATGGAGCACTTTCATTGTGAAGAAATGGTAATTAAAGACATAGATATGTTTAACTTGAAAAAATGAAAAGATATATTTAATATTGTACAATGTATACAGGTATTGAAATATTGTATTAATGTGTACAACTTTTATGTTTTTATAGATCACTTAAAAATCCAAGAAAGCATGATCAATACATGTGGAAAGTAAATAAGCAAATCTCCTTAAAAATCCTTGAATGACTTAGTGTTTCAAAGGTCACCTTACTAAAACACTAAGTTGTGGGAGAGAAGGACTTGTTGATACAAACCAGTTAGGATATTTCTTAGCCTGCCAATTGCTTACAATTCCCCTCTCTCTTCCCTGGACTCTCAGCATTTTTCTGAGCTCTCTGTTAAATTGCCCCTACTCATCCTCTTCCCAAAGGCTAACACATAATGATCTTTTTCTTTTTTGTTGTCTGACAAAAAGCAAGCCACTAACATTTGTGCTAACATGGCACAGAAAGACTCAGTTTTATGGTATTGTGAAGAGTATGACTTTGGTGAGAAGGAGACTTGAAGCCCCAAATTAAAATAATCTATAGTCTGGGAAGGTGGCTCAGTGGTAGAGCGCTTGCCTTGCATGCCTGAGGCCCTGGGTTTAATTCCTTAGCACCAATAAGCAAAAAGAAAAAAGACTGAAGTGGCGCTGTGGCTCAAGTGGTACAGCACTAGCCTTGTGCTGAATAGCTGAGGGACAACGCCTAGGCTCAGAGTTCAGGCCCCATGACCGGACCCCCCCCAAAAAAAAATCATCCAATTTGCCTCTTCCCAACTTCAAATTCCTGGATAAGTCATTAAAATTCATTAAAACTCAAATTGTTTTTCATGCAAAAGGGAAAAGAATAATGACAGTGTTCAATCCAGTGGGTTGGTATAATTGAAAGCTCAGATAGATGTAAAGCACCTAGTATGCAATCAATAAATGATAGCTTTAATTATGTTTGATCAACTTTTGTTTTATAAACCCCAGAGAAAATAACTCATGAGGTCCCAGAGAAAATAACTCATGAGGTTCAAAAGAAACAGACTGCAAACAAAACATTAAGCACTACAAAGTCACAACAAATTTAGAGGGAAAACACAGAAGAAAAATTATAAAGATCACAACCTGAGATAACCACTGAAGTATGAATAGAAATAACCTTGAGCTCTCTCTGCCTAGGGCTGCTCAACTTCAAGGATATATTTTTGTTCTTTATCTTTAAACTGAAGCCTAGGGTACAGATGAAAGGCCCTGTCTTCTAGTCAGACAAACCTATGACCTCGCAAAAACCCCTTAATCTCTCCCAGCCTCAGTATCCTTGTCTGCAGGAAGTGAGTGGTAGGACTGCTCAATTTATAGTAGAGTGAGAATGAAATGCTCCACGTGGTGTATGCAAGAGGAAGTGACTCCTGTTCTCTCATGTTCACACCTTCTCAGAATTTCTGGATCTGTTGTTCAGAGACTACAGACACAATGAAGGGGTATTATGACCTTCCCCCAGGTCCTCTGCTTTCTGGGAAAACTTGAACTGACTTGCTTGTATGTGCTGGTTGAACTTGCTTTGATCACTCTAGCGAGGAATAGAAGGAGCAGAAGAGGCAGTACCCTGACTATAAACACCTGAGCGCTTGGTAAGCACAGGAAGGAAGGATGGCAGAGATGGGAAAACTTTTCATTTTGTCCTTTTTTTGGTCTCTTATCTGCACCTGATAGAAGTAAGCAAGGCAGAACTGGAAGGAACAGGTGTGTAAGCTCTGCTGCTCCCTCCAGTGGTAGGGCCTGGAGAAGTCATGATGGACAAATAGCATGAGGTTATATCTTTAAAATGTATTTATTTATGTATTTTTTATTGTAAAGATGATATACAAATGGGTTGGGGTTACATGTCATATAATGAGCACATTTATTTGTGAACAGTGTTACCTCTTCCCTCATTTTCTCCATTTTCCCTCCCAGCACCCCTCCCCCACAAGTTGTATAATTCATTTTCAACATAGTGTCTAGTGAGTATCACTGCTGCATTTGTTCACCCTTTGCCCCTGTGCTTAGGGCTCCAGACACATAAGAAGTAAAATGAGTACCTGCTACAATAATAATGACAAAGTGATCCATGATGGGTCCATAGGGAAGAAGGAATTATAATCCTAATGATATTTGGTAAATTTCTGGAAGAGGACACAATTCAGGGAGGACTTATAGATAAGAATGAATGATGGGCCTGGGAAGGTGGCTCAGTGGTAGAGTGCTTGCCTAGCATGCATGAGGCCCTGGGTTCAATTCCTCAGCACCACATAAGCAGAAAAGTCAAAGAAATAAAATTAAAAGAGAAAACAGGTTTTTAATATAGAATGAAGGAATAACTTACAGATCCAAGGTTGTAGGATCCTTACTAGGCTTATTGGAAGAGAGAATAACCACGATTATAAAGGCTAATAGTTACTAATCATTTCTTACAGGCCATACATTGTGCCAAATGCTGAATGTACAGGTTCTATATATCCTTATAAGGAGCCTGAAACATAGAAACAGCAAGTGACTGCCCATAGTGAAAGAGTTAGCAAGTGACAAAGCCTACATGAAAAGCACAGTTAATCTTATTGTAAAACCTGGGTACTTTATCCTGTACCATGTGGTGGCAATGGAGGAAAAGGAACCGCGCTAGCTGGTTAGAACACCTGTTTGCCTCCCAGTCCCTCAGCAACAAATGTCTGCAGGGTTCTTGACACAATGGACAGGTTACCATGGGAGCTTTGGCTCTCCCTAGACTCTTATTACCACGCCTGGACCAAGGGGGTTCTAGAAAATAGAATCCTCCTTCACCTCCAGTAGGGTGGCACGTTCCCCACTGAGTAGAACAGTCTGGTGCTCAGACAACCAGGTGTGCCATCTTCTCATAAATGTGTGAATTGAGAGACATGAGGGAAATTCCTCCTCCCTAATTACTAATGTTTAAAATTGGACCTTTGGAACATTCTGTCCTTTATTAAAATGCAAATACCTGTTTTGATTCATTTACACCACAGTGTGAATCTTTTCGTTCATCATTTTCAAGAAAACTAGTTCCTGCGACTTTAGTCTGATATAGTTAACATTACAGGCAAAGCAGTTCATAATCTGCAGCCTCTATCTGCATGTTTAATTTTGAGTGTTCTCACTAGCCATCCTAACATTCCTACCCCATCCCAATTCAAGCCAGTTCTGTAAATATCATTCTCTACCTGAGATAAGACCTGGAGCAATTTTTCCCATTGAATTCTTAATTGTTGGCCAAAGTTCAGTACAATGCCACCTTCTCCCAGTAACCACAGCCCTCACCCCACACCACTAATAACTGTACAGTTAGCTTAAAGGACCATCCTTTGTGCTGTTAGAAGAGCCTGTTTGCTTGTGTAGCTTTCTATCTATCTGTACAATGATGCATATATTATGTATAGATATAGGTGGCATTTTGGTGTTTTTCTTACATATAAAATCATATTTTTAAATAAGAATAGCATCAGTAGCAATACATGCAAATGTCTAAAATATGTAGAGTGAACAAGATTACAAAGTAAAAAATATAATATTTCCATATCCCTCCCACTGCAATGTTAATCCCCAGAGGTAACTGTTCACAGTTTCTGGTATATTTTTCCAGAATTATTTATGCATATGTAATAATGGATGTACATATTATTTTCACACATATAAAATCAAAAGCACTTTGCTTTTGTCCTTCCATATATCTTGAAGCCCTTTCTATATCACATACATATATATACATACATATTATAGATATATTTCATCTATTCTGTTATGTGATATAAAAGGAAGAGTAGGGGCATCAGGATTTGCTCACATTTTGAGGAGACTGTCATTTTTTTTCTGTTATCTTGGTTTCTTGCAGCCTTTCCTGCTTTGTTTTTCTTTACTATTAGAAAAAAATGTTGCAATGAACATCCTCTTTCACATGCATATTTACTTGTTTATATGAATATGCCCTTAGGATAAATTCTTGGAATTAGAATCATTGAGCTGAAGGGTATGGCCTTTTACAATCTTGATAAATACGTCAAATTGTCCTCCAAAAACTATACTTTCCAATTTTCCTCTGACTCTGCCTGACAGTTACTGCATCCCTATGCTCTCTAGAACACTGTGTTGCATAAAACTTTCTCATATTTTAATTCTGGTAAAGGAAACTCTTGTTAATATTTTGATTTGTCTTTAAGCAATGTTTAAACTTAAAGTAAATTTAAGCAGGAATTTTATATTCACTGGGCATTTATATTTATCTTTCTGTTGAAAATTTTATTTAATTTCTATGGTCTTTTTAGCTTATGAATTGTGAATTCTTCTGGAACATTTTTTACAGTAGCCCATTGTAATATATTCTTTCTTAGCTTGTTATCTGTCTCTTGGTTTGCTTAGTGAGAAAGATCACTTTCAATGCAAGATTAGAATCTTGTACTCTGTTTTCTTTTCCCTTTAAAAGCATTTCAGTTGTTAATTATTTTGGAGTAAACGGATTTTATAGGGATTGATAATTTTTTTTCCAGTTGTCAGCGAGTTAACCAGTCACTTTGTATTTTGTAACATTTACTTGTCTCTTCTACTAGTCAATGAGTTCTTCCAAGAAATGAGCCAATACCTTATTAGTTGTTGCAACCTAACATTTAACACTGTTCCTGACACATAAAACTGTGTGCTGGACATAGGTAGAATGAATTCCAGAAACGATTTCTACTTTCTCTGTTGGTGAAGAAAGCCTGCTTTTTTTATATATGTATATATATATTTAGACATATATTCCACATTTTACCAAGCATTTTGCTAACCCCGTAGGAACTGGTTCTCATCAGCTCCTGTCTGGTACCTGTAACCTCTTATCTGAGCTGCATGATTGAAAAGACCAGGTAGATGTGACGAGAGGCTAATTAAATATTACTGGAGCATAGTAAAAGAGACATAATAATAAATCTCCATCTGGCTAAGAAGCCCCCTACTCCATAATTATTAGTGCTTGAAATTCTATCTTTAGGATTTTTGTTCCTTTTATTAAAATGCAAATATTCTGTCAAGCAAGGTTTTTTAATTCATTCATATCACAATATGCATTTTGGGCATCTGATTCAATGTAAAACACACACCCAACAACAGCATACATGTCTTTGGAAACAAGATCTTGAGAGGAAGGATAAAAAGAAGCACAGGCTATCAGAAAGCAAGAGAGGGACAGCTGGGAAAAAGGGTAGCAAAAAGGGTGCAGAGAGAAGGTCATTTTCTACTCGTGTTCTAACAATGGTGCTTTAATGTGCTGAGCTGCTTAATCACGAAATACATCATCCCACTCACCTCTCCCAGAACCTCAGCAATCTAAATGCTGTAGGCTCATTTGACATAGTTCTAGAAGACCGTTTAAATTAGGTAAGATCACATGAGTCAGTTAAAGGGTAATTTCTTTAAAGTGTTTCTGAGAATTTTAGCTCAAATGGGCCTTTGGATATTATAATTCTCTTTGAAGAGCCTAACAGCTAGTCAGAAACGGCCAGTGCATACTTGTAATCACAGCACTCAGGAGGCTGAGACAAGAGAATCATGAGATTCAGAACAGCCTGGGTTACATAGTGACACATAAAAGAAACAAGAAACCTAATAAATGGATTATAGAGTCCAATTCACATCCTCTGTTGACCTCAGGCATAACATTCACCTGACATTAGCGAGGAAAAGAGTACAAGAAAGAGAACAAGATATACCCAAATGATTTGGGGAGTATGAAATATATATTGCTAAACTCCCACTATTCCCATTTTGCCTGGCTGAAAAGAAATACAAAATGTAAGGACTTAAATTGGTATGACAGGTAAACCTGCTAGCATGTTCAGTACCTGGACCCGAGCACTTTGGGGCTTGATATCAATGAGCAATGGGGGTTAAGAGTCATTGTCATTGGTTTAATAGAATTTCTCTCTTTAGGCCCCGGTCATTCTTCATATGGCCTGGTCACTTTGGTCTAAGCTTCTTCCATCACAAGCTGTTTTTCATTTCTTACTTTGTATGAAAAAATGGACCATAAAAGTTTGTACATGAGCCACTTATTTGTTGCTAATCTATCCCTAGAGTTGAAAGGAATGAAATAACTAATGGACTCTGAAATTAAGGGACTGCCCTTATTAAAAGTGTAAATTATATGGAAGGTGCCGTATTTGAAGTAATACTCCTTCATATCTTAGCATAATTGGTATTGTGCTCTCCCACACAGAACCTCAGAAAATAGAGATTAGTAAAAAGTAAAGAGGAAAGAGGAAAGACTAGAAAGGGAAAGAGGGCCTTGGACCCTGAATAGGGGATACAACTAGGTCTAAAAAGATGATGAAGCAAATATTATAGTAATAGTAAAAAAAACTTCAACTTTCCTCAGACTCATCTCATATCTAGTAGTAGAAGATTCAAATAGTTTAACAGCTCTAGATGATGAAGATGATGATGATGATGATGATGATGATGATGATGATGATGATGTTAATGGCAAACAATGATGATGAACAAGCTACATTTACTGAACACTTACTTTGTGCCCACTGGAACAGTAAGTCATGAAAATCTAACAGTAACTCATAGGAAGGCATGATTACACTCTTAATTTGAAAGAAGAAGTAATTGAGGCTCATTATCCTATAACTAATCAGTGCCATTTTACTAAGTTGAAGGCCAAGTTTAAGCCTCATAGGCTTCTTTTGAACTGCATGCTTGTTTAACAATTTTTGATCTGTCATTGCCCTTTTTCCATAGGCCTTTGGTTCTATAGAAATGTCAGACCTAGATATATTCTTAAATCAGATTTGCCCTTTCTATATCTTGCTCTCTCCTGCCTGGACCCTGTCTTACTCCCCTATACCATTTGGAGGCCATTTCTGTACCCACCTTGCCATCTTCCTTCTCAGTTAACGTGAAGTGAAAGGAGGCAAGAACACATGGCTTTCATGAAAGGTATTTTCCCAGTTCCTTTTCTCCTTTAACCTACCAACCCATGAGGGAAAGATTTGCATTTGACATATTGGCACATTGTGGGTAGGATAGTTTAAGAACATGCTTAAGACAAGTGACAACCTGGACATGGATCTGTCTGGCTTAGGAATTTGAGAGGACTTATAAACAAGAATAATCTACATTCTCAGGATATTTACATATTGAAATGAGACTTGCAATTTTTCCAAGGGACTGAGTGACTAATTGAGGGTGGAAATTTCTGGTAAAAGGGACAGACCCATGAAACTCATGCTTTGAGATTAAAGGCCTCTATCCTGGCCGTGTCTTCACATTTCTCTAAGCAAGTGCTTGTTCATTAACCCTCTCCTATCCATCAAACATATATAGGCCAGCTCGGCTGACCTGCATTTTGGTCTTTTGTTTTCTTCACTGAAATTACTCTGCAAGACAATACAGAAATACAAAAGTTGGACTTCATCTTGGCTCCCCTTTTCCTATCTCAACATACATTTTAAAAGTTAATTAGGCAGTATGGAGTTTGTCTAGCTCCTCAAAGTGCAGTAAAAAATGTGTGGGAAGAATGAAAGGGTTCTTGAAGAGTTCTGTTGGTTCAAGAACAGTAAATACAAAAAAAAGAAAGAAAGAAAAGAACAGTAGATACTAACATGGCTCCTCTTCATCCACTCACAGGAACGACCATAAAACTAATACCCTCCCTTTGTCTCTCAATATTGATGAGTCATTTGGCTCTTTATTTCTAATTTCAATAAATTCGAGCAAGGACTCATCCTTTCTATCAGAGAAAGTTATATTTATCTAGTCACTTAATGAAAAATACATCAGTGAGGTCTTGCAACACCTAAGCACTCAGAGCACTATAGATTCATTTTATTAAGTTGTTTTGCCTTCAGGATACCAAGCATCTACTTTCAGTTTTATTAGATGAGAACCCATCAGGCACGTATGTTAATTTTATACTGAATCTGAAATTTCAGTTGCAAATCACCTCACCTTTTGTTTTTAATGAGGCTTCCCTGAGACTGAAAAATATGTTCTCTATCTCACCAAACTCCCTGACCAGTACCATTTCCAATACAATCTGACTCCATTAAAAAATTCTTTGCCTATATAGGCTGAAGTCCTGTCTGATCTTGAATATGGAATTTCAGATTTATAGAAAGGGTCGAAATTTTAAGACCTGTATGTTTATGAGTATTAATGTTCAACCTACCTTTTAAAAAATATTCCTTTAAATAGAAACTTAAAATACAGGTTTCTTAAGATAATCAGTTTACAAAGTTGTCTAAAAGATTGGTACATTCTTAGCCATATCTATGTTTAGTTGTTCAACATCAGCAAACCTTAAAAGTGACTGCAAATTAGTTTTTCTTTAGGTATATTGGAAACACTCCGTTTGAACCCAGGACATTCCTCATAAGTAAATAGGCTCATAACTTGTTAAATTTTGCTCACACGTTCACAGTTTTCATGAAGCCTTTCTTAAAAAGTCCTTTCAGTACTGCAGGTGTTTCTCTTCTTGAAAGAAAGTATAACAACAGCTAGCTACTCCTATAGAAAGTGACTAAAAGCACCATTTGTTAGGAAATGGAAAGGCTTGGAAAAAATTATATTAAGTGAAGTAAGCCAGGCCCAAAGAAACATAGGTCCCATGGTTTCCCTTATTTGCAATTACTAGTTATATGTCTGAGACAAGCAGAAGTGGTCAGATAAGTTGATGTTAGGGAAATGAACCCCAAGATAAAGACTCAAATGGTTTTTCTTTCTTGCTATTGTTTCTAACATATTTATAAGATGATTTCTTTGTTGCTTTGTATGTCCCTCCCCCACGGTATAACCCCTGTTTTCACTGTATTTGATGTTGGTATAATTTGTGGAGGGGAAGGAAAAAAACACATTTTTTAAATAGGGATACAGGTGGATCCATTGCAACAATGAGATGTACAAGACATGATACCGAAAAACGAACTTTACAACTTTGGCAGGGAGGGGGGTGGTGGTGGGGAAGAGGGAGTGAGGGGGCTTTGGGTGGGGGAGATGGGAAGGGATGGTAGGGGAAACAAAGGAGGAGGCAACAATGCTTGATAAGAAATGTACTCATTACCTTGCTTGTGTAATTGTAACCCCTCTGTACGGTATTTCACAATTAAAAAAAAAAGCGCCTTTAGGTTCATATACTTGGTTTCCACTCCAGCCCAAAAATTCCCCTAAATGGCAGCAAATATACTTGAGATTAATAACTCCAACCCAGAAATTGAAAACAAGATGTATATTTAGATATACATTTTAAGGAATCCTGTTTATTCACAATTAGACAGAGAATAAGATTAATTGAGAAGTCAGGTACCTATGGCCCATGCTGTAATCCCAGCTACTTGTGAGGCAGAAATTAGGATGCTCTAGGCCAACCCAGGCAAAAAGCTTGCAAGACTCTCATCTCAACAGAAAACGCTGGGCATGATAATACATGCCTTTTATTTCACGTATTACAGAAAGTATAAAATAGGAGATCGTAGTCTAGGCTGGCTCAGGCAAAAAACATGAGACTTTATCTTAAAAAGTTACTGAAACATGTGGCCCAAGTGGTAGAGTGCCGGCCTAAAAGTAGTCAGGCCCTGATTTCAAACCTCAGTACCACTAGAAAGGATCAAGGGAGAAAACTAAGCATATGTAGTCAAGATGGTTGAGTAAGGTAGTCATGACTCTGGATGATTTCCAAACTTGGAAGCTATGGGGGAAAATAATTATGTGTGAAATACCTTATCTTTAGCAGTTGAATATCCTTATCCCATTATTCTTTTTACCTACCTCTGTCAGGTAGTAGGTAGCATAAGTGTTTTTCTCCATGCTAGAACCATTACTATAAATATTTTGGTGAGAGAAGCAAGACACAGACTCCAAGTGGTTTGGCCACTTCCAAAAGGAAGAGGAAGCCTCAATACCCATAACACAACTACCTTCACACTCCACTGAGACACATGCCTTAGTTTTTCTCAAACTTTTGAGGAATGTATGCAGGCAGTGATACAAACATATCACCAGGATAGCATGGGGGAACAAAGGAGGGGTTAACAATGCTCGATAGGAAATGTACTCATTACTTTACTCATGTAACTGTAACCCCTCTGTATAATATCTTTACAATAAACATATTAAAAATGTCACCAACAAGCAGAGAATCCAAAGTAAACAATAAATATGAATTTATGAATCTTTAGAGAAAACCAGTACTATTAAATGGAATCACCAAACTTAATAATCAGAAGTAATGCCCAAAGAAACAGTAATATGAGTTTAAAGGAAGACAAAGAAGACCAGGCACAGTGGCTTATACCTGTAATCACAGCTACGAGGGAAGTGGAGCTTGGGAAGAACCCAGTTTGAAGCTAACCACAGCAAAACTTCAGAGCTTTCATCTCAATAAACATTCTGGGTGTGATGGTACATGCTTGTAATCTCAGCTACATGAGAAGCATACGTATGGGGATTATGAATTAGAGCTCCTCAAAGTACACCTTATTCATGTATGGAATCAGCACAATGAAATCTCATGTTATTAATGTATTCTAGTTGGCACTTTAAAAAAGTGCGACTACACCAAAAATGACTAAAACAAAAAAGCGCATTTTATGAACAATGTCTAAAGCAACAAGCAGGCTGCCTACCAGGAATGCAAATTTTACCCTGCTCATTGATAATATTGTGTTAAGAGGTAATAGATTTGCTTCGGATTTATGAGAGAAGTATAATAGAGGTAAGAACATGACTAAAATTTAATTTGGGGAGATGAGGAATGTTGTCAACAGGGGCTATGTTTCAGCCATGCAAAGACAATAATTTCACCAACTGAAATTTATTTTTGAGTGAATTATTGAGGATCATATTGTAGCAAGATTTTTTAAAAAATGATAAGGGAGAGCAAAAGGGGTGACATTGACCCAAAAGAAATGTACTCATTGCCTAACTTATAAAATGGTAACCCCTGTGTACATCACCTTAATAACAATAAAAATTTTTGATCAAATATCTTCAGATTTTACGCTACGTTTTCATTACTAGTTTTAGTTTAAATTCCTTTTTGGTCTTGTATTATTTCTTTAAAATAACAAAATAAAAAAGGATTTAGAGTGAAAGAAATAGCAGCAGACAAAAAAGGTAAACATTATAGTTAAATCTGAATAAGTGCAAAAATAACAAAATGGAACTAAATCCCAAGGAAGTAGGAGAAAAAAAGAAGAGAAAGGCAAGATATTATTATGATTGTGGTTTTTCTGAGGATGACAGTAGGTAATCATAACTTCTGAAAATGTAAAGAGAATTATTTTTAAAATATATTTCAGAAATCTAGGTAACTACTAGATTATAAGGTATAAAACTTCTAGAAAACTACTGGAGATAAAAAGTTTAGGTTGTAATCTATTTCAAGGGGTAAAGTGCTTGCATAGTAAGCTCATGACTTTGAATCCATACTGTATTAATAAATTAATTAATTGATTAATAAAGAACATAACCATGCTCAGGTATTTCTGGGAGGATAACAAGGACGAGACTCATGGTAATCAAAAAGGTAGAACAGATAGCAGAATTCATCACAAAAATTAAGAAACATAAATTCAGGATGGACTGAATTTCCTAAATTAAATACAGGTCATCTGAGACTAGACAAAATTTAATTTACTTAAAAGAGGCACACATGAAATTAAATGAAATGAGAAAAATATATGAGCAATACATGTATAAAAAGAATGTAAATATAGAACTATTAATATCACAAAAATATAACAATATTAAAATTGAATAGAGGGATATTTCATCTTGGGATAATCATAATCCATTAGAAATGCATGCAATTCATTTGCTATTCAGGACAACACATCTAAGTAGGAAAAAATGAGTAAAGGGGTAACAAGTTTGACAAGAACTGTAGTTATGTCCTTATGTAACTGTAACCCCTCTGCACATCACCTTGATAATACAAAAATTGTGTTAAAAAACAAAAAAACACTTTGAAATAAATGAAATACATATGGATATAGAAACAAGAAGAATTTGGTAATTTACCACAAAAATTCAGTAGCACATCAAGTAGAAAGTAGTAATAAAGGGGAAGAGAATGTAAAGAACACAATTATGAGTTTGATTTAATAGTTTGATGTGTAATCATGAGCCCATCCAATAAACAGGCATATAAGCTGAGGCCAGAATTTGACTGTAATTGTTTATAAGGTTACAGAACAACAACAACAACAAAATCTCAGCAAATTCTGAAAAGCGTGCAACGTTAAGGCCATGTACCTGAACACATCACTATAATTATAGATTAGCAATAATAATTAACCAAAAATAGTTAATGGATTTTAGCATAATTGTTTTCAAAGTTTGTTCTCAAAATCTAGATCAAAGAAAACATCCACACTAAAATTGAAACTGGGGGTGGGCAAATGGAGAGATAAATGGTGAGTAAATACAGACATTACTTAACTGTGAAAATGCAATCAGTTAACTGAAGGAGATGCATGGGATTGGGATAGATGTGGAGAACGATGGAAGGGGTGACACTAATCAAGATGCCTTGTACTCATGTTGAATTATTAGAATCCCCTTTGCACAACTACTTAAATATAAGAAAAATTAAATATATGAAAAAGCAAAAAAGTGAAAAATGTTTAGAAATAATCAAGAGTGAGCACATTGTACAGCAAAATAGAACATGGCCAAAATGGCAAAGAAAATATAACCTAAATAAATAAATTTATTAGAAAACTCAAAAATGTTAGGGAACTAGCAAGGTTAAGTCATTGGTCCAGAAAACCTAGAATGATTTATTTGCAAAGGTACTAAAATAAAGCTTTGTGGAAATTGGAGCAAGAAAATCAGAAAGTATTATTACCAGGACTAGAGGTATGGCTCAAACATTAGAGCATTTGCCTGACAAGAGCAAGGTTGTGAGTACAATGTATAAATAGTGTTTCTATCAATGGTTAAAATATTGCTATATATGAATGTTTAAGGTTGTATGAAATGTAGTTATGCATACTTTTATTATACAATTTTGAAAATCAGTAATGAATCCTTCTTCAGAAAGAAATTAATTGCTAAAATTGACTCAAGGAGAGAGATGGAACACCTGAACTTACCAAAAATCAGGAAAGTAGTCATAGATCTACCCCCTTCCCAAAGGCACAAGGCCTAATTTGGACAGGAAGTTATACTGTATCACCAAAGAACAAATCATTCTCATGCTCTATGAAATATTTTGGGGCATAGAGAAAGAAGGAAATATCCCCAACTCATTTTATAGGTTTTGCATAATTTCTATGTCAGAAATTGAATGAATACAGAAGAAAAAAGAAAACTATAGAGCCAATCTTACTTATCAAGATAGATACAGAATACTAAATAGGATATTAGCAATACAAATCCAGCAATGTATCAAAAGAAAAATAAACTATAAATTATGACCAATAAGGCTTTTCTTATGAAATAAATATGGCTTAATATCACTACATTAAGAGATTAAAAAATAAAAATTTATAATTACCTCAATAAAAGCCCTCAAATTACTTTGTGAAACTTGGTATTCTCAACCTGACACACATCATTCTAGCAGATCTTATCCTAGATTTAATAAAAGATTACTTTTTCACTTAATAGATTCAGCTCAGGGTTGAAATGCATTATTTCTCAAGTTATGTTCTTCTTGTTGTTTTTACCTCATTGAGTACTTGAATCTGGTGTCAATTGTAAGGATTTTTACCCTTTTTCATTCATCTATTTGACACTCCTTTTAGTAATGAAAGATTTAAGTAAGGGTGAAAGGGAATGAAATATCCTTTAATTCGTGATCAATCATAAATATGGCACAAACATCACATTTAATGACGAACACAAATTTCCATAAAAAGATAACCATTATATTTGGTTATATTTGGTTTTATTCAACAGTGTACTGGAACTCCAATACAACTTGTGATACAAAGAAAATAAATAAGCAATATAAATATTAGGAACATGAAAAATGCTACAAATTTTTTCATTGAGCAAAACCCTTCATTCCAGTACATCCCAAGGATCAAACACAATATCTGGCACATTGTGAAAACTCAAATAATATTTAATTAGTAAAATGAAGAAACACACTAGAAAATGTAACAAGGGAGAGATTTCACTCACAATAGGAAAAATAATGCAATACTTAGGAAGAAATATTATAAAATATATTCAAAATTCTATGACATATTTAAAGATTCATCTAAAGATATTCTAAACTTTACTGAAGTTATTAAAGAAGGATGAATAAATCAAGACACTTGTGGTATTTATTGATGGAATTAATTACAATTACAGAAATGTCATTTCTGCCCAAATTATTCTATAAAGTAAAGGTAATTACAATCAAACTATAGTTGGATTTTTTGTAAGATTTGGAAGCTGATTCTGAAATTCTTTCAAAAATGAAACTATGGAAATAGCCAAGACACTTCTGAGGTTAAAAAAAATAAAGATATCAAAACATGTTCAAAACCTACAGTTATTTAGTGTACAGTATTGCAACAAAAATAAAGAGGTCAATGAAACAGAACATAAGGTCCTAAACTAGATTCAACTAAAAAAGAGGAAATTCAATATATGAATTCAGTATATGGAGCATCTCAAATCAACAGGTAGAGGATGAACTGTTACTCAATGTTGTTAGAGCACTTGCCAGCTAGAAAAAAGTGTGTGTAGATGCATATGTACATACACATACATATACATGAATATGAACACATACAGAGAAAAAGAAATGCACAGAGACTGAGACATATATCATACCTCACAATATAAACAAAATTAAATTTCTGATGAATTAAACAGTTTTAGAAAAAGCAAAACTATTTCTTAGAAGAAGATAAAGTGGGAAAAGTGTAAGGGTAGAGAAAGGTTTTGAAGGAATACTCAAAAGTCAAAATAGAATAAATTTGATAGGATCATGGAACTCTATGCCTCCATCAGAAAGAATGACATTGCCCCATTTGTTAGGAAATACAAAGACTTGGAAAAAATTATATTAAGTAAAGTAAGCCAGGCCCAAAGAAACATAGGTCCCACGGGTTCCCTTATTTGCAATAACTAGTATATGTCTAGGACAAGCAGAAAAGTTCAAAAGCTATGAACATATGACCAGATAAGATGATGTTAAATAAAATGAACCCCAAGATAGGGACACAACTTGTTTTTTCTTTCTTGATATTGTTTTTAATGTATCTAAAATATACTATGATATATTTTTTTCTCTTGTATGTTCTTCCCCCACGGTATAACCCCTGTTTTCACTGTATTTGATGTTGGTGCTCTGCATCTTGCATATACATATTTATAATTTGGGGAGTGGAAGGGAAATAACAAAATGCTGAAACAAAGATACAAGATGACCCATTGTAACAATGAGATGTACAAGAGACTATGTAGAAAATGAACTTTACAACTTGGCGGGGTGGAGAGGTGGGGAGGGAAGGGATGGTAGGGGAAAAACAAAGGAGGAGGTAACAATGCTTGGTACTCATTACCTTATTCATGTAACTGTAACCTTACTTTACACTATTTTTTAAAATAAAAACCATAAAAACTTGATAAGATCAAGAATATTTCACATGTACATACAATGGAATTCTATGCCTCAATCAAAAAGAATGACACAGCCTCATTTGTTAGGAAATGGAAAGACATGGAAAAATTATATTAAGTGAAGTAAGCCAGGCCCAAAGAAACATAGGTCCCATGGTTTCCCTTATCTGCAATAATTTGTATATGTCTAGGACAAACAGAAGAGGTCAAAAGCTATGTACATATGACCATATAAGATGATGCTAAGAGAAATGAACTCCAAGATAGGGACACAAGAGATTTTATCTTTTTTGTTGTTCTTTTTAATGTACTTATAATGTACTATGTTATTGTTTTTGTTTCTTTGTATGTTCTTCCCCCATAGTATAACTTCTGTTGTCACTGTAGATGTACTCATTACCTTGCTCATGTAACTATAACCCCTCTGTACAATATCTTACAACAAAAATATACACTTAAAATTTTTTCTCTTCATACAATATTCACTGTAAGCAAAGATAACAAATAAATTTGCATTCTACATTAAGAATTGCAGTTTAGGTACCATTTTACATTTATAGACATACATACACACATATGAATACAAAAAGTGATGTTTCATACCAGAATCAAGAAGGTATTAAAATCAATGGACAGGGCATATGAGCAAGGCACTTACCAACAGAAAGGAAAAACAAATGGACAATAAGCATAGCAGTAAATATTCAAACTTAGAAGTAGCCAGAGATCTTTTTCTCCTAAGGAACAACCATGAAAAACTCTGACCACATCAAGTATTGATAAAATTGAAATAAAACTGCCTTAGCAGTTTAAAGAGCAATTTTACAGTATGTTATAAACCTTAAAACTCAGCAATTCCAAATAAAAGAAACACTTGTGCATGCCTACAAGGAGACCCCAAGGTTGTTCATGCAGAATTGTAACAGATTTGTTAACAAGTTCAATGAACTAACCAGAACAGTTAAAACGAATCAGATGTATTTATATGTGTCACAATAAAACATCCCCAAGACATACTGTTGAATGAAAACTCAGCTTGCAGAAAAATACATACAGTTTATATAATTTATTTTCAAAATAACCATCCACAAAATTATACACATCTTTGTTTATAGACACATCACAATCATCTGGAAAATTACACAGCAAACATAATTTCTGCCTTGGAAGAGCTGTGAAGTAGACAGTTGAAAAGAGATTTTGATATTGTTCAACAGTGTTACAGTAGGAAAAGATCCAGATGTACTTGAGAAATTTTTAAATTTATTGAAAAAAATTCCAGAATAAAAAGGTAAAAGGGACATGAAGGACAGGCTGGGACTCTACTGTAGCTCTGACATTTTATAAGTAAGAAAACTGAGCTCAAGAAAAAAACGGGTGATTAGAGTTCTTGATTATAGCCATTCTAACTGGGGTGAGTTGGTATCTCAATCTTGTTTTGATTTGCATTTCTTTTCTGTATAGGGAGTTGAGCATTTCTTCATGTGTCTATTGGCCATCCTTTTTTCCTCTTCAGAGAAGTTTCTCTTTAAGTCTTTAGCCCACTTATTTATTGGGCAGTTGTTTCTTTGAGGATTTGTTGTTGGGGGATTTAATTTTTTGAGTTCAGGTATATTTTAGATATGAGACCCTTGTCCATTCTATGGCTAGTGAAGATCTTCTCCCAATCCTTGCTATTGTTTCTAATGTATTTATAAGATGATTTCTTTGTTGCTTTATATGTCCCTCACCCACAATATAAACCCTGTTTTCACTGTATTTGATGTTGGTATAATTTGTGGAGGGGAAGGGAAAAAACAAATTGTTTAAATAAGGATACAGGTGGACCCATTGCAACAATGAGATGTACAAGATGTAAAACGAACTTTACAACTTTGGCATGGTGGGGGCGGTAGCGTGGGAGAGGTTGGGGGGGAATGGGAAGGGATGGAAAGGGGAAACAAAGGAGGAGGCAACAATGCTTGATAAGAAATGTACTCATTAACTTGCTCATGTAATTGTGACCCCTCTGTATGGTATTTTCACAATAAAAAATAAAATTAAATAAAAATATTTTAAAAACTGCAAAGAAAAAGAAAAAGAAAAACCGGGTGACTGTCTCAAGATCACATAGTTAATTAGTGGCAGAACTAGAATTGGAATCTAGGTTCCTGGTCCCTTCATGCCAGGGAGAAACACATAGGTAGTCACCTCCACTATTACCTAGAATCCCACTGGTTCCATCCAACAATAGAAATCATTTTCTGATGTTACAGGGATCATCGGTTGGGGATTATTAGATCAGTACCACCTTTATAAATGTTATATAGGACAAACAGAACCTTTTTGGCCCCTGTCGAATGGAACACAACAAAACATCATTTTCTCCAACCACCTATTAACCTTAAAACAAATTACCTTGGTAATCATAATATTGGATGTTGTCTCTGTGATGTGTATGGGGAAAACAATTCACAACAGACCTTATCTATTGTCTCATGGTGCTGAATGATTGCTTTTATTAAAGAGCTTTCTGTTAGGACTTCTGTGTTTTATTTATCTCCAAAGTCCTCTGCATAATTCTGAAAATATCTTTACTTATATGTTCTGCAAACTTCCTTAGCTCTACAAAGTTGCGCTTTAATATGTTAAAATTTACATAAAGGATAAATGATACATTTTTGTCATCAACATTTGGATTCTTAATCATATAATTCCAGACCAGTATTTCAGGAAATGTTTCCTCTGCTTGGACTGGGATGTTTAGTGACCCTGCAGAATATTGTGTACAGTCTTACCCTTAGGACATTGTTCAAGCCTGTTTGTTTCTGTCTCTAGCTGGAGTACTGTACTCCATCCGTCCACCTATTCCCAAACGAAATATTGTATTGAGTTTAAAACAAAAGCACAGGTTCTGTATCAACTCAGGCTCAAATGCCCCTTAGATTTTCTGTGTGACTTTAAGTCACATATTTAAAGGATTCCAGTTTCTTTATCATTATAATAATGATAATATATTTTATATATTTATATATACATATTTATAGATATAGCAGGTTTGAGGATGGCTAATTCTTTCAGCACATTGTGTGAAACATGATTAAGCCTGTGTTATTATTCATCTTTCAGCAATTTCCCCAAAGCTCTTTACCTTCCAAATGCATGTCATCACACGCATATGTGAGCTGATATTTGAACTTGCCTGTCCACAGGGCTCATTCATAAGAAGACATGGAATGGTTTTCTGAACAATATTCATCAGAGCCCGGTCAATTGTCACTCAAAGCATCATAATAATATGTTACCTATTTTCATACTCCCGAAGATGATAATGCTATCTCTTCAGCTCTCAGCTCCACTCTTCATGAACTATGTATGTTTAATGTCTAATTTCAAAAGGAATAAGAGTTAGTGTTAAGTTAAAAGTACTTCTGGAAGTAGAGAGAAACTATACGTGTCACCTCAAGCACCCATGGCAGAGTTAGGACTAGTTAGGAAAGTCAAAAGGGCATTTTCTATGGCAAAATGTTCCCCTCAAGATAAAATTTACTTTGGACTGAAATTTCCCCCACATAATGTCAGGTCTACAAGATGCAGAATTTGGAAGTTTGTGTACGAATTTCTGAAAAATTGATTGTAGATACAGAAATTTCAAAAGAACTTCAAATTGCATTGCTGGTCTCCATTAAAATGCAAATACCTTACAAAGGGTACCACACTTAGTTGTTTTCATCCATTCACAACACAGCGATTTCTATATCAGGTCTGTTCCAAGAAAAACAACCAGAGAAAACAAGCTTTCAAAGAGGGAGATTAAAGAGAAGGAAAGGTCACTGTAATGCACATGAGTGCCTATCCCTAGAGAGAAGGACACAGGAAGAAAGCTTTGTAGGAGACATCACTTACAGATTGTGTTCTGATTCAGGGATATTTATTTACAAAGCAGATTAATCAGGAAAAAAATACATCCCACCTTCTTCTTTATGTTTCAAGGCAGTCCTCTCGATCCGTTCAACATGTTTGTGTAAGACTTTCTTTTAGAGGGAATCAGATTAGTCAGTAGTAGGCTAATTTCACAGAATATTTCCCAGAATTTCAATAGGAAAGTGCATCTGAGCATTATATTTTTCTTCAAAGACTCCAATTGATGATTCATATGATGAATATACCTTCCCATCTCCCACCCTAAACAACAACTCTATTTTTAAAATCAATAGCAAGTGCATGATTGTTACTCAGGAACCTGCGGAAGGATAGAAGGATACAATGGGGTTAGAGAGAGGCACAAATGAAAGCCAGGAAATGTTGATTCCTACAAATATAAACCCCCACAATTGGCCTCATTGTCTACTCTGGCCATAGTTTCCACAGTGCAAATCAGTCAATTCTTCTAGCATATGCTTACCATATTTCATGGACATTCTGAAGTCTCTAAATCTTTGGAAGACTACTAGCCATTATAAAGTAAAGGCTATAGCTTTGTTATCAATGGATCTTCAACTCTTTGCATAGTGCTTGGTATGTAAGAGAAGCTCAGTTAGGTTGAATAAATGAAGAATGAATGAAGGAATTAGTAAATGGATGGAGTGAAGCAATGAATAGAAATTAAGAAGCCAAAGAAGAAGGCCTATGGGGGAATGGGACATTCTCTAATACAAGACATTACTTGCTATTACCCTGAGTAAAAACTGATTAGATGCCTAAAAGTAAATATAACAAGAATATGGGAATTATAAAAGTGAAATAGAATGAATCTTCGAAGATTTCCTCCCACTCCTCAGCAGCCTGGAGTATCCAACAATAATATCTTGAAAACTTGCAGTCTTCAGGTTACTACCATCTCCTAATGAAGTGGAAGAAACATCAGTTTAAGAGCCAGGAAAGAGAGATCCTAATCCTGATTGTGCAGCTTGTTTTAATCTCCTTGGGCAAGTCACTTGAATCTTGTGTCTCATCATTTTTACAATGAGAATGATTGAAAGTCTACTCCAGTGGATTATTTTGCAGATTTAATGGGTCAACATTAAGTGAAAATAGACAATAAGAATTTAGAAAACGTACAACCTATCCCATATTCTTGTCCTTCATTGGTATTGTTGGCCTAGATTAAGGATCCCTCGGGGTCTCTGAGATTCCACAGACAGAAAAATGAGACATTTTTATTATATTTACCATCTCTGATGTCACCCAAGGCTTCAGAGCATGGGTCGGAGGAGGAGGGGGAGCACAGGAGAACAGGCACTGGAGCCACAGAAAAGTAAAACTAGCTGGAGGAAGAAAAGAACTGGAGGCCTTGAGAGGCTTATGAGAGAAGAGAGACAAAAGAGAAGAGACAGCTTGGCCAATCAGAAATTGTAGTTCAACAATAATCAGAGGAAGGTGACAAAGTCCTCTGAAAAATTAGTATGTCATGATTTTTCCTCGTATCCTGGTGGGTTGCCATGAAGTAGGACCTTAATCACCTAAAAGGGAGTACACAGAATCTTTTCACCTTATGCCACCATTACCCAAGGAGGTTTCCATTCTCTTCTATCTGCTCAGCGTAAGTACTACCACCCAAAGATTCTCACACTCATTGTAGTCTACAATGATTGGCTGTAGGTTCAAGGAGAAAAAATGCATAGAAATGAGAAGAAAGAAAAAAGGTCTGGAATACTGGATCCAACTGGTTGCCACACCCATCATTAATGGAAGGTTGGAGAGAGAGGAATAACCAAGTGGAGGAATAACCCTTGGTTTCAAGGATCTGGAATAATGTATCTGAAGATAGAACAATTCCAGGCATACATCCACATAACCTTTAGCACTCCATCATGTCCCTAGAAGGCAAGGTCTAACATGTGGTCTCTTTAGAAGTTCATATTCTTTCTCAGAGCTTCTCTTTCAGAGGCCTCTTTTGGGTCTGAGATAGCCAAATGGTTACCATGGGAACCTGCCCCTCATTTGCTTCTAATCACCTGTTCTGGAGGGATAAAGCTTCAACTCCCATTTCTACTAGATGAGATCACATCAATCAGTTATACTAATTTTCCTATAGTGTTTCTGAGAATTTCAGCTGGAAATAGCTTTTCTGTTTTGTTAAAAGAAGCCAGTTGTTGATCCACAGATTGCATACTACCACCATCTCTTGCCTGCTACTATGAAAATCCGTTTTTAATGCACTTGTGTCTAGTCAGATGATGATTATAGAAATTTAGCCCTCTAAAGTAGGCTTAATCCATTAGATGTTAAAGTTAAAACTCCTGCATTGTGAAACTTTTCAATGAGTTTTTTAAAGGAAAAATAGAAAAATAAATATTGTAGGTAAATTATTAGTACATAAAGTTACCAGAGAGTCCTAGCCATATAGAACTAATCTTAAGACCCTGCACATCACATCACACGGCATTGTATGTGAAGAAATATATATTTTTTCTGATATCTTGGATTTGTTCTAAGAAATGAGAAATCCACAGCCTTTCTTGTTTTCCACCTCCTCCTTTACTCTTCTACCATCACTAGGAGTATAGTCCTTATGGAAGTAAATCTGAAGGGCCTAGACATGACATTCTACAAAGCCCAGATTCGTGTCCCTGAGATGACTGTCAGCTCATTTCATGATGGAAAACCCACAGTCTTTCTGTGTCCCCAGCCAGCCCTTCTGCCTTCCTAATGCCAATCACAAGCTGCATAGTGCGAAACACTAACTTCTGACTGTTGGCAGTGGCAGTTCTGAGGTCATTCTGCTCCCATCACCCCTAATTTCTGGTGCTTCCTTGTACAGACCATTGTGCCTAGTACAAAACCTCTTGTAGAAGCTTAATACAGACAATAAAGCAGGCACATTTGCATTTTCAATTCAGGGCGAAATTAGGTTAAGAGAACTTCAATGCCTGAATCATGGGCAAGGAATAGGAATAGAGTCAAGGGCAGGGTCTTCAGCAAAGTGCCAGAACCAAGAATGCTTGACTCTCAAGACAGGAAAGGCAAACAAGAAACCAGGGACAGAATAGGAGATAATAAAGAAGGGGTGTGGTGTGCATTAATCCAGCTCTTATTTGTGACACATTAGTGATTCAGAATTCAGTTCTTCAGCCATGCAAGAAGAGAGCCCTTACTCAATTTATAAGAATATAGGAGCCGGGCACCAATGGCTCACGCATGTAATCCTAGCTAATCAGGAGACTGAGATTTGAGGATCAGGGTTCAAAGCCAGCCCAGGCAGGAAAGTCTGTGAGACTCTTATCTCCAATAAACCACTCAAAAACCAGAAGTGGCTCTGTGACTCAAATGGTAGAGTGCTCACCTTGAGATGAAGAGCGCAGGGACAGCACCCAAGCCCAGAATTCAAGCCCCATGACCATCCAAAAATAAATATATATATATAGGAAAAATGAAGGGGGGGTTTCAAGAGAGCTATGGAGTACTTTGTAAGAAAGAAACTTAGAGCTGCCCGCAGTGCAGTGAATTTTATTAGTGAGCATTATCTTCCCTTGCTTTCAGAAAATAACAAATGGCCTTAATAGCTTAAAGCATCGTTACCAACAAAATATATACTACAGCTTTCCTTATAACATTTTTCACTATAGAATAAAACAGGCAGGTCCATCATGGACCCCATTAAAGGAGCTTTAGTTACTGAAGTATCAAAAGCATCTTGCCATTAGGTGTTCCCAAGGCAAGAAATCTGAGGAAAGTGTTATTGCAATTCCAGGGATAATGAAAGCCTCTAAACACAATGACATACTTTCTCTCCTTTGTAGCAAAAACTCCAGTGACTGCCAGCAGGACATACATTGGCCCAGATCCCCTCATGGCCAATAGCTACAAATCTGAAGGACAAAGGTGAACCCAGCTTGAGTCAAGATCAATCACCTTACCAGATTAGACACAATGAAGAGCACGGGAGGAATTTGATAAACTTACAAAGAAAATATCATGCATCTAGATGCTTATATATTCACTGCCTATTTTCACATAGAGATATGAAAGTGGTTTCCAAGGGGTACAATTTGAGTAAAATTTGTTAACAAATAAAAGCAGCTAAGCTCTGGTAGCTTATATGTGTAAACCTAGCTATTCAAGAGCCTGAGATCTGAGGATCCAGGTTTAAATCCTATCTTGGCAGAAAAGTCCATGGCATTCTCATTTACTTTCAATTTTAACCACCAAATCTAGAAAATGGAGGTATGGCTTAAGTGCTAGAGCACCAGCCTTGAGATAAACAAAGTGACAGCTCAAGCCTCTGAGTTCAAACCCCACTATTGGCCCCCAAAAAGCAATGAAAAAGGAAAATAGCAACAAATAAAATACTGAACCCTTCCTTACCCTATTTTACTTCTACAGTATTAGCAAGCCTATGATGTAGAACTGAGTTTCCTAGCAACCAAGGTGAAAATCAAAACATGATGTTTACATTTGTCTGGTGATAATACCATTTGTGCAGGTTTTCATGCTAATTTCTGACAGATGTGACCTATTTGCTTCATGGTTAATTAAAAAGGGTTGCAGGAAAATGCAATTGAACAGAGCAAGGAATTTACAGACTTTAGAAAATAAAATAGTTCCTAGACCCTGTAGCATACTTCTGTGGAACTATCAGACCCATAGGTCCTTCTGGACAGTCCACTGGATAATTGTGTCTTTTTTTTCTGCCCAATTCTCACCAGTCAGTTCCTAGAGCGTTTTGATCTTCTAATCAGTAATATTCAAGAGGAAGAACTGTCTGACATGTGTTTCTTACATAATTCTGGCTCTTTTCTGATGTTGGCAGCCAGGCTTAACTCATATTTTCTACTAGAAAACCCCCTCAACACAGTTTGTAATTTGTCAGTGCTATTGTCATTGCGTGGGAATTCTCAAGATTTCCCATTGAGTCTTAGTATACAGATGTAGTCCTTCCCTTCAGAAGTTGTAGCTTGTCCTTCTTTCTCAATTTCCAGGAACTTCTGAGAACTCCACTTGGCTTTCTATCATTTCTAATACTCCTCTAAGCAGATTCACAGTTATACAACTGGAGAGTTAATGTCAACCTCTGGCTGGGGTGGGGAAGGGGGTGCCTTTTCATTACTCTTGTTGTCTGGCAGAAGAAAATGAACACATTCACAAAGATAAACTTTTTCCTGGCCCTGATCTTGGAGAAGAATTTGTCATGAGTTTTGACATAAGGAGGAGCATTGAGCAATACAATAGATGATGTCCTAGAAGAGGAACAAAATATGGGGAGCCAGCTGTTATCTCTAAAATGAAAGATAAGTTCACAACTCTGCATCTGGTGTTCATAAATAAAACCTCACTGAGCTTGTGATACAGCTGCTGACAGTTCATGGAAATTTAGTCTGGGACCAGGCATACTCCACACTCCCATTTTGAAGTCTTTTTTCTTCCATCATTTTTAGAATCTTGGTTTCCCCAATTCCCATTCGCTAATCGCTTCACCTAGCATTATCTCAGACCTTTCAGGTGTGAATAAATATGTTCCTCAAAGTAAGCATTGGACCTCTTAGAAAGTGGCTTCCAACACTTAGAGAGCAATATTAAGTGCCAAGGAGGAAATGGAATGGTTACCAAGGGTAATTTGTGGCCACTCTGCTTAGAAGCTATCTCAAATACCACACCTCCCTATGATTACCTGATGAGGAAAATTTTTCCTGTGGCCTGCAGTGGGCTGACAAGAGGACTTCCTAAAGAAATCTCCTCCTTTTCTCCATTCTCTATTCATTACCTTGGACATTATTTCACTGTATCCAATAATTCCCAACAAACTGGAGGGCCCTGTAGTGGTAAGGATTGAAAAGAGAAGATTGAATATGAAGGTTGAGGAGGATAGTGGACTTCATCTATAGAGGATTCTAAGCCTCCTTCACCTCCAATTCACACCTTCCTTTTCATCTCTCTTTAAAGTGACAGCATGCAAGTAATTGGTCAAGAATCATGTGCTCTATATTTAGCTTCACCTCACCAAAAATCAGGCTTCCAGGTCTCTCTTAATGAATTGAGATTGCTAAGGATATCTGTGAATGTACAGGTACGTACACATGCATGCATGCATGCATATAGTATATATTTGTGCCCACAGTACGTTTGGGGTTTGGGAAAGGAAAATAGCATTTCACCAATATTCCTAGAGCTATGATTCATTTCCAAGCCCTTATAATAAAGTGAATGGCTCATGGATGAAATATAGGGGAGAATATTACTTGGAGGTGACGTTGGTCTTTGGCTTTTGAAAAATGAAGATCAGACAAGTTAGCACTTTTCACTGAACCCTTCTTGTATTTCCAACTACATCATCCAACAACACCTCCTACTTTAAAATTGTCAAAATTTGAGAAAAGCCTCCAGTCTTTAATACAAAAGAAAGATGTGGGAGCCGTATAAAACTCGATTAATATCTCAGCTCTCAAAAGAAATATGTCCACCATTTTAGGCAAGTAACCTTTGGCAAACAATTTCTGCCCTAAATTTATTAATCTGTAAAACAAAAGTGGCAACATATTTTACAAGCCTATAAGGATTAGAAAAAAATAGATGTAAAGTGCTTGACACATAAACAGTATTCAGTAGCCTTTGGACACATGATTTACAAGCAAATGCAACAAATCTTTCTAGCAAGAAAGTCCTGAATTCTGATCCTAGCCCAGCTATGTAAATTCTTGTTTATGTCTTTTGGTGATGTAATGTTCATTTATCTTGAGTATCTACATCGGGGTACAAGTACTGGAGCATGGAACATACATATGTTCAGCTTTAGTACATATGACTTGCTAAGTTTTTCCAAGTTCTACCAGTTTCTTATCCTTCTAGCAATGTGTTCAGTCCAGTTGTTCCACGTTCTTTCCCAACTCTGGATTCATGTCTTTCTCACCATTGTGGTAGATACTGTTCTATTGTCCTTTCCTTGGCTTTCTGTGACATCACAGTTCATGGCTCACGGTGGCTGTTTTGAGTTTTGTTCACTTGTTCACTTATTTATTCCAAAATTATTTGTTGAGTCTGCTCTGTATGCCAGATACTATGCAACTTGCTGGGAAGGTATACTCCTAAAGTTTTCCATCCCTGTCTATTTGCCCTCCCTCCTGCAGAAAATCTAATGCTAACACAAAGACCAGCCAACAAAGACTTCTTTTCAAATTCAGAATGTTCCTAGTTTAACAATTTCTATCCATTTACCAATATTTCTATATCTTCAATTGACATCTTTTCTCTCTCCTCATTTTCCAAGGAAGATACAACCTATTCATCTGCCAACATAAACACTGAACCAAGAATTTTGTCCTTAACCCTTCTCACTCTCCTCAAGATCTTGTTCCAGCCACTATTATCCCTGATGTCACCCCACCTTCATAAAACTTCATCATTAAAATTATCCTAGATGTGAACTACATTTCACTTTCTCCCATTTGTCATCCCTACTCTCTCCCTCTCCTGTCTTCATCCCCTTCAAATTGCTTTTGTCTTGGAAGTACTCATTAAAGAGCTTCCAATTACCAAAATCAGTATTATTTTCTCATTTGCTTTTCTCTCTTATCTCTGACCTCTAATGTTGATTATTCAACTTTCTAGAAATCTTTTTTTGCATAATTTTCCATTTATTTCTCTTTTCTCTTCCATTATTGTTTCCCTATTCCTATATGAATTATATAACCCCCTCATGGTGTGAATTCAATGGAGATATCTTTCTAGCCTTTATGCTCAACCATTCTGTCTCTTCAAGTTGGTCTCACGCATTTTCACAGTTGCAAGTTCTGTTTTCTGGAGATTTCTCTCAGTTTCAATCTTGAGACTAAGTTTCTGACTAGGGTAGCAGATCTTCATTGTTATGACTGGCATCATCATTCTTCTTGTGTCCTTATTTAATTCCTGCATCTCCAAATCCCTCATCACCTCCACCCCCACAGCTAGTCAGGAACTTCTTTTTCTTTTCATTTTCCTTTCACAATGTCTCTTCTTTGGTTTTCTTACTTCAAGTGCTTAATACACTATCTATACCCAGACTATTGTATTGAAAGAGCCTCTTAATTGCCTCCAGTTGCTCTCCTCTCCCATCCATCCTCTGCACTGCTGACAGATTAATCTTCCTAAAGCACCACTTGGACTGACAGTCCACTACTTAAAACTTTCCATGGTTTCCCACTATTTACTAGACCCAGTTTTTCCTCCTTTGGACTGCCAGAAAAGATGCTTTGCAGTTTGATTGCAGCTGCCTTTCTTATCCCCTCCCTCAGTTCACTTTCTCTTGTGCCTCATTCTCATGCCATGCAATGCTTTTACTCATTCTACAGTATAACTTGCAAATGATGTATTGCTTGTTTAATTGTATGCATGCGCTCCGGATTCATGCTCAAGTTAGAAACTGGACTCTGGTATTTCCTAGTCATTGGACAATTGAGATAAGCTTTATGGCCTCAGTTTCCCCATGCATAAAATAGACATAAAAGTGGAATCTTGCCTCTAACTATAATAAGAATTTAATGCATCACATGACATCTGGTGCATAGAAAACAGAAAATAAGTTTGTTGGACTGTGAGTTAATTTTGCTAAGAAATTACATCATTATTTCTGAATCTACCGTATTTTGGTTAATACACTTGGATGCACTTGGGTGCCACTCAGAAGTGTACATGTATATGCATATAGATTAATTCTAGTTTCTATATATGAGAGATATATGTCCTTTGTCCCTCTGGGCTTCACTTCACTTAACATGATTCTTTTCAAGGTCCTTCCATTTCTTTGCAAATGATACTATATTATTCTTTCTAATGAATGAGTCAACACATTTTCTTGATCCAATCATCCATTGAAGGTGGCTGGGCTGATTTCCTAATTTGGCTATGGTGAATAGTGCTTCAATGAACATGGTTGTGATGGTGGCTTTCTTGTATCCTTCTTTGTAATCTTTCGGAGGAATGCCCAGGAGTGGGATTGCAGGGTCATGGGATAGTTCTATGTTTACGTTTTTGAGGAACTTTCATAATATTTTCCAGAATGATTTTACTAGTTTGCCCCCAACACCAACAGTATACTAGTGTTCATCTTCCCCTATATGTTATTGTTGTATCTTTGATGATGAACATTCTAACCAAGGTGACATGGAATCTCAGTGTTGTTTTAATTTGTGGTTCCTTTGTGGCCAGAGGTGTTGAGCATTTCTTCATATATCTGTAGGCCACTTTTACTTTTTTCTCCCTCTGAGAAGTCTCTATTTAGTTTTTTTGCCTATAATCAGGCTGTTGATTCTTTGAGGGTTTACTTTCTTAAGCTCTCCATATATTCTAGATATGAAACCTCTGTCTAAAGTATAGCTGGCAAAAATCGTCTCCCATTTTGTAGGCTATTAGGAATCTGATACTCAAAAGTAAGGGTGGGATCCAGGGGAAGGAAGTAGACAAATGAAAACAGGTGGAGAGAAATGTAGTTATAAAATTCAATCCATATTCTACAAATTGCAAAAATTGAGAGAAGAGGTAAGGTATGGAGGGATGGAGAAGAAGATGAAATGGGCAACATCAATCAAGATTCATTGTATTCATATAGTACTTTGTTAAATAGCAACTCCTTTGTATAAGCACTTAAAGATTAAAATAAGTAAAAGTTTGCTATCATGTACCCATATTGACCCTTCCCTTCTGAGTTTCTCAATCCATCACCCTTCCTTGAAGTCCTCTCCCATTCACAACTACTGAAATCCTTTGAACCCTTCCTTCAAGGAACACCTAAAATGTTATCTTCCTCCAGGAAACTTTTGCTGCCAATTCTATCACTTTGTTTAAACCCTCCTGTTCCAATTGTTCATCCCACCTTCACATAACATCACTAATTCCCATGCTAGACTCCATGCTCTTTTATACTGTAACCATGTTTTAATCCTATCTATATCACCTACCGTAACATTTCTTTAAAAAAAATTACTGCAAAGCGATGTACAGAGGGGTTACAGTTACATGAGTCAGGTATTGAGTACATTTCATTTTGAACAGTGTTACCCCTCCCTCATTCTCTCTCAGGTTTTCTCCTCCCAAATTCCTTCCTCCCAAAGTTGTATAGTTCATTTCCAACATTGTGTCTATTGGGTTTCACTGTTGAATTGGTTCACCCTTTGTCCTACAATTTCTGTGTTTCCTCTTTCTCTCCCTAAATCAGATAAACTTATATACAAGACAAAGAGTAAAGAGATCAAAAACAGTGACAGAAGGGAATAAATGAAAGGAAAAGAGAAAAAGGAAAAGAAAAAGAACTGCAAAAATATAATTAATCTCTTACTTCCATTTCTTGGAATTCATTTTGATAAACATGTTTATTATATGATCTTATGTACATAGCGATTGAACCCTTGTGATCCTCTCCTAAAAATATCATCCATTGTTCTTACTGTGTGAATGTTTAGACTGCTGTTTAATTGATCATATATAGATGTAATTATTTGTCTTTTGCTATCAAAAGAAATACTACTCTACCGTTGGTGGGAATGCAAATTTGTTCAACCACTCTGGAAAACAGGGGCGGTGGGGAGATGGGAGGGCAGGGATGGTAAGGGGAAACAAAGGAGGAAGCAACAATGCTTGATAAGAAATGTACTCATTACCTTGCTCATGTATTTGTAACCCCTCTGTATGGTATTTTCACAATAAAAAAGGAAAAAAAAACTAAACATAGAGCTCTGCTATGACCCAGCAATCCTACATCTGGGCATTTACCCAAATGACTACAAATAAGCCTACACTTAAGCCACCAGCATGATGATCTTCATTGCAGAATTGGTGACCATAACTAAGATATGGAATCAACCCAGATACCCCTCAGTGTATGAATGGATCAAGAAAATGTGGTATATACACAATGGAATTCTATGCTTCCATCAGAATGAATGACATTGTCCCATTTGTAATGAAATGAAAAGACTTGGTAAAATTATACTAAGAAAAGCCAGACCTAAGGAAACATGGGCTGCATGGTTTCCCTTATTTGTAATAACCTACAATACTTTTCAGAGTACAGACAGCATCTTAGAAAATGCCAGCACCCAAATGGACCATGGCTAAAGAAAATATGCTCAAATGATACAAGAAAATACAGAAGATTCTAAGATTGATCAATCATAAGTATGAAAAAAATGTGCTAGTGGTGGTATTCATGCCCCTGCATTTTTTTTCTCCTCATCTCCTATTCTCCTATATTTTCTTTTCCATGCTTCACCTTACTGTATCAGCTTTAGTCTTTCCAGTGTGCACTATGGACATCATTTAATCCTGTTGATGGCCCTTAAGGGGAAAGGTTCCTATGACAACCTCAGATCTTGTTCCTTTGTCCTTACCACTTAAGCTTTGATGAAAACCACCCTCCTGTCTACTCCATATTCCTACAAGTGGGTTCATTAAACTGGTGATCCAAGACTCTATCTATAAACTGTGATAAAAAAAATACCAAACAGGAAATTAGGCTACCTTAAATAATGACACTAGCCTACCCAGACACCAATCACAGCTCTATACCAATAACATTCATCAGTCCTTGAAAATTGCCTCACCCAAATATTTCTTTTAGTATACAAGTAAATTCTGAGATCTAGTCATACAATTCTCAAACTTTCTTTTCTTGGCACTGCTTAAATAAGTCTGCTAAGAGCAGGATATGTGGAATCCTCTTCAGTTTGATTAGTGTACTTTGAACTTTCAACAACTTAGCAAATCATGTGAATTATGGTCAGCTATTTGTCCCCAAGAAATGTATAGCCTGGTTAATAAAACTTCTATGAATTCTGAATTTTACACATCATTTGACCAAAAACCCTTCATTTTCACAAGTTGCTGAATCATAATCACAGCATAGCTCTGGCATTCCAGTTACTTGTCTGTGCAATGAATGAAGCTGACCGTGTTTATCCTCTTTTCTCACCAAAGAAATGGAAGAAGACAGGAGAGAGAATTTTTATTGAATATTTTAGCATGTACTTTACATCCAAAGCATTTGTGTTTAAATAATAAAACAACCTACAGAGGTTAAGTATTGTCCCAATTTCACAGATGCGGTGGTTGAAATCCTTTGAACTCAATTTGCAGAAGGACATCTAACTAGAGGCCAAGTTGGGATCTGATGGGTTCTTCTGACTTCAAAGCACACTATTATAAAACAATACTTGTACTCCAGAGAAATTTCTTTCTCATTGTACTTGAACAGGAGATGTGAGACACTTCTTATCAGATGTCCACATTGCCACCCTCATCTTGCAATTCTCCATCACCAGAAAAAGTCAGAATGATTCTCCACCTTCCCAGTCACTTGTGAATTGAATCTTCTGTGTGGTCAATATCTCTGGGAACTTGATGGTCTATACTTTCTACTGTGTGATTCCTCATTGATTTGCCTCCCTTTACCCCAAGAAATATATAGGAAAGTCTCTAATATGCACCCATTTGTTCCCCAGGGGTACATATTACAAAGAATGAAACTAGCTTTTGTTCCTACTTCCTGGCTCAGATGCAGAAGGCTTATCATTCTGGAAAAAAGGAAGCATGGTATTCTAATGCATTTTTAAAAAGAGTTTATAAGGGTATAGCAGTTCCCCTGATGCTATTAGAAACCCAGAAAAATTTAAGTTCCTACATTACCAGATTTAAAATAATTGTGAATAAAAGTAAGTTTAAATGATAGGGGCAAGTCACTATAAGTAATCTATTACTTGAATTTTTAAATTTATAGAAACAGAGCCATAGAAACAAGACATATCATATCATATCATAACATATCCTTCACTCTTCCAAAATTTCCAGTAGGATTTCTTTTATAACAGAAGATGCATTTGAATGTGGAGTGGCTTTGCAAAGATTTAAAGCTACATAATTTTAAGGAAACATCTTCATTCTAGTTACACTCATAGTGAAGTGTTAGGTATCTAGCAATCATCAGGAAATATTTGCTGGCCGAATAGTGTGATAGGGATCTAAAATGCACTTATTTTTCTCTTGAGTATATTCACTAACTTAAATTAATACCTTTAAAATGGTTGTCAAAAAGCTAAGACTACTGTTTTAATGGATAGACATAAGTCCTTTGCAATCAGCAGTATTGATTTATACTTGGTAATCTCAGTTCTCTTGAGGGATTATCACCCCTGCAACATTGTCTGCAATATTAATTTTCTGTCATCTCACTCATCATAGATAGGACAGTAGTTAGACTCTGTAGATCCTCTCTCAAAGGATCCCAAATTCTTACAAGAAATTTAACTACAAACCAAAGCCTGATGAAAAAAAAACAGTAGTGGATGGAAGATGCTTGGGTGGAAGTTTGAGAATACTCTGTTAGCTGTTGACACATTACTATTGATTGCCTACTATGTGCTAAGAATTCCATCACAGATCCACATTTAGTTTTAACATAGGAGCTTCTTAAAGTTGATGTGCATGTCACTAGAAATGAAAAAGGAAATTGTATTTCAAAAGCAACCCCTAGAAGTATTATCTTAAATGTAGAGACAGTGGGAAAAGCTTCAGAGAGAATATCTGGGATGGCAATGACATTCTGTGCTACAGAAAGAGAGGTAATACACCTACAAAAATATTTTCCAGTATTCCACTGTTACTGAGAGGTGGCCCTACTTATCACAACAGAGAAGTGTGGCTGTCAGAGGAACCATGGCTACAAAAAGTTCAGAACTTAAGGTTTGGTAAGAAATATGTTGGTGCAGGATGATCTGAATTTTCTTTGTATGCACTATCATTTTATGTGACTTTCCCAGGGGAGGGGAGAACCGTACCCATGGGAACCAGGCTTAAGGGAAATTGATTTTCATGAGTGCAAAGTATTAGGCAAGCAGATCGGACCTGAATCCCTGATGGGAGGAATTTCCAGCAGGATATTAAGATGAGCAGTTGAAGGAACAGCTAGACTGAGAATGTCCTTGGAGTCAGATCCTCATTTTCTGTCAGGATAAGCCATCCAGGGGGAAGAAGTCATGGTTCAAGAGGGAAAAGAACCTGAAAGAAAGGTAAGAAAATTCTCTCTGGATTTCTACCAACTGTGACTGAAATAAAGCTTGAAGATTTGAGCTGGGATGGGCAAATGTTGTACCAGTAAATGTTCCCTAAGAACACACTGAATATTTATTTCTTAGCCAATGTTTGGAAAGGAAATTAGGAGAGAACAATAGAAAACCATAAGATGGCAAGCACTTTTGAGACACTTACAATACTATGAGAGAAATGACAACAGAAACAGCTCACGAGCAGTCATTCACCAGCACACATAGGCAAAGGAGGATGAGATTGGATGGATATCTAGCCAACACATTTTTTGGTCTCATAAAACCCTTTGACTATGAGGTATTTTTACAGTTATAATTATTCTTTATTTTGCATCTGAGAAAGATAAAGCACCAAGAAGTTAGGTTCATGTCCCTGAAACAGATAGTAATTGATGGAGGCAGAACTCAAAATCTGGTCTGCCTGACATGAAAGCACATGCACTTTACTTCAACATGTTGCTTCTCTGTGACACAATACATCCTGTAGTACAAACCAAAGATCCCATGTTACTGCAAGTAGAGTAGCTTTCTAACAACTATAAATTTGTCAGTATCACAGAATAAACATCTGAAAACAGGAAGCTTCAGGAAGAATAGTGAAATACATAGCCCTTTCATGCTACAATGTAAAGAGTAGAAAGTAGCAAGTCAGAGGGATACTGAGTTTCTCTCCATCATCCAAGTCAAACACCAGATGAAGAATAAAAGAAAATACATGTCCTCACTCTTCAGATGCTTACCACCATGAGGATATAGCAGGTGTGTATTACAATGATGGATCCAAATGTCTCAGTATCTCTAGATATAAATGAATGTAACAAGTATAGAAAGTCTAGTAAATGCTATTTTGTGCCTCAGAGAGCAAGATGAACAGAAAAATCCAATTAGAAAAATATGAGTGCTTGAAAAGTAAAGTCATTCAAGCTGGGTATTGGTATGGTACAAGCCAATTTCTTTCTAGTATTTCTATTAACTGAAAGTTTCCTGAATCAGCCATTTCAGATTTTGCCATAAGCAATTGACATAATAATAAGATACTTATAGAATAAATTATATACATAAACATTTATAGTTTACTTAGAATTCCCCTCCCAAATTTATATGTAATCTCTTGAAAGTTAAGACCAAAATTATGAGCTTGTTATTCTTGGCACAACTAACCTGGAAAATTGTTGCCATCCTTCACATTTGGGCTAGGTATGGTAAGTACATCACATATCATTTCATCCAAGATATTTCCTGGACTGTTGCATTGTCTGTCATGTTGACAAATGGAACAGTGTAGAAAAAAAGTATGTGGCACCAAAGAACACAGTTGTATTAGAAATATCTGTCACCAGGTCTCAATAATGCCTATCTCCTAGTTTGTTTCAAGGTCTTAATAAAGCTTGTCTGAGGCATCTCAGCAATGCCTCTCTCCAGGTCTCAAGGTGCAAAAACACAAATAAGAAAATCATTGCCTGGACACCAGGGGGTTTTGAGTATTAATGTATAATTTCTTTTAAAAGTGAGCTGTTATAATGTTCCACAAGTTGTTTTCAAAAGAAAAAGTAACCTTCCTTGAAAATTGTCTGCTGAATAGCACAAAATTCAATTACTAGAGAAAAGCAATACTTTTTGAGAGAGTGGAGCAAAATAATCAACTTCCTCTTTTTGAGAGTACAGCTCATATACTACCAAAGGCTTGTTCTCTTCGCTTCTCTCTCAAAGACTATCTCTGGGTAGTTTTTCTGTTCTTATCTATCTCAAGTATCATGTTCAGGAGCAGGTTAATATGTATTTGGGATGAGGCTTGCCCTAAATTGTAAGGCTTAGGCTACCAAGGTGATCTTTATCAAAACTGCCTTGATTTCTGTCATTAAATAATTGCCACTGTTATTAGCCATTTACATGTTCAGAATAAAAAGGTTTAACAGCAGGCTTAAATATTATGTATTTGTTCTTTTAATTACATATTAATCAATAGTGGTGGGTTTGCGAGGGAAGGAGAATACTAGGTACCTGTATGGCCTACCTACATCATCACTTACCCTCTCAGACAGTACATTCCTCCCTTTTTCCAAGAAAGAGAAGTGTATTAATTCTAGAAGAGATAATGATTTTACACTTCTATGACTAGCCTTTTATTCCTCACTCATCTTGCTAAACTTTCAATTGGTGATCATGTACAACTATTAACATTCTAGCTGGTGGTGGACCTAAATTTGGGGAACTTCATTTTACATTGTCCACCAATCATTTTTTCATGTTCATGAATACCTTTTTTGGTGATTATAATGACATAGAAAAAGTAATAATGAGACAAACTTTGATAAAGAGACTACCAGCAGAAAGTGGTGGAGGAGATATCATTAGTTTAATTTTCTGGATAATTGGAGGTCAAGATTAAAGCTGTTCTCCATTGTGTTTTCTTAAAAAAAAACTCTATTAAGATATCTGAATCCACTCTCCCTACTTAGTAAATCAAGTATAATAATATTCTTGACTCATTCTTTACTGAGTGAAGATCTTTCTGAACCTCTGTTTATTATGTTGAGCATTAATTCTGATTGGAACAAAATATGTATTATGGCAAAGAGAAAAAGAGTAGGACTGAAAGCATTCCAATCCAGGATTGTTCCTGAACATTGTTTCTTGTCTGAGGTCATTTTATTTTTTTTTAAATTTTATTATCTTTAAGTAGTTTGACTGAGGTCATTTTATTGTTATCTGACTCCTCAAGCAAACGAAAATTGAAGCAAAAGAGATTTGGACAAAACAAAACAAAACACCCAAGCCCCTGAGGTAACTGAAAGGTCTGGGTAGTTGGATTGTCATTAAGAAAGATTTTTCAGATACTCATATAAATGGGGATATGACAGTCCCCCTTGAATTGTGCTTTCTGGCGCTCTATAAGTTAAAAAATATTTCTAGTATGCAGTTAATATCCGTGGGCTTTGAGCAGTTTCTCTGGGGTGAGTAAAGGTTATATTGACCTATCTACCCTCTTTCCTCATTTTTTAAAATCAAGGGCAAGATTTTACTTAATAGCTTATTTTGTGGCCATAGTAAGAGCTCTGTCTCTCCGGGCTCTGTTTCTTGGTAACTGGTTACTGACCCAGATGAGAATAGAAACTGTCATGGCAAAAGATAATCCACTAGATGTGACCAAAGGAGAGAAAGAAAGGGGTAAAAAAGGAAGGAAGGAAGGAAGGAAGGAAGGATAAAAGAAAGAGAAAAGAAAACAAAGGAAAAAAGATGAGAAAGAAGAAAAAGAAAAGAGAATTTCCCCTCAAACTAAATTACACACTTGATCTTTCCATCTCGAGAAAAGGTACGGTCATAGATGATGCAGTTGCTGAGAAAAAAAGTAACCTTGAGATTCATCCTCAATTCCTTTTTATAATCAAGCTCTTTCCTAATAAAATTCATTTGCAGCCCATGGCATTTGTTAAAGTAAACTGCTTACTAAATTATGATATACATACAAAGCAACACAAAAAGATGCTTCAGGCTTGTAGTGTAAAAAGTACTAAAATCTATCCATCATACTCTACCCCAGCTTGAGTTTGGCCACCATATCTTGGTTAACAGTTCTTATGCATTACTTTTTCCACCAAATTTTCCACTTTCCCTATAGTATTTCCCCTGTAGTTGGCTATCTTTTATTATTGTATCTGAGCTTAAATATGACTTTTTCCCCAAAGTCATCTTCCCTAACTATCTCACAATACCAGGTCACCTCTCCACGTGAACTATTCTTTATATCAAGACCACATATTTGGGACAGGCAATGTGCCTCTGTGGTAGATCCCTTGTCTAGCGTGTACAATGCCTTTGGTTTGACCTACAGCAATGAAAAAAGCATAAAAATGTATTATTAATCTTTAAGTCAAGCGTAGTGGGTGCTTGCGTGTGATCTATCACTTGGGAGGTTGAAACAGCAGAATTGCCAATTTGAGGCCACCATTGGCTATGTAGTGAATACAAGGCTAATGTAGACTATGTAGCAATACCTTATCTCAAAACAAGAACAACATAACCCTCTATTTCTCTCTCAAGCATTTATCACAATGATAATTTCACATATATTTGTAAAATCATGCTTGATGTCTACTACCACTACAAAGTCAAGATAACATTGAACCCATACCTTTCATGTTTGTGGATTTATCCCCTGTGCCTACCTATCCCAATATATATGTGTCCAAAGACCTATGGTGAATGAATGAATGAATGAACAAAGTGAGACTTCCTGAAGTGAAGCCTCTGTTATGTATCTGCACTAATTTCTCCACATTCTCCTCATTCTAAAATATGTGAGAATGGAAGAGGAGTTAGAGAAGATAGGCTCCTTTGAATTCGGAAGCACCAAGGAACACACTTGTCAGCCAAAGGGGAATATTGAGTTTATTCCATTACTAATTAATGAGACTTGGGATAGAATGATAAAAATCTAATGATGTTAATGTTGGTTCTGAATACTAGCTGGCAGTCTCCGAAGACAAGGTAAAATAGTAAAAGGACACTGCAGTTTAATCCCCCAATTAGGAAGCAGATGTCACCCCCAGGGACAACCTTAGCTGCTGATTGATTTTCTTTATACACTGTAACCATAAGCACTACTACCTCACACAGCCCCAGTGCCCTGGATCCCTTCATTAGAAGTGGATTGTCCCTTACACAAATCCAGTGCACTAACACTTTTGATTGGTACAAAGGGGAAAGTATAGGGTTGGTTCTTTCATACCACACAAGCATTCTTAATGAGATTCCTTTGAACAGCTACATCCTTGAGTATATTTAACCTAAGATTTCACTTTAAAATTATGATTTATCTGTAACCTTTTAGCAGGACATTATCCTTGCCCAAAGCAAAGCAGCAATGTTGGCTTTGCTTTATTTCCTGGCCTCAAGACTGGATTTTCAGCCTTGAGCACTGGCTGTATCAAGTTTCTATCTACCTCTGGCCTCACACCCTTACTTTAGGCTATGGCCCAGACCAATCTCTTAGGGCCAGGCATTGGCAGCAACCAGTCACCTGACGAATATGGGTCTTTGAAAAACCACAGAAGGCATGTGAGGAAGGGGAAGCTGCAGCCCTATGACTCATTAAACTATCTTTGCTACTGGGAGCAACAAAAAAACCCTCTAAATGCACATCTTACTGCTTGTGACTCAGGGATGTCATTTTCATTTATAAAGGATGAAACATTATTTTTCTCTAACATTTCAAGTGAATAACTTTGCATACATTTCCCTCCCCCCAATTTCCATAGGAATTTGATGCCATGGAAGCAATCAACCACATATCCCCAGAGCCTGGCAGAAAGTCTTGTTTCTCTTACAGGTACTTTCAAAACAATAAATTGAAGTTCCCTCCTACCTTCCAAGAATGAATTATGTGAAACCCACCCCAATTTGAGGGTTCAATAGGAGAAGGAGTTGTCTGATTTCCAACATTACTTTGGGATTTGGGGTTTGCATTTCTATTGAGTCTTAAAAGCTGAGCTTCCAAACTTTAGGCAATATTCAGCTCAGAAATGCTTCTGTTCCATGTCTTCATTAGGAAGTGTTTTGTATCCCACTGAGGGACTCCAAAAGATAGATTCATCACTAGCTTTTTCAAGGGGATGAGTGGAAAAGAACATAGGTGCTACCCTCTCTGGCCACACTTCCGGGCAGAAGCTTCTGTTTCCTCTAAAACTATTAGGTAAATATGCCTAATTGAACAATAGAAAATGTATTTCAGGGAAGAAGAGAAAGTTGAGCTGTGGACTGGATGGTGTTTCTTGCGCTATCATTCCCCTTCATGAGTACCTTTCTTTTATCAATTGGCTATATTTCTTTCTTTTTCTCAGATATGGTGCTTGAGTCTCACAGATATGGGTAATCTGACCATGATCAAAGAATTCCTCCTTCTGGGATTTGGGAGTCTGCATGGGTTACAGTTTTTACTTTTTGGACTATTTTTGGGTATCTATGTGGTGACCTTGATGGGAAACATTGTCATTCTTACAGTCATTTGCAGTGACCGCAGCCTCCAAAACCCCATGTACTTCTTTCTGTCCAATTTTTCCTTCCTTGAGATCTGGTACACTACTTCCATTACTCCTAAGATGCTAAAGACCCTCCTCTTGGGTCCGGAGGCAATTTCCTTTGCTGCCTGTGTGGCCCAGTTTTACTTCTTTGGTTCCATGGCAGTAGTTGAGTGCTTTCTGCTGGCAGCCATGTCTTATGACCGCTACCTCGCTATCTGTAGCCCCCTCCGCTACCCATCTCTTATGAATGTCTACACATGTGTCATGCTTGCAGGTGGGTCTTGGCTGGGTGGCTTCCTAACTCCTGTGGTCACTGTCACCATGACTTTCCAGTTACCATTCTGTGCAGGCTATGAAATTGACCACTTCTTCTGTGACTTGGCCCCTGTGCTGAAGCTGGCTTGTTCTGATTCTGGGACAGTGGAAATGACTACTTTCCTGATGGCCTCCGTTGTCACGATGGTGCCCTTTCTCCTCACTATAGCTTCCTATGTTCATATTGTGGTTGCTGTTCTCAGGATTCCATCGGCAGCAGGAAAGCAACGAGCTTTCTCCACCTGCTCCTCCCACCTCATTGTGGTCACTTTGTATTATGGAACTCTAGGAACAGTGTATGCCATTCCCACAGCAACCCAAACTGCTGCCCTAAACAAGATCTTCTCGCTTCTCTACACTGTCGTCACCCCCATGATCAATCCCATTGTGTACAGCCTGAGAAACAAGGATGTTAAAAATGCAGTGAAGAGACTCCTGAGTCAATGGTCATATGCCAAGTGAGCTAGCAGCCCTCACTATCCCTAGGGAATCTTGTATTTTAGCAAGCTGGGCTTCTTTAATGGAGGCCAGCCAGTAGGCTAAGAACTTGGAGGTTCAGATCATTGCTATTCCCTCTTTCAATGGAAATGGCCAGCAGAGCAGGGACCCTCCCCCAAGTCCTACAACCTAAGGTCCTCCAAGTTCATTCTAAGAGCAAAGTTTGTCAAGATACATGTGTCTCCATTTGGCTATATCACCACAGGTATATGCATCTGAATGGGGAGGAGGGAATTAGAAAGGCCCAACTTGACTATTTACAATAGCCAAGATATGGAATCAGCCTCGGTGCCTATCAACTGATCAATGGATAAAGAAATGTGGTATATATACACAATGGAGTATCAGTTCACCCTATAGAAAAACAAGATTATGGGTTTTTTTGCACGAAAATAGATGAAACTGGATGTCATTGTGTTAAATGAAATATGATTCAGAAAGACTAATGTCACATGGTTTAGTCATATGTGGAAACAAGGGGATGGATTGTGGAGACATGAATTGGAAGGGGGACTGTTAGAGAAGAAAAGTCTTGGGGAAGGGGGGAAAAGATAGTAATGGTGGTGGGAATATGATGAAAGTAAGTTATATGTATATATAAAATTCATTATTTTGTGCATGTACTTATATAATTAATTTTGTATATGTAAATAATTGCATGGCAATAATAAAATTCCAGCTTGATTCAGCAAAGGTGTCCTCTTCCTGTTTTACTTTTGTATGGTAATGATAGAAATATGTGTTGCTGTCAATACTTTTGTCTATATGTATATGCACATACACACCTACATGTATGCATAGCCATAATGTTCTGCCCATCCTATAGTACTTCCTGTTTCTCACCCTTGTTCCCATTTGTTTCTGATCAGAAGGGTCCTTCAATGTGCTTCTCCTTGGTTTTATGTACATTCTACCTGCTACATTTCATCTTGTTTCCTAGATCATCTGCCTCTCCACTGAACAAAACCATCTCTAACATTCTAGAGGAGCTATAGACTGTTCCACTCACTTGCACAGTTAATCAATTCTCTCAAACACTGCAATAATGCTGTCCTTATTCTTAATTTCTCCTAGCATGGTGTTTCACACACAATAGATACAAAATAATTATTTGTTGATTAAATGAACCAATGACTAATCAAAATATGCATGTGAGCTAGATAAAATAAAATGAGTCATGAAGTCATTATTTTCCTGATTACTATGATCTTTCCTTCCCAGGCCCTTCTCATGGTCACAGATACTGTTGCTTCCCTCCAAAGGTAGCTCCAACTGAACAGCCCCAACCTTCTTCCTTTCCATTCCATCCCCATATCTTCCTTTCCCACAGTGAGTAGATGGTTCTTTTTAGAGTCTGAATTTAGCCCTATCATTTCCTTATTTATTATCCTCCATGCTTCCCCCTATCCAAGGGATGGAGTGGGAGCTTCTGAAATTTGCCTCTACTATTTCTTTTTATTTTCAATGTACATATTTACTTATTTATTGTCAAGGTAATGTACAGAGGCTTACAGTTACACAAGTAAGGTAAGCAGTACATTTCTTCCCTCATTTTTCTCCCACTTTCCCTTCCCCCATCCCTCCCAAGTTATACAGATTATTTCAAATATATTGTCTTGTGACTATTGTTCTTGCATTGGTGCCCCTTGTCCTTTGTCTCTATTTTGTTGTTCCTTTTACTCTTCCCCAATTCAGATAAATATATGTACGATACCTGGATACCAAAATCAAATACAGTGACAACAGGCAATGAACCATAGGACTAAGACTTGGAAAAAATCATATTAAGTAAGCCAGACCCAAAGAAACATAGATCCCATGGTATCCCTTATTTGCAATAATTACTATACATCTAGGATAATGTTAGCAGATGAGCAGAATAGCTCAATAGCTATGTATATATGACCATGTAAGATGATGCTAAGCAAAATGAACTCCAAGACATGGGCACAAGAGGTTTTTCTTTGCTGTTGTTGTTTTTAATGGACTATGCCTCTACTATTTCTTGAAAAAGCTCTCACCATTCCTCTTCTTTCACTTGTGCTCCCCCACATCGAACTACTCACATAGACTTGGAAACTTCTTAAATTAATCTCCCTATCTCACTCAAAGTATCTAGCGCCAGAGGGTGAGAAAAGGTAGCTATTCAAATAAGATATTTTCAATCGAATCATTACATATTCACCACCTACCTTTCTTCTTTGTACTCATTTATTGGTTTTGGTCCTATGAAGCTTTTTATTGGCTATTGGTGATATGTAGTTTTACCTCATTTCATCTGCCTGTCCTCTCTACATAGAAAGGGACACCAGGAGCACAGATACAAAAAACTATACTTACAAGATGAGTCAAAGGATGCCAAACAGTTTGTGAAACACTTTCCCAGCTTCTTCTTCCTACTCCCTTCCCCACAACCCACAGAGTTCCCTGTTGTATAGGGCCTAATTGTCTCTAATCTAGTTTTAACTTCTTGTAATTACCCTCAATTATGAAATGGAACACAGAGAACACACTCCTTGTGGTTAAAATATGGATCTAGAGTAGAAGTATAATTACTTTTTTGTCTCTTAGGGATTCTTCCTAGCCTTTCGTGCAGATACATGGTGAAAATTCTTTATCTATTCCACCCATACTATTTTTTTAATTGAGTGGTTCTGGAAAAAGGTGAAAAATATTTGAGCGTGTTGGCTATTGGGAAATTTTTAAAAATACCTACTCTCCCAAGTTGAACTCAATCTAGAAACCTCCAACTTCCCATTGCCTTAGAATAAAGTACAAATGCTATGTGGTAATGACCAATATTGCCTGTCACAACACCCAAAGATATGTCCACCTACAACCCTTTCATGACCTATGAAACTATAAATCCTGCCTAAATCTCATCTATTACCTCTTCCTTACTTTTCTCCTTGACTAAATTTCTGAAACCTCCTTAGCCACTCAGAATTTGCATATATTCATTCTTTTTGTTTTTTAAATAAGCTTTTGATTGTGAAAATACCATACAGAGGGGTTACAATTACATGAGCAAGGTAATTACTACATTTCTTATCAAGCATTGTAGCCTCCTCCTTTGTTTTTCCCCTACCATCCCTGCCCTCCCATCTCTATGACTACACTCCCCATCCCCCCACCCCCACCAAAATTGTAAAGTTTGCTTTTCGAGATAGCATCTTGTACATCTCATTGTTAAAATGGGTCTACCTGCTTCCCTATTTAAACAATTGGTTTTTTCCCTTCCCTTCCCCAAATTATAACTACACAGGGGTTATACCGTGGGGGAGGGACATACAAGCAACAAAGAAATCACCTTATAAATATGTTAGAAACAATAGCAAGAAAGAAAAAAAACACTTGTGTCCTTATCTGGGGGCTCATTTCACCACAAATTCATTCTTTTTCCCTTCCTATCTACCCCTCTTTTCACTTGGCCAATTCTTTGGATATCATCCAGTGATTCTGTGACATGACCTTAAGATATCTTTTTCATTACAAAATTTTCACTATTGCAAATAAATAATTATATGAATATAATAGGCATATTTCCCATGCATATATACTGTACACTATTATCTATAATATACATTGCATATATATGTATATATAGTGATACACAAATAATTTATTATACAATTATATCTTACTTATTATAAATAGTTATATAATATATTGTATATATAATGCATATATAATATATAATATATTTCATATAAATGTTTCTAATATTATATAGTATATAACACATACATAATATGTAATATCTATACAATATATTGTATTTATACAAATATATTATATATATATCATATATCTGTAATATATACATGTATTTTCCTACCAGCACTATAAACCTCACAAAGATAGGATCTGTGTCAGCTTTGTTTGAGTACTTCATTTCCCAGCACTGAACACAGCTCTTAATATTAATTGTTTAATGAATACTTGCTAATAAATGAATGAAAAAGAGCCATCTGAAGTTATTTCATTTGTTTGATAAAGCATTATGTTGCTCTCACTCAAGATGTTATTTAATCTCTTTGTGGTCCAATTAGTTTTACTGTTTCCCAAATCACAGTGTACTCTCGGATCCTCTGCCAATCATCTTACAAATGTGTGCCATTCCCAAGAGGGAACTGCAGACAGTGTAATGGCTCTGGGCATCCTATCACTAATAGTGAGAAACATGTCAAAGTGCACGTCCTACTCTCAGTGGTAATACACTTTCCTTGCTGAAATCAAAAGGCAATACTTTTCTATTACTGTGTTTCGGTTGATACACTTGCCTCTGCATTGTGACTAGGTTTTCTCTATTTAGTAAAACATTATGTTAATGATTGGACAGAGTAATTAATAGAAAATCAGATTAAATTTTCATGTCTCTGTACAAGCCAAAGAGAAATTATCCTCATTAACCTGATAAGTACAAACTGTCATCCTAGATTAGAAGAGATGCAGTTTCAATTTGTACATTAATCCTCACTGTTTTGGTCACATGGCTTGCTGGTACTTCAGCAGCTGCTCAGGATAGAGGGAAAGGAAACTTGGAATGGGCAAGTCTAGGATAAGAAAAGGCAAAATAGGCTTCAGTCCTTGTCTAAAGAAAGGTTCCCAGCATCATCTATCTCAATATTGGAGGCCTATTCATGTTAACCTATCTATACAAAACCACCACCATAGTAAGCGCAGAAGAAACATTATTCTCAGGGAAGTGGCACTGATCACATTCAAGTGAAAGACTGAAGAGTAAGTATGGAAGTAGAACTCCTATGACAGTGCCTAGGGACAGTCTTCCAGCCAAATGATTTGTAATTCAAACCCGCATCTTGTATATACATTTTTCGAATTTGGGGAGGAGAAGGGAAATAACAAAATGCTGAAACAAGGATACAGGATGACCCACTGTAACAATGAGATGTATAAGACACTATGTAGAAAACAAACTTTACAACTTGGAAGGAGAGGGGGGAGTTGGGGAGGTGAGGAGGGAAGGGATGGTAGGGTACAAAAAAAGGAGGAGGTAACAATGCTCGATAGGACATGTACTCATTACCTTACTCAGGACATGTACTCATTACCTTACTCATATAACTGTAACCCCTCTGTACACTATTTTTACAATAAAAAACATAAAAAATAAATTGTAGTAGAAACCAAATAGAGGGGCAAACTATACAGAAAACTTGCTTGTAGGGTCTCCAGACCCTCCAAATTTTAACCCATCTCTGTTTCCTTCTCTTCTCAGTCTCTATAGGTTTCTCAAATTCACTTTTAATTTCCAGTTTTATCTATATTCCAAGCCCACTGCCGATATAAATATCAATAAAGACACAGGGAGTATGGTGTCAGTTTTAAGTATAATATATTTTTTGTTTGATCAAGATTTGTGTTTAACAAAACAGGTATCATTTTTCATAATAATTTTAAAGTAATAAATGACATTGAGTGATAAAACTAATAAAAATATATGTCTAAATAAAAGATTTTTTTTCCTTCACTGAAGTCACCTAGAAAAGCATACACTTGTTCTACAATGCTTAAAAAAGTCAATGAAACTTCTTTTAAAGTTATTTTCCTTAAATCGTTAGACACATGCTTTCTCCTCAGGTGAGTTTAATTTTTCACGTTTTAAGGATGGACTTATATAATTGACCAAAAGTCTTATTGAGCCTGATCTAACAAATAATGTTGGATATTGAGTGTTATCATTCAAATAAGTTAGAATCTTTATTGTTTTTTACAATTACAAGCACTTTATTCTCTAAGCCTTTGGGCCAAATTGGAGATGGCCGTATCTGAGGGTCAGACAGGCTATCTGAGCTGGTATATAAGCCTTAAAAGGGGCTATATATTATATAGCACACTCCTGCAGAAGACCAAATAGAGACATAGCAATGGCAATTATAGAGGGCAAGGTAAGAAATAGGCAGAGAATCTGGGAGTGCTATGAGCAAACAGAAATGTCATATTAAAGGAAACATATTAAAACAACCCATGGAAAGGAAACACAGATACTACTCTCAGAAAGACTGAAATGTCAGTTAGGAAATCAAATAAGAGATGTGTGTTCTAGAAAAAAGTCATAAGAAATTAAATAAGAAATCAAATAAGGTCATGGAATGACAAGGTCAGAACAAGGTTGAATTTTTAACATTTCCCCTATTCCAAATATCCATGATCAAGCCACAGGAATTGTTAGGTAAATCAAGGCACAGGTAAAATCACAAAAGTGTTTTGCCAACCTTCTTCTTGTTGAAGAAGTCAATCATATAATTCCTCTGGTATTCAGAATGCCCACTCTAATAGTGTGGCATACTGCTTTTGAGGGATGAGTTCTACAGGTTCAATGTCATGATAGTTAGCAATAGCCAACTCATTTGTGCTCATTTGTACTTGAATTCTGCGCCCATTTTAAAGTTTCTAGCACAATAAAATTTGTGTTCAAAGATTCTAACTCTTTCATTTCTTGATCATACTACAAAAGCTGTTTGACATCCTGGTTACTATTCTGCTCAAGAACACATTGTTTTGTCTAGCTTCCCTTGAAAGTTCAAAACAAATGTCAAATCTTCCCTGTTTTCATTCATCACTCAGAATGCATTGACATCTTTAAAGAAACCTTGTGTTGTTTTAGGTTCTTTCCAGAACAAGTGAGCTTCTTCATAGAAATGGGATTATTCCACCCTCGTTCTTAGTTTCAAGACTTAAAGACAATTATTGAAGCAGATCTCTGACCTTTTCAATATTTCCATTAGTTCTGTGATGGACCAATTCGTGCATTGTCATTATTACATCTTTTGTGGTTGTGCCTATTCTTGCTCTTGGTATTACTCATGCCCACATAAGTACCCAAACACATGATGTACCTCACTTGAAAATTCATTTCACACAATATTTGATATCGATCCTTTGCTCCAATAGGCATTCTTTTTTGCATTGACACAAAAAAACAGCATGTATTTTACCACTAATGTTAGCTAGTGCCAGACTGATTGTCTGACTTTGAAAGTTTTGTTCCTGAAAGTTAAAACATGTTGCCATTTTGGCCTTGGTCACAATTCCAAACAATGAGTAACCACTTCCTTTTGGAGAGTGTAGATATACTTCAAGGATGATTATTTTAGAAAGTAGGACATTTCTGTTATTTTTTCCTCTTTTATATATTTTGCAATCATTATGACTAGAAGCAGCTAAAGGTCAGTGCTACATGGACTTGAAGGGTAAATTGGGTTGGGGAGCTTAATGTTTCTTATGCTTTTCTCAGTAGCTTAGAAGAGCTTTCTTACCTTATCTCTCAAATCATCACAGTATTTGTTGGTGGTTAATATAGCAAGCTCTGGAATTGGAACTGAGGCTTGAAACTTAGATTAGATTGTCCACTAATTTAGTCAAGTGAATCATTTACTTTCACAAAACTGCAGTTTACTTACATACATAAATGAAATAATATCTATCGGTAAAAATTCATAAGAATTAAATGAAATGATATATACAAAAACAATCAGCATAGTACCTAGCCTGTGCTGAGGTATGTACTATTAATTGGTAAGAAGTCAAATCTGACTTAGTGAAAACTTAAGATATCATTTAAAGCTGTTGTATAACACATATAAGTGTATTGACATTTTGTGGGTTTTATGGGGGATGCAGGATGGGGTGGGAGGGATTTGTAATGTGTGATGGTCCTAGAGATTGAAGTCAGGGCCTGGGTGCTGCATCTGAGTTTTTGTGCTCAAGGCTAGCACTTTACCACCAGAGCCACAGCTCCACTTCTGGAGGTTAATTGGAGATAAGAGTCTCACAGGCTTTCCCACCTGGGCTGGCTTCAAACCTCAGTTTTCAGATCTTAGCCTTCTGAAGCTAGAACTACAGATGTCATATTGATACATTTTATTCAGGAACTTCCTTTACAGAATAAGGTCAGAAACAATATTTCATTCCAGCCATACCACAAGAGGAAGTTGAAGCTCCCTTGGGCTTGTGAGATGTATTTCTCTTTCCATGGGGTATGAGCCCACAGTAATTTTTCTTGAGCTGAAGATACTGTAAAGCCTAACTTTTCCCCATCTTGTGACCTGCACTTACAAATACATGGCTCATCCTTAGCGGACATTGCTGCTAGCCAAATATTGAGAGCTTACATTAATCTTTTTTAAAATTTTTATTTATTTTTTATTGTGAAAATACTGTACAGAGGGGTTACAATTACATGGGCAAGATAATGAGTATATTTCTTATCAAGCATTGCAGCCTCCTCCTTTGTTTATCCTTCACATCCCTTCCCAGCCTCCCCCCTCCCCCCCAGTCCCAATCCTCCCCCCCTCCCCCCCCCACACCAACATTGTAAAGCTCGTTTTCGACATGACAACTTGTACTTCTC
>NW_012267254.1:4800899-4868262 GCF_000151885.1 Dipodomys ordii
AAAAAACATTAAAATACATATCTAAGGGTTCATTTTCCTAACATCACATTATCTGACCTTTTCCGCTTGACTCATACATATACTAGATATTGCAAATAACGGAAACCATGGGGCCTATGTTTCTTTGGGTCTGGCTTACTTCGCTTAATATAATTTTTTCCAAGTCTTTCCATTTCCTAACAAATGGGGCAATGTCATTCTTTCTGATGAAGGCATAGAATTCCATTGTGTATATATACCATATTTTCTTGATCCATTCATCTACTGAGGGGCATCTGGGTTGGTTCCAGATCTTAGCTATGGTAAATAATGCTGCAATAAACATAGTTGTGCTGGTAGCTTTAGTGTGGTCTTATTTGTAAACATTTGGGTAAATGCCCAAAAGTGGATTGCTGGGTCATAGGGGAACTCTATGTGGAGTCTTCTGAGGAACCTCCATACTACTTTCAATTCTCGGTGTATGTGAACTTTCTTCTCAATAGATTTATTATTTGAGAGGTTATTACCTGCTATTGTTACTTTCAAATAAAAACAATAAATTCCACCTCCCAATTGGATGACTTAGAGGTATTCATATTAAAAATATATATGACCTTGCTCATGTAATTGTAACCCCTCTGTACTATATTTTCACAATAAAAACATTAATAAAAATAAATAAAAATATATTTTCATTGTTCCATGTATAAATGAACCTTGCATTACCCTTGTACTTTTTATTACTTTATATTAATTATAGATGGATGGGAAAAATTTGTTGTTACATCGCCACCTGTTCACAGTGTGTTACAATTTCACCTTCCATCACACTTCCTGTACCCCACCTCAAAAGCACCCTCCAAAGATATCCTTGTTTCATTTTCACAGTTATAGACCATTTATTTAGGCAGCATTTATTCAACTGCTTTTATCCTTCCAACCAGGCCAACTCCTTCCCATTATTCCCCACCTACCTACAGAGAGGGGTCTACCATCTCCTTAAGGATTAACAGTTTTCATTGAGTTTCTCTCTATGCTGCACTCATAAGACTTGCAATGTATTTTTGTATAAGGTGTTAGTTTACTAAACATATCCTTTTCTTGAAAGCTGGTGAAATGAAAAACTCTAAAGCCTAGTCTATAAATAACACAATGCCGTATCATAAATTAGTGAAGTTCAAATGATCAGTTATCTATATCAACCCCAACAACAATGATCTATCACTTATTTAAAGGTCCCCTTCATGGAAACCATAATTGTCTACTATTCACAGAGCTAAAAACTAAAGATTAACCTTTACAAAACTTAGGGCAGCTAAAAGAGATGATACAAAATTCATGCACCACAATTCACGCAGAGTACTTATAGAAAAAAAAACCCAAGGCTCTCAATGCTACTTTATACACAGTTGTAAGTCAGGTTGGTTGCAGAGCCTAAGGTAGAATAGAAAATGTCAAAGGACTACTAGAGGCATAAACAATGCTATCAGCATGCAAAAACTTCAGCAAGATGACAAAAAAACTTCTTGAAAATAGACAGCCTGGGGCCATTTAGTGGATGATTAAACAGTGTGATACATCTCAAGATAGCTTCTCAGGATACCCTTACATCTCAGCACAATGCAATGATTAGTGTCCATAAAGATGGCCTAAAATGAACCTTAAAAGGGTGCATTGAGTCAAACACACTGAGCATAAAAACACAGAGGGCTATCCATTTGAAACAATTGGGCACCACAAGGGAAGTTTCCTTTTATAATAGCTCCATCCTGTTCAGGGCCAAATATATCAGGTGTTGAATTATCTGCTAACCAAGGCATGTTACACTATATCTTGCCAGTCTGATTTTAAAACTAGTAATCTTTTCTGATTAGCGTGTGTGTGTGTGTGTGTGTGTGTGTGTGTGTGTGTGTAACAGGTGTTTGTGGAATTTTTATTCTTCCCTCCCTGAGGTGGCACAGATGTGACTGTAACTGATGTAGGTGATGATCGGGATATTTCCCACTTGAAATGAGATGGCTCCTTTGCGATGTGTATAAGCACTGGAGAGTTGTATCAAGGGATGAACCCTGAAGTTCCAGAAAGTTTATTAAAGCTACCCTTTAGACCAAAATAAGTGTTTGGGCCAGATACTTTTGCCAAGACACCTTCCAGAAGAAATGTGTTCCAGCAAGAAAGCAAGGTATTGGCAAGGGAAAGTTATTTTTCTGGGTTTCTAATGAAGTCAGGGAATTTCTTCTCACCTTGTTACCAATAATAAACATAATGCAGGGTGGGGTGAGCAGAAGAAATGATGCAAAATAATGACCTCCCAAGGAGCGGTTATGGACTTACTTTTAATAACTCCCCCTGAGCCCATCTCCCAGTGAAGTTCTTTGTCGTTAAAAAATGCCTTCTTTAACTAAGTCAGGTACAACCAATTAAAATTTTCTACTCTGCAGTGAATGAAGAACCAATTCCTTAATCTTAATAATTAGTGTGCAAAGGAAGTAAGGAATATGACAAAAGAAGCAAGATATTGAGTATAAGAAAGGGGGTTACTTGTAAACCTAGATACAAGATACATAGATTGTAAGCACATTTACTATATATGTACTGTGTATGATAAAGTATGTCCATTTTATGTAGTCATTTATATGAAAGATGATGTGAGTATATGAAATCCCACATGTATTTTTCATATGTAAAGGTGATATGTGTCACTGTTAAAAGGATATTTATATTTGGACCATTTAATAGAGACAGAGTCCAATATACATCTGAATAATTCCTGCTGGAAATTCAGGGCAGCCTCCAATAATAGTGTCTATAAGGTGGTCTAGAATCATACAGAAGAAGTAAAATCGTATCAAGTTCACTTGGTGTAAGACAGAAAGCTATTTGAAACATCTACAGTAAAAAAGAGTTGGCTATTTGAAAGCATACTTCTAGCAGTTGTTACTTTGTGCACTTGTACAGAGCATCTCCTTCCCTGGCAATAGCAAACAGATCAGATGCTAGAGTAGCTGCCAATGAAATCATGTCACACCAGGTACTGACAGTGTGGCTATGGAGTAATATGTAATCATTTGTATCTGTGTGATGTGTATTCATCTGTGTGATGTGTATTCATCTGTGATCATTCAATTTGGGGTTAAATGGGATGCTGTCACATCAACAGTAAATATGACAAGTATGAAAGTATGCACATTGTCTAAATGAATTTTGTATAATTTAAGTTCATTTATTTCTTGTATGTTGTTTTGAACATCATGTTTGGATTCCTATTTCTAGATCCCTGTTGCGCCTTCTTCAATAGGGATCCCATGGGTCATATTTGGCTCAGTTGGAGATTACTCAGATAGTCTAACTCTGCCCACTTCTCCAGCCCAGAAATCCCATGGCCCTATCCTGTAGCTTCAACTGTATCTTCTTGCTAGAGCTGCCACCTGTTCTTTGGCCTATTCTAGCCAGGGTCACTTCTTGAAAATTGACCTAGTGACCCTGCTCAGGCTAAGTGAAGCACTAGCCCTGGCAAAACCTGGGAGAACAAGGTGATGAAGTTGGACTACAGGATTTTTGCATGGTGTGAAGCAGACTTCCCTGGGGACAGTAGGATTTGGGATGAGGAAAGCATATTGAAGCCCTCTGGGAAGCCTTTGTCAAATGGAAAAGTGAAATGAGAGCCCAAGTATAAAGGGCACTCATTAAAGTTCCACAAAGTGATTGGTTTATAGAACAGAAGTTTTGTTGTTTTGTTTTGTTTTGTTTTTAACAGTTCTGGAAGCTAGAAGTATAACATTCAGGCACTATTGGTTCCTTTGTGAAAGAATGTGTCCCTGGCTCGTGATGGCTTTCTGGTAGTCACTGGCTTTCCTTAAGTAATATATATTCCATCCTGATCTTTTGCCTTCATATTCACATGGCATTCTTCCTATGAGACTATTTACCACCTTGCCCAAATTTCCTCTTTTTATGAGGACACTGGTCCTATTAAAAATTGGGCCCACTCTAATGAGTTCATTTTTGCTTCAGTACCTCTGTCAAGAATTTATGTCTAAAGTTACTCTTGGAGATATATAGCATTAGGACTGTCATGTGTTTTCCTTTGAAAGACACAATTCAATTTAGAGCAATGCCTCTTCCACAGTTACCATAGTATTAATCGACCTAATAATAATGGTCTGTTTGATTGCCTGCCTATCTCATTGGGCTGTGAGCTCCAAGAGAGCAGAGATTGTGATTTATGAATCTAGTACTTGAATCAAAATCAAGAGCATAGTAGGCATGCAGTACATATGTGTCACAGCATAAGTGTCTCTTCCTTCTTGAGAGGCCAGTCTTTTCATATTGTTCTGCTCGTTGCACTTTCCTGCCTTGGTAGGGACCTTTAGTCTCTAGCAAGTATGCAAACATTTGGTATCATTTTATACTACAAAATTAACAGCTTCCCTTCAGTTTCCTGTTCCAGCTCTGACTATATCTATTCCTTTTCACAGCTGGACTCCTGCAAAGAATTATCTGTACATGATGCATTTGTTCCTTGATCTTTTACTGATTCTTTTTCTCACTTCGGCATGACTTCCACACACATCAGTCTACCTAAAATGCCTTCACTGAGTTCATCAATGTCATCTGGTTTATCAGATAATGGGCTTTTCTCTGCCCACGCCCACCCGCCCTCAGCTTTCTCCTTCCTTCAACATTGTATACCAGACTTTCCGTGTTCAAAAATTGTCTTTTACCTACTTGCCTTATTTTTCCTCTTAACTTTCTATCTTGTTCTCATTTGCTAGTTATTTTAATGCATATGTCCAAGTAAGGGAGCTTCCAGGACCCTAATATGGGTTGTGTTTACCCTCTAAACTGTTTATTTTTTAAGTAATTTGTTCCTTATTGCTGAGGTATAATCTTTATATATATATGTATATATATTATTGTAAAGATACTGTACAGAAGGGTTACAGTTACATGAGTCCATTTCCTATTGAGCACTGTTACACCCTCCTTTATATTTCCTTACCATCCCTTTTTTCCCACCTCCCCAACTCCCCCCTCCCCTCTCCACCCCTCCCCACAAAGTTGTAAAGTTCCTTTTCAACATACTGTCTTGTACAACTCATTGTTACAATGGGTTATCCTGTATCCTGTATTTCCCTTCCCCTCCACAATTAGAAAAACATATATACAAGATGCAGGACACCAGAATCAAATACAATGACAACAGGGGTTGTACCATGGGGGAAGAACATACAAAAGAAACAAAAAAAATCACATAGTATAAAGAAGAACAGCAACAAAGATAAAAAAATCTCTTGCTTCTCTTCAGATAGTATAAATCTTTTGCCTTTTACTAAACTGTTTCTTTGTATGATTTCACCCACTTTTGAGCTTTTCAATACCATATACATGCTGATGGCTTCTAAATTTATATTTTGCATTTATACATATTTTTATATTTATATGTATATTATATGCATATGTACACACGTTTATGCATATGTGTATGCATATGTGTGTATATGTATATGTATATATGGTGCTCGGGTTCAAACTCATGGCCTTACACATGCTAGCCAAGTGCTCTACCACTGAGCTACATCCTCAGCCAGACCATTATATGCTTTTTATTAGTGTAAAAATTAACAGCTACCATTATGACACTTTTGCACATTTATATTATGTACTTTGATTACATTCATCATCTATTGGCCTCTTGTGTCTTATTTCACATTCCTCTTTACAAATAGGCACATTTCTACTTCTATGGCTTTTTTTATAACTGTCAACTCAACATATTGGAGAAAAGATGTGATATTAGTCTTTCTAGACCTTACATATTTCACTTAAAATGATGATCTTCAGCTTCCTTTCTTCATTTCCCTGGGAACAATGTAATTTTTTCTTCTTATGTTTGAATAATATCTATTGTGCATAAATACCACCTTTTCTTTATCCATTCACCAACTGATGGGTACCTACAATGATTCCATAACTGTTTATTCTGAACAGTAGAACCATAGACATAGGCTGAACTGGAGACCTTTGGATATATGTCAAGTAAATCTTCCAGAAGGAGATGATGATGGATCTAAGCATGAAAAAGATGATGGTGTAGTAGCTAGTTGCCATATAAAGACAAACAAACTTTTCCAGGGAAAGGTCATGAGTCAGGATGCATAGGTATGAGAACATGAGATAGAGCCTAGTGAGAGACTAGATTGGAGAAGAAAGAACCTTGTTATTAATGGCTACAAGTCCATACTGATGTCATAGATTTTTGAACTATGAAGTATGAGTACCCAATATCTACTGTGTGCTGGATGGTATACTGAGTTCTTGAGAATACAACTAGAAATGACTTCCTGACTCGACATATCGACTTCCCATCTCATGGGAAGATAGGACCCTATGCGTAAGAAGTACAGAGCAGTTGCCACATGTCAACTGAAGAAGAAAAAGAAACTTTATCTCAAGGGAAGAATAACATGAGCTGCACAGTTGGGGAGGATTCCAGGAGAAGGTAAATCATAAGTTGTAGGTGGTGAAGTAAGTTAAACAAGGGACATTCTAAGTGTATCTGCTTGTTTTTCTAGCCCACAGAAGTTCAGCTAGGCCTTTCCTTTAAATAGGTTCACATTATTAATTTCCTTTCAAATCAAGTTAAATAGCATTGGGGCTTTACCTGTATAGATTCTCTTTATGGGTAGTTCTTTCAAGATGTACTTACTCTATAAAGAAAATGAAAAACATAAATTTGAGCAACTTGAATACCAAGGCCATTATAACACCATCAAGATTGACAACTAATGGCGTTTTTCATTATTCTTGATTGTGCTATTCTTAGGACCTTGAACAATGCATGGATAATACTAGGCTCTCAATGAATAATTTTGCATGTATCCATTCTCTCACTTTTCAGAGTAGCATCTTTTTGTTTTCCCACGCTCATGGAAGGTGGCTTTAATATGCCAAGCATTAATGTTGGGTAGCTGGTAACACAGTTACGAAAATAAGAGGTAGAATCATAAGTGAGGCCACAAGATAAACTCCAATGCACAGGCAAAGAAGCATATGGAAGGATAATAGAAAATAATGAAAATAGAGTAGGCAGCTTTAAATGCTAGAGAAAACTCAGAAAAAAATGCTTGAGGCAACCCACATTTGTAATAAATTGCTGTGAGTGCTTCATGCACATTTCTTTAAAAGTAGTCTACTAGTGGTTTTCCATATGTTCTGCTAGACTCTATCTTTGTCTTCATAATTTCAAGCCAGGTAGAGGTACAATATTATTATAAAACATTTTATACAGTCTGCTTTCCAGCCAGAACTCTAATAATGGTGTTGAAGAAACTGAACATATCTTCTTCACTTACAGAGCTTCCCTCTTCTTACAGGGGCAACACAGTTAGCATTTCTCCTCCAACCCTATACACTTAGTTCCCCCACTTGTTTAACTGACATTTTCAACATAACTCTTTGATATGTATCCATGCTTGTGTGTGTATCATATGCTGCTTTGTGTTGTAGTTTCTTTTCAAAATCAGTCTACTCTTCTTAACCAAATAAAAACTAGAACTGGACTTTATAATTTTATTAATGTTTACTGCATTATTATTACCACACAAATGTGATTCTATGTGATATTTCAATATGGAAATTGAACACAACAACAATCTATCTGACAATTCTTCCTTCCAGAATGGAGGTTTTGGAGGGTGCATGCAACAATGATATATTATATATCCTAGAAGGTTTGCATCCCATCTTGGAATCTAAATATGCTTCCAGAAAACTAGACCATTTCGGAGACTGAGCCCACTCTTTATCCAAATTGTAACACTTGAAGATTAGTCAATATCTGTGATTGTGAAATTTATAATCTACCATAGGCCTTTCTAATCTAATTGGGAATTCCTTGAGGGTGGAAAGAGTGTTTTGACTTCAAGCTTCCATGGTTGTTGTTGGCTGGATAAAGCTATTGATTAAAATATCAAATCTTCAATTTATTCAGAGCCTCTTTGATATCATTGTTTTTGAGGCTGTAGATAAAAGGATTACACATAGGAGTTACAACTGTATAGAACAAAGAGAAAGCCTTATTGAGTGATGACCCCTGGCCAGCCAAGGGTACAGCATAGACTAAGATTAAGGTCCCATAAAACAAAGTCACAACTACTAGATGAGAGGAGCAAGTAGAGAATGCTTTCTGCCTACCTTGCGTGGAAGATATATGCAAGACTACAGAAAGAATCTGCCAGTAGGAGGCTAGAGTTAACCCAAAGGGAGCTAGGGTTACCAAGGCTGTTAGACTCATGCAGACCAGGTTGACCACATGGGGATCAGAGCAGGAGAGCTTCTGTAGAGGTTTCAAATCACAAAAGAAATGGTCAATCTCATTGCCACCACAAAAGTTCAAGCTGGATACCATAGCAGCCTGGAATGCAGCTGCCACTGTGAATCCACTAAACCATGAGCCAATGGCTAGGCCCACACACAGGGTTCGATGCATTAATGTTGCATATTGCAAGGGCCTGCAGACTGCCAAGTACCGGTCATATGACATCACAGCCAGTAGATAACACTCAGCGCTGCCCAATGCCCCAAAGAAATAGAGTTGAATAATACAACCTACCATGGATATCACTCTTTTTTCCCTCAACAAGTCCACCAACATTCTGGGTACAATGTTGGATGTATAACAGACCTCCAGGCATGAAAGATTTGCCAGAAAAAAGTACATTGGCATCTGGAGTCTTCTTTGAGTGCACACTAGCACCACCAAGAGAATATTTCCAGAAACGGTGACCATATAGACAATACCAAATACCAGGAAGAGCAAAGGACTCAACTCCTTGAGGTCTCCAAACCCTAGTATGATGAACTCAGTTACCATCATAGTAGTGTTTCTTAGTCCTTCTGAAGGCAAAATCTCCTGAGAAAGTCTTAGCTTTTCCATATCAAGGTATCAATTACTCTACCACTTAGATGTTCCACAGTCCAGTTTTGTTGGTGAGCATGGTATTTCTTGGGTATCAGTTCTTATGAGAAGCAGTTCAATTTCTTTTCAGAAAACTGTTTCTAGGAACCAGGTGAATGTGTCATCTGACCAAGGTGTAAAATGAGGATGAGGAGACTTAATAGGAGAAGAAATAGCTAAGAGAAAATCTAGCTTAATTTTTTAAGGGAACAATCATACTTCTAGTAAGTTGACACTTCATGGTTCATTTTCAGAGATGGATGGGGTCCATGTTTGGAATCTGTTGTGTGACTGAAAAAGAAGAAATTCTTTAGGAAAATCTTTATTAAATGTTGACAACTCCAAGAAATGTCCAGATAGCAAATTGTACTTAGGGCTTTCTTGAACAGAACATGAAGTGAAGGTTGAAATATGACAGAATTGAAGCAGAGAATTCTTCCATTGAGGTAACAGGACCATCTATGTTTGTTGGGTAGCTACATCCTTGAGGTAGCATAGCCACAGTTTCTGGAAAAAGCAAGTTGCAGGAAACCAGATATCCATTCTAAAAATTGATAAATTTCTTATTTTAGCATGTTGTCCTCAAAAAGGCTGGAATTTATGCTTGCAAAAATGTTTCAGCTGACATCTGAAACTACAGGTTAAATTCATGTTACATACACCTAAACTAACACAGACACATATGTATACACATTTAAAGGTATTCACACATATAAAGAGAAAAGGAACATTGTTTTTTTCAAAGTTAGTCTTGTACTATGGGACTTCGCAAGCAATTAGACATGCTGGCCTTAGAGGGTTATTGGCCAAATATGCATATGCCTCTGAAGCAGTGGGAAAGAAACTAGTATGTTTGTTCAGTCAGTTGTGTCATCATTGGTCTGTTTGAAGAACTTTCCAATTATTGGCTGTGTGACACTGTCAAGTTACTTCACTGAGACTTCATTTTCTTATTTGAAAAACAAGGATAAGAATGTTTCCTCCCAGAGCTGTGTTTTGTAAACCAATTTGAACAGTGTTTGGACACATAATAAGCTAAATAAACATTGAAGATTTTTCATTTACTAAATAATTTTTTTTGCCTTTACTAGGGTTTGAGCTCAAGGCCTTGTGCTTGCTAGACAGGTTTTCTACCACTTGAGGTATGCCTCTAGTTATTTCTCTTTTTGTTATTTTTTTAATTAAGTTTTTTATTGTGAAAATACTGTACAAAGGGGTTACAGTTACATGAGCAAGGTAATGAGTACATTTCTTGGACCTGGCAGGCCTAGACCATGATTCTCCTATTTATATATACCATACAGCTGTGATGACATGCATACATGATCACACCCAGTGTTTTTATTGGTGGAAATAGGATTTTACAATTTTTTACCCACAGGCTAACTTGGAGTCATGATCTCCCAATCTCTACAACCTGAGTAGTTAGTGTTACAGGCATACACCAGTATGAGTGGCTACAAACATCCTCACAGAAGCACCAACCAACATTACTAATAGCTATTCTGGAATAAGATAAAGTAATATAAACACACAAAAGGAAAATTGTATATTTCCCATGATTTCTTTTTTCTTGGGGAGGGGAGGGTCCGGTCACGGGGCCTAAACTCTGGGCCTGAGCGCTGTCCCTCAGCTCTTCAGCTCAAGGCTAGCGCTCTACCACTTGAGTCACAGCGCCACTTCCGGGTTTTTTCTTTTTGCTTATGTGGTGCTGAGGAATCAAACCCAGGGCCTCATGCATACAAGGCAAGCGCTCTACCACTGAGCCACCTTTCTAGCCCTCCCATGATTCCTTAACTGTTAATGATCACCACTTAGTTCTAACACTTAATCTATAGAGTTATGTAAAGATTAGATGAGATCACCTTCAATAAATCATGGTTAGTCACACGACAAAGATGAATTGGCCTGAAGCCATCAAGTGATCTTGTAGCAGAGTCAAGCTTCACAGTTTCTATGTGGCTTTTCCAGGTGTGATCTTTCTACCCCACAAACTGATATATGGCCTGCTATTATTTACATTTACAGGTGCGGGCCCTTCCTTCTCTTTGTGCAAACATTTAAAAGTATGTCCAAAAGGGTTAAAAGCAGACTTTCCACCATGATCTTGTACTTTTAGCTAGCCTTCTCCCTACATATTCATTTTGTACCAGTTCCCCACACACAGGCAGTGGGCAGCCACACTGCTCTCTTTGTTCTGTTTGGTTCCTATTCCTCTCCAGATCCTGACCCTTGTTTCGACCTCTTTTTTGAGGAGGAACTTGATGTTATTATTGGATGTTCTCAGCACAAGCTCCCGCCTCCTTCTCAAGAGCCTTGGCTGAGACTTGTTCTCCTTGGTTTTCCAATACTGAGGCCACCATTAACTGTTTCCTTTAAAAATGAATCCCCACTTTCACTATGCTACTATTTTCTTTCTTTCTTGTTTCATTTTTATTTGTAGTACCTATATCCTACAACATATAGTGCATTATTTTTAGTTCTGCCTAATACCTGTGTCTTTTTAATGAAGGATCCCTGAGACAGGGTTGTACTCTGCTTTATTCACTACTGCATCTTCAGCTCCTAGAACATTGCTTGGCATAGAGGAAGCACAATAAATATTTACTGAGTGACTTTGTGAGGCAGTATGATAGAGCGAACAGTTCTTTGTCTCTGGAGCCAAACAGAACCACATTCAAATCATAGATTTGCCACTTACCTGATGGCTACCCTCTGCCCTTTGAGTAGCCTGTGTTTTTTCTTGAATGCAAAGTAACAGCCTTGACAGAGCTTACTTAAGTGTCCCTGACTGTCTGTTCTATTCTTCTGGATCAAGAATTGGCAAACTTTTTCTTAAAGGAGTAATATTTTTGTTTTGTGGGCCATCCACTCTTTGTTATAAGTATTCAAAAATGTCACTTCATTGAGAATGCACTAAAAGAAATACACAAATGAAAGCAGCTATGTTCAATTAAAATCTCACTTTCCAAAAATATATCTTTTGTGCCTTAGCTTTTTTTTTTGTTTTAGTGCCAGTCCTGGTGCTTGAACTCAAGACCTGAGCGCTGTCACTGAGCTTTTTTGCTCAAGGCTAATGCTCTATAATTTAAGCCATGGCTCCATTTTTGTCCTTTTGCTGGTTAATTGGAGTTAAGAGTGTTATAGATTTCCCTGCCAAGGCTGTATTTGACCCACAATCCTCAGATCTCAGCCTCCTTAGTAGTTAGCTAGGTGTGAACTTGCTAGGTAGTAAGTAGCTAGGTATGAGCCATGGATACCCAGTGAGTTTGCCAATGTGTGTACCTGGATGCCTGACTGCTTATCTGAAGTTTATTTTGCTTTTGCAGTTGAGCTAATAAAGTATGAGCAGAATGAGATGTATAGTTACATACTTTTCATTGGCATTTTTAGACTATGCCCTTAAAAGAAAAGCAGATCATCACATTTCCTTTTACGTCCTTCCCATTGCATAGAACACTAACTTGACAGCCAAATCAGGAGTTCTTTGCTGGATATAAACATAACACACATATTTATATTTTGTATAATTTACGGAGTTTTTTAGTCTTGTTACAACAACCTAGTCTTATTGTAACTAACAAATGATTACCAGTCGCTCTAAGACTACTGTAATAAGTCAATGTAACATATTTAGCATAGTAGTGGACACAGTGTAAATGATAGCTTTCACTAGGATTTCTGTGATAAAGAGAGTTCATCCTTCTTTCTTCCACTGGTATCTGAATACACTCATGTCATGCATAATGACACTTCCACTAATTATGGGACAATATGTGTGATGATGATGCCATACGCTTATAGACTGAGTTGGCAGCATATATCAAAATGTGATAGTGCTCAGTTGGAAGCCATTGCAGATGGTAAAAGGATGCTACAAGAGCTTAATTTTAAACTGTCAACATTTACAAGGTACAGAAAGTATAGCCTGTTTATATCTATTGGAACTTCCGATCAAAAATGTACAGATGTCAGTTTTAAAATGCACAAGAGGACAGAGTACAAAGTTTAAAGAGCTAAGTTACTGCTGAATCCTCTGTGTGCTTTCTTGCTTGGTGAAAATACAGAAAGAGGAAAAAAACAGTCACATAGAGATGTGATTAAAATGCAGCAGCAAGTCCTACTGCACAAGACCGGTTTTCTCCAGTCCCCACTCATCCTGCCAGCTAGCTTCCAAGTGGGTTTTTTTCCCTCTGTTCAAGAAGTTCTTCATGCTCCCTGAGCCTTCCTTTCAAACCAATACCTATTTTTCCCCTTTCATCAAATAATGACTCTCTTAGTCATCACTGCAAGTCTCCTGGACTCTTACAACCTGCTTATGACTCAACCTGCTTTTAGCAAGTGGGCCTCCAGATACAATCCACAATTATCGGGTGGAACTTTGAAAAACATTATTAAAAAGAAAAGAAGTTTTAAAACAGAACTATAGAATGGCCCTCACATATACTCAGCCTATGCCAATGGAAAATGTGTCTCTCTTCTCCATTCCAGGAGAACTATGTGTGTGTGGAGGGGAGGGGAGGCTTGGACATGTCAGTCAAGTAAATTAATTCAGTTGTTTTTAATTCAGGAAACAGCAAAATCTGCTGCTTTTTATAATGGCTATCTTTATTGTTTTAGGCAATAAATACTATAGAATCAATGTGTATTCACAGGCCCATAAATGTAATTTAAGATGCATACCCAAACAAAAGTCCATGGACATAGCAGATGTGGTGCTGGAGCTGTGAGAAGGAAGGAAAGTGTACCTGATGTCATCTACCATCTGAGATTCACATTGAGACCAGAGAACACAGCCTTAAAATACAAATAATAGTCAGAAAAATGGTTCACTTTCATCCAGACAGTTTCACAGAGCACACAATTGCACTGGACTGTGGCCTGGTTAATATCTCCTCCTTCACGATTTCTATGCTCCTACTTGATTCTTCCCTGTCTTTACACATCAAAGCCTGCCAAAGAAGGAAATCCTTCCTTAAGTGCTTCCTCACGTCCAATTCAGAGGTACTGATTGAATTTCAGCTTATCCCATATTAGCTGTGTGAACTTGAGAGAGATTCTGAACCTCTCTGACATACAATTTCTTTATCACTGAAATAGGAATATTGTTATTTACCTTAACTCACATACCGAATGAATACTGAAGATTAAATTAAACAACGTTTTAAAGTATATACAAAATACTTTTAAATAGCCTAACAAGTATTAATATTTTGGTTGGTTCCTAAGATCACATATTCCACATCTGCTAGGCCATAATTTTTAGAAGTAAACCAAAGTAAGAATCTCTTTACATTCACCTGTTGATGCAGCTCGTTGATTCTGATAGACTTAATGTCTTTCCTGCACATAGCCTTTAAAATCATTAAAGATAGAGATGCTGTGGTCTCCTCACACCTCCATGTGGGATGTTCTGTTCACTGAGTTAAAAGAAAACCAATCATTTGAGAAATATTTTTTAAAAAAGAGGAAAAGTACAGTAGCAGTGGACTCATACTTCTGTCCTCAACACTATTATTTACTCTATTGATGGCTGCTAAGCCCTATGGAGGTTGTTAACAGATGGAAATGATATTTGTTGAGTCTAGAAAAGAGAGACAAGATATTTGGGTTTGCTCTTGTATTCCCAATTCTATCTATGTGCTTTTGATATACTTGTGAATAAGTGGATGAAAAATCTGTCATTGATTATATTGGTCTTAAGCATGAAAGCCAAGTCCTGTCCCATAGAACCAGCCTGATGAGTCCCAGGATCCAGAGCCTTGAATCTGACCTACATTGAGATAACATCTGGCTTTGCCTCTTTCTTCTTCTTCTTTTTTACATATCGTTTTTTTTTATTGTGAAAATACCGTACACAAAGGTTACAATCTTTCTTCTCACAGAAGAATATTTCCAAACATTTGGGAGCCATTATCAATAGCTCATGTCAACATAAACCTTTTCTCTTCTTTTTGCATTTTCAGTAAAGGTAGGGGCTAGTGAATATTATTAGGCTGCCTGGTCCTAAGTTCTCTTTCAGATAAAGCCAGTGAATTGAGCACTTTGGTGCTTATTAGATAGTACTGTTTGATCTTAATTTCACATCAAAAGACTAAGAGAAAAATGAACTGAACTCTTGAAAGCCAAAGAAAGAAATGTTCTATGAGGTCTCCTAGAGGAAAGAGTTTTTGCCTATTTTCTTTGTTTTTATTTAGTTTCATTTTATTCTTCTTTATAACCCTGTGCCTTTGTTTGTTTGTTGTCACTGTGCACAGCTCATTTCTTCTATATAATGTGAGTGAGCATAGCAATTAATAAAGTCCTTGAATTATTAAGGGTTCAAGGCTTTGTCACAGGCACCCCAGTCCAGTTCCCTGACATGCCAACCTGGATTTCTGCAGCCTCAAAATCTTCCTTTTGTCTAAGACTTAATCCTTTCAAGTTAAAACAGGGGAAAATTGACTCATGGAGGACTGTGCATATATGACATATAGCACAATCATGATGAATAAGCTACCTTTTGCTTGCCATCAGGTCAGATATATTTTGAAACATTGTGAACCCTGTGAGAGCAGGAGTGCTATCTGTCATTATTCTGTTCCCAAGATCTACATGTTTTGTGTACTTTGTAAATCTTTGGGGAAAGGATAATATTAGAGAATGGAGGGAAGTAACAAAAGGAAAAAAAGGAAAAGGAAGGAGAGAGGGAAGAATGGCAGATATTTCTAAGAAAATCTTCTCAAGAAATAGTTGTACTGGAGTACATTCTAGGACTTTAAGGTTTTTGAGGTTGAAGGGACCATAACTAGACCACAGGTTTGTCTAAATTCAGATGGATTATATAAACTATTCATCATGTCATTTTTTTGAGAATTCACTGAATGAAAGTCTCTGTAGTTCCGATTTTTATTGCCAATAAAGTCAAGCTCATACATACTGGTCTGTAACTTATTGAAATTTTCAGACTACACATTCAGATTCACTATTCCCACTTGAGCTATCAATGCCCTATTTAGGAAACGTAACTGGATTAATATAATCTCTAGAGCTGTCAAACAACTGGTCAATTTTCAAGAGGAAAATAATTCAATCAACCTAGTTGTATTCCCTTCTCTCTACTTCCTTGCCTATATATGACACCTAAATAAATCTTTCTGTATAACACGTTCTCTGGTTTCTTTAGAGGCCAGAAAGAAATTCATGTAAAATTCTGATTAGTTGAGGCTCAAAAAGTTTAATAAACTCTGCTTGGTGAGGATAAACAAACACTGAAATAGAAGTCATTATAACTTAAATTAAGAAAATTGTCCAGAACTTTCCTGCTTGAAATTACATTCATTCAATTTCCCTATACATTCCTCAGTTTAAGCTTCGGCCAAGGTAACAAAAGGTATGAATGACGTCCCTTTGACTCTGAAAGAGTCTTTATCAAGATTCAAGGATGTCCCCATATTTGCACAGTAACTCTAGAAATGTAGACATATATCCTTCCAGAAGATTTCAAAAATAAGTGGTGAATTTAAGAAAATTTTCAGCGGGACCTCCAGAGATTTGGAATTTCTCACAAGACTGAACACTCAATTGTTTAATCATTCTACAGTGTTTTTATTCTCACCTTCATCTCATTGTAATGGTGGCTTCATGGTCATAACAATGTTAGTTGTTAACATGGATTGAGCCTTTACTGCCAGGTAAATTCTATGCTAAAACTTCAGATGGTTGATGCTAATAAAAATTTTAAAAATCACTTTAGATGAATTGACTTATTTTTCATAAATTATCTTACTTAATCTTCAAAACAACTCTGTCAAGTAAATAATAATATATTTTTAGATGATAAATCTGGGGTACTGTATTTTTAGATGATGAATCTAAGATATAAGAAATAAATCAGACTTATTTCATCAGTAAGTTCTGTGTCTCATAAATACAACCCACTCTTTGGCCTCTCTAAATCATATTCTAACACAAAAAAGTAGAAGATATTAGAGAGTAAACTGGGAAACCATATAGGGACTAGCTATTAATTCAGAGGAACTTCATCCATCTTCAGTTCTACAAACATAGACCCAAAACTTTCTACCTCTCATGATGAGCAAAGAGTGACAATTTTAAATACTAAGTAAAGCATAATATTAATATGCAAACTATTATTTAAGTGAAAATATTTCCTAATGATAGTCATATTTTGAGATAGCAAAATGATATAGTCATCCTCAGTATATGAGGGTATGAATTACCCAAATGATTTAGATCTCTAAAGTCTGTGATCTTTTGTCACTTTATTAAAATGAATGTAACTTTGATTATAGGCCAGGTGTCCAGATTGCCTTTTAAATTGATAACAATATAAGATTAGCACTTCATTCTTCAAAATATTCACCCAGTTTATGCAAAAGCACGATTGTTGGCAAGGTAATAATTGGCTTGATTAAGGAAAAGTAGAAGAAGGAAACAAACAGTTATTGACCACCTGCAACATATTATGTCAGGTGTCTCCATATAAATAATCTCGTTATGATAATAATACATATCTCACATAATTGTTCTGAGGACTAAATGAGCCCACCTACATGAAAGTGACCAGGAGGAGGCAGAGAATTATTGATCCCAGACCATGTTCCAAGTCCCTTAATCTTCACAACAGCCCTGCACACTGGCTTTGCTATCCAGATTTAATGCATAAGGAGACTAAGGTTCAGATCGTTTTTTTTAAATTTTCTGAAGCAAAGACTGAGTTGACTGAACATTAAATCCATGTTCTGAGCTCCTTAATTAAAGGATAGCAAAAGGCTTTCTAATGTACTTCATATTAGGGAAGGAAAGTGAGATAAACATTCACCCACTCATTCATTTATTCATTTGTCCAGCAACTATGCTTTCAGAAAGCATATACTCTATGCCAGTCACTGAACTAAATTCTTCTCCTAAATTGTCTCTGTAAATATAGAAGATTAACTGGACTTTTCTAATTTTACAAATGAAGAACAAGGGCTCAAGGGGAAGGGGAAACAGAAATGGTAGGACAAAGGGTGAACTAATTCAACAGTGATACTCACTAGACACTGTTGGAAATAAAGTATATACCTTAGGGAAAGGAGGGTCAGGAAGGAAAAATCTGGTAGAAAATGAGAGAGGGGGTGACAGTTTAAGAAGAAATATAATCAATACCTGATTTATGTAATTGTTACCCCTCTGTGCATCATCTTTACAATAAAGCTTATTTTAAAAAGAACAAGGGCTCCAGGTAGTTAAACTGATTTTCCCAGCATTGATTGTAGAACTAAGATATGAAAGAATAGAATTTAAAGTTAATTTTGTCTATCTCAAAACTTGCACTTGTTCTAGAACCTTGTGCTGCTTCTAAAAGGCTTGTCATGTTCTTCCATATCCAAAGTAATATCATTTGTATAGTTTGTATCATATGGTTTGATGCAAAGCACAAAAGCTCTATTAGGTGAATTAAGATCTGTAGCTTATGCTACTAATCTTCTGTAACATGTGTAAAGAGGATGACTCAGACAGAGAAAGAAAGAGACAAACAGATAAACAGCAAGAGGGGGATATTTAATTATTCTAGCCACCTTAGAGGTGGAAACAGCCATAAGAAATCAAATCTGGCTTTTACTCAGAGTTTCTGAACTATCTGCATTATCTCATATAAAAGGTATCTTGATTTTTATCTTAAATCCAGTAGTTTTCTGGCCACATTGTTGATACCAGGCAAAAGTAGAACATATTCCATGCAAATCCATCTCCACTATTAAAAATAGTATTCCATGTCCTCTTCTGCTAAATAAGACAACATAGGAAAGTTAGTACTGGAAAAATGGACTTGGTAGATCTGATAAGAGTATTTTTAAGTCATAAAATTGCCTCTACTATCAGTCTTGTCATTCAGCAATATCCTCTGTTTAACTTCAGTAATATGTGGGCCAGCGACCATACCTGTCATCGGGCAAACCCTCACTTACTTTTTCCTTCCCTAAGTCTAGTGGTCATTTGCATCTCTGGCTGTGGCTACTCCAATATCTTCTATTTTTGCTTCAAGTTTCAATATTCCTCCAGTGAAAGAGATGATTTTCATAATTCAAACCCCAAGCAAGAAAACTTACATTCCCTTTTATTTGAAAGTGGTCCCTTTGGTTCTTCCCCCATAGGCCATCTTCCAATATCTGCAGCAGTGGAACAAGTGGACTGTCTAGGGGATGGTTTTGCCTAGCAGAAGACTGATATTAATGAGGCCTAGATGAATCTTCAAGCTCTGTGGGACCAGTTATATTCCAACATAGAAATGTGTGACGTATCTGAGATGTCTGTGCATCCAGCTCCTAAGTACAAGCAAGAGGAATAAAGACACAAAGATCACAAAGAGATAATAGGGACCTCTAGGCAAACCCATCAAGCTCATCTGCTAATGGAGTAAGTGTACAGAAGTAAATGCATATATCACATTTCATAGTCTCATGGACTCTGGAGCTGAAAATCTGAGTGACTCTGGGAAGTCACTTCATGCCTCTGAATTTTTGTTGGGGTAGTAATTGGGCTGGACAGGGGCTGAAGCATGAGGCAGAAAATCACACTTATTGAATAACTATGTTATGCCAGTGTACTCAGTACCTCATAAATACATTATTTCATCTTCCAAAATTTCTTCAAGTTATGAATTGTTATCAAAATAATAATGTACAATGTAAAATATTGCCTTGCTCATTCTGCACTTAATAAATGTCAGCTCCCTTCTTTTTCCAGATTCATATAGAAATGACAGATTCCAATTCTTACAGAAGATATTTATCCCACATTCTCCGTAGTGCTTGGTAATGCAGTTATAAGAGGATTATAGCAATCATTTTGAGAAGTAATCATAGAATGCCAAGGTGGAAGGGACCTGAGAGATTGCTTGCATCTAAGAATGGGTAAAGCAGAGAAATATTTGTAACTGGCTCTGCAGCAATCATAGGACCAGAACTGAAGTCTTCTCCTTTCCACATGCATGTGCTCCTATAACTCTTCTGGGTGTGACTCAGAAAAAAATAGTAGTTCCAATGAATTAATAAATGGAGAAGTGAATTTAAAATTCAATTTTCAAAAGAAGCATTAATGTATATAAACATCTGTAGAAATGTTAGCATCCTTATCCATAAGGGAACTACAAATCAAATTGATACTGGTATTTTATCTCACCCCAGTCAGAATGGCAACCATGAGGAAAACAAATTATGGCAATGATGTGGAGGAAAAGAACCCTCAGACCGTGCTGGTGAGAATATAAACTAGTACAAATACTATGGAAATCAGTATAGTGGTTCCTCCAAAAACTAAAAAATAGTAATGTGATATAAGCCCACTATACCACTCTTAACATATATTGGAAGAAATACAAGTTAATATTTGATAAAAAAAAATTTGCACCTCCATATTCACAACTGTCAAAGTTTGGAATCAGCCTCGGTGTCTATAAACTCATGAATAGATAATGAAAATGAACATATACACAATGAAGTATTGTTCAGCCACAATAAAGTGAATTTTTGTCATTTTCAAGAAGTGAGCTGAACATTGGATCATTATGTTAAGCAAAATAGAAAGGCAAATATTACACATTCTTTCTAGTATATGTTTTCATGTTGACAATTTCTTTCTAGTATATTAAAGACAAATATAACATGTTTCCTCTCATATATGATATCATCTGATAAGCTGTGATATGATATGAGTTTAAAATGTGGGCCATTTGGTGAGAGAAACCAACAGGAGAGGGTAAGCAAAAGGAGAGAATGGATCTAAGTTCTCTGAACAATCAACTGACAATTTAAAAAAATGAATACCTGGAAGCTGAGACATGTTTCATGTAAAAGAAGACAGATGAATGCAAAGAGAAAGTGTTGGTTAATCTAATCATAATGTGCAATGTACATATATGAAAATAAAACCAAGTAACTTGAGGGAGTGGGTGGACCTGTAATAGAGAAAGGGGAAGATAGAAAGGGATACTCTGATCAAGATGTATTATACTCAAAATGACATGTTCCATTTAAATCCCTTTGTACAACTATTCAAAGGTAGTTTAAAGAGAGTAATGGAAGGGGGCAATTATGAGCAAAATATTTATTTGCATCTAAGAAAACAGAAAAATCAGACCCGTTAAAATCAGATGAATGAGGATAAGAAAGATAAAAAAGAGTAGTATTGAGAGTAATAAAGAGATGAATTTGATCAAAATACATTACAAGCAGGATTAGAAATACCACATTAATTTACAACAAAAAAATAAAAAAGAAATACCATAATAAAATCCCTTTGTACAATAAATAAATATACACTAGTAAAAAACAAAGGATGGAATTCATACTTTGTGTTTCTGCAGTCTATAGAAACACCTTGAAGTCCAAGTACTGGTGTTCTCTAGGAGTCACAAAAATGATTCTGGAGCATTGGCAAGAAACAGGAAAAAGAGGAAGGTAATTTTCTCAACATAATTTCTTCACTCATTCACGCATTCATTGGTGGTGAGGCACCTCAGCTGGTTCCCGTTTGACTGTTGTGAACAGAGCTGCAGAAAAATGGATGAGACGAGATCATCACATAAAGCCAAATAAACCAAGCTCACAAAGTCAAATTTTGTATGTTCTTGCTCATTTACGGAATATAGACCTAAAGTGATAATGAAAAAAGAATAGGAGGATATCTGTGGGAAGTGGATGAGGAAAGGAAATTCTGAAGACTAAAGTGAATGGGAGGACATGTGTATGCGCATGTGCACACAACACACACATATACACACAGACACACACACACATAGAGGGAGAGAGCATAGGGAAAAAGTGAGGGAAGAGGGTGGGAAGGAATGGGAATCTGGTAAAGGGAGTGAATGTTCTAAGTACACTGTATAATGTATGAAAATATCACAATTAACCTCCCAAGTATTACTAATGTATGCTAATTAAAATAAAAATTTTAAAAGGAAAGAAAGGTAGAATCCACAGGATTCACCGGGATGGTGAAATAAGAAGCAAAACAGAACCGTGACATTTCAACTGTTCCACTATTAGGGAATAGAGACCTGCATATATTTCCTTCTTCTTTTTTTGTTGTTGTACGCTTTTTTGTTGTTGTTGTAAAAATACTGTACCTAGGGGTTACAGTTACTTGAGCAAGGTAATGAGTACATTTCTTATCAAAGATTGTTGCCTCCTCCTTTGTTTTTCCCCTACCATCCCTGCCCTCTCACCTCCACAACTAAACCACACACACACATACACACACACCACCACGACCACCACCACCGCCACCGCCACCGCCGCCGCCGAAGTTGTAAAGTTCGTTTTTAACATAGTGTCATGTACATCTCATTGTTACATTGGTCAACCTGTATCCCTAATCAAGCATTTTGTTTTTTTCCCTTACCCTCCCCAAATTAGAGAAGTGTATATATGAGATGCAGGTCACCCACATCAAATGCAGTGGAAACAGGGGCTATACTGTCAGGGAGGAACATACAAAGAAACAAAAAACAAATCACATGGTACATTATAAATACATTAGAAACCATAGCAAGCAAGAAAGAAAAATCTGTGTCCCTATCTTGAGGATCATTTCGCTTAACATCATCTTATATGATCATATGTACATAGCTTTTGACCTTTTCTGCTTGTCCTACACAGGGACTAGTTATTGCAAATAAGGGAAACCATGGGACCTATGTTTCTTGGAGCCTGGCTTACTTCACTTAATTTTTTCCAAGTCTTTCCATTTCCTAACATAGAATTCCATTGTGTATATATACCACATTTTCTTGATCCATTCATCTACTGAGGGGCATCTGGGTTGGTTCCATATCTTAGCTATGATAAATAATGCTGCAATAAACATAGTTGTGCTGGTAGCTTTATTATGGCCTTGTTTGTGATCAGTCGGGTAAATGCCCAACGTGGGATTGCTGGGTCATAGGGGAGCTTTTGTGGAATCTTTTGAGGAACTTCCATACAGCTTTCCAAAGTGGTTGAACAAGTTTACACTCCCACCAACAATGGAGTAGGGTTCCCTTTTGTCCACATCCCCTCCAGCATGTGTAGTTATTAGAGCTCTTGATGATAAGCATTCTAACTGGGGTGAGGTGGAATCTCAATGTTGTTTTGATTTGCATTTCTTTTATGGTTAGAGAGGTTGAGCATTTCTTCATGTGTCTATTGCCCAGTCTTATTTCCTCTTCAGAGAAGTCTCTCTTTAAGTCTTTAGCCCACTTATTTATTGGGCAGTTGTTTCTTTGAGGATTTGTTGATGGGGGATTTAATTTTTTGAGTTCCAGGTATATTTTAGATATGAGACCCTTGTCTGTTGTATGACTAGTAAAGATCTTCTCCCAATCCGTGGGCTTTCTGCTGAACGTGCTAGCTATATCCTTTGCCATGCAGAAGCTCTGCAGCTTCATGCAATCCTATTTGTCCAGCTTTTGCTTTGTTGTATTTGTGGATCTCCATTAAGAACATTTTGTAATGTGCCAAGGAGACCTAGTGTTTCTCCTATTCCTTCCTGTCATATTTTAGGGTGTGTGCTTTGACTTCAAGGTCTTTGACCCATTTGGAGTTGATTCTGGTGCAGAGTGATATAGACGGATATAGTTTTAGTTTTCTACAGGTGCTTAACCAATTTTGCCAGCACCATTTACTAAAGAGGCTGTCTTTCTTCCATTCTAGTTTTTTTTAGCTCCCTTATCAAAGATTAGGTGGCTATAGGTCTGTGGGTTCATTTCTGGGTTTTTAGTTCTATTCAATTGGCCCTCAGGTTTGTTCTTGTGCCAGTACCAAGCTATTTTGATTACTATGGCTTTGTAGTAGAGTTTGAAATTTGGTAGTGTTATTCCTCCAGCACTATTCTTTCTGTTAAGGATCGTTTATGCTATTCGGAGTCTTTTATTGTTCCATATGAATTTTTGGATTGCTTCTTCTATTTCCATAGACTTTATTTCTCACAGTTCTCCAAGTTTGGAAGAGAAGCTCAAGGTAGTGGTAGTGAGAGATTCAGTGCCTGATGAATACTTACTCTGATGCAATATGGTGCCTTCTAACTCTGTATTTACATGGAAAAAGGCAAGGGCAAACAAGCTCTTTTTTCATGCTAATTGTTCCCTTTCATTTATTTATTTTTAAACAACATTTTATTGCATAAAGCAAGAGGTTTAATTATAATATTTTCACATATGTACAAAATGTACTTTGATTTTACTTAGGTTCATTATTTCCATTACCGTCGCTAGTCCTCCTACCCCCTTACCCCCTCCTGCTGGTCTCTTTCCTCTTTCCTCTTCCCACATAGTCCCCCTTTCTGATTTCATGTCTATTTTTAAAATCTAGATTCTGAATATGAGAAAAAATATGTGGCATGTGTTTCTCCGAGTCCAGATTATTTTGTTTAGCATTATGACCTCCAGCTCAGGAGTCTTTTACAAGGACACCAATCTCACTGGTGAAGGTAGAATTCTGGACCTAATCGCCTCACAAGTGCTCCACCTCTTAATTCTGTTCCACTGGGGATTGGGATGAATTTTGGAGGGCCACAAACCTTCAGACCATAGCAAGCAATGTCATATCCAACTCCTCTAAAGCAATACGGGATGGACTAGAGATTTTACAAAGATCAGAAAATTAAACCCCTAAGTCATGCCTTTAATTATTGTTCCAAGTCCCACTCTGCATAGGAATTGACCTGAGGACAACTTGACTTACATTGACTTTACAGCATTTAAGGTAGATGAAACTTGTTTGTTTCACCAACTAGGCCACTACAAATACTGCACCTTTTTGCATAGCTCTTTAGTTTTTATAAATACTGTTTCAGATTTACTTCTTTGGGTCTTAGAGTCACTCTTTGAAGTTATCCAAACAGATTCAAAGGCTGATCTCCATTTTATTGACAATAAAACCCAAGTCTCAGAAGATGTGTACCAACATGCCTCAGATCCACAAAGCAAATGGGTATCAGAGGTAGGTTTTTAATAACTTTTCTGTCAGTACTTTAAAAACATTCCAGTGCATCCAGGCACCAATGGCTCACACTTGAAATTCTAGTTACTCAGGAGGCTGAAATATGAAGATTGAGGTTCAAAGCCATCCTAGGCAAGAAAGTTGGCAAGTCATCTCCAATTAACCACCACAAAAGGCTAGAAGTGGAGCTGTGGCTCAAGTGGTAGAGTACTAGCCTCTAGCTACAAAACTCGAGGCAATGCCCAGGCCCTGAGTTCGAATCTCAAAATCAGCACACAAATATATATCACAGAATTACTTGATTGCCTAGCCCATGCTACCACCTATTACCACCCAGCATAGCCCTATTCTGACTTTCTAAAATACTTTCCAAATAAACTTTCCAAAACTTGGCATTCTTTTTTTTTAAATTTTTTATTGTAATGATACTGTACAGAGGGGTTACAGTTACATGAGTAAGGTAATGAGTACATTTCCTATCAAGCATTGTTACCCCTCCTTTGTTTTTCCCCTACCATCCTTTCCATCCCCACCTCCCAAACTCCTCCTCCACCCCCAAAATTATAAAGTTTGTTTTCAACATAGTGTCTTGTACATCTCATTGTTACAATGGGTCATCCTGTATCCTTATTTCAGCATTTTGTTATTTCCCTTCCCCTCCACAAATTAGAAAAAAATGTCTATACAAGATTCAGGGCACCAGAATCAAGTTCAGTGACAACACAGGTTATACCATGGTGGAAGAACATACAAAAGAAACAAAATAAAATAACATTCTTGCATTCAGCATGCTTAAATTTCTTGATGTCTCTTTAATCCTCTTTAATCCTGGGCCAATCTTCAGTAAACTCAAGCAGGTAGTATAATTTCTAATCTTTAGTAACTTTTCAGAACTTTCACAGCACAAACAAACAAAAACAGTAGAGCTGAGATTGCAATTCAGAGCCATTGGGCTGTAATGCTTACACTTTTTTTCAGTAACATTATGCTGCCTTTCAGAGCTAATTTGTCAAACTAATCTGCTAATGGACTAATACCATACAAACACTAATCAAAAGAATCTGTAATGGCTTTATGTTTTTTTCCCCTGTTGTTATTATAGTTAATGTGACACAAGAAGAGCTTAATCCTTTTTCTCTAACTAAATTATATTGCTAGGACATTGGGCTCCTTTGGTATAGGCTAGGCCCTGTGACACCAATATTACTTAGCATAATAAAGCACTAAATAGTGCACAGTTAAATGTCTACTTTTTGATTGGAGGCAATGATTGATTTAAAGTAAGTATTAAGGGAGATCAATAAGGAAAAAAGTAGTATTTGCTGGAATTATAAAGGGAGAGATAAAATTTGAGCTTGGCTAGAAAGAGCTGGGAAATTATAGAAAAGGGAAGAGATGCCACACATTAGATTGGATCTCATTCAGGGAAACTCTTACATTTACGTATAAGCCAGTAAAAGAGTAGGTTTCAATATTCTATGTATGCTAGCAATTAAAAAACTGGCTGTTTTAAATATAAGATACAGCTTATAGATGTGTTTTGAAATACTGTGCCAGGTGGGAATAGCTAGCTGTCCCTGACAAAAGAGGGGGTTTGCACTTATACCCATGTTATTTTGCATACATCTAAACTGTGTGCTCACAAGGGAAGTGCTTCCCTCTTCTTCTCTCATATGAAGCAAAAGCCTTAGATGTAACATGTAGAACAAGAAATCTCGCTTCTATGGCATAGGCAAAGTTCTATTGCTTCTGGGAAAGAGTAGAGCCAAACCTTTCTCTGCCTCTGAGGGGAGTAGAGAGAACTCTTGTACTCAGGATTCAAGAAAAAACTTTTCGCCTGGGGGAAAGAATATAAGAAAACATTTTTACCTCTAGAGAAGGAGCAAGGAACATCCTTGGTTTCCAGATCTAATTCTACCGCTACTGGGGAAGAGACAGGAAACTCCTACCTAAGACTAACAGCAGAAAACAGCTTTGTTGCCACTTTGAATACAGCCAGGATATTAGGAAGCCCCATTCTAGAAGTTCAGGTGCACAAAACCTATACGAGATTGAAACTGGAACGTGAAAAACAGAGAATATGCCAAGTCCCTGTGAAGGGCTTAGTATCAAATAACAAGCAACATTTTACCTATAGAAGAGGAGCAAGAGTACAGAGACTCCCCTCCGTGGCCCAAGTATGCAAGGGCAGCCAAAAGCTAAGGGAGAAGCAGGGTGAAAGTCTTCCAGAAACAAAATTCCCAATCTAACTATATAGTGACAACTACTTGCCACCAGAGGAGCTCAAAGCTCAAAGCTGTGATGATAGCACAAATCACAAAGCTTGCTAGCCTCCTGAATGGATTGACTCAATTGCACAATTAAATAGCTTTATAAAAGAAGAAGCAAAGCTACTTCCAGGCATAGCTGATATTACCTTAGTCTCTGTTATTCTTCTAAATACATTATCTGTTGCTAATTTTTTTTTAAAAAAGAGCCAAACTAAAAGCAAGTGAAAATAAGCCATTGTCAAGAAGGAATGCAATCAAATGAATATAATTCAGAAATGATACATATAATGGGATAAGTAGATAAAGACATTAAAATAATTACAACTAGTATCATAAATGACAATGAAAAAGATGAAGATACATAAACAGATGGGGAAATTTTAGCATAACATTCAAAACAATATGAGTGAAAAGAGTAGAAATAGGAAGGTATTAACAATAAGAAGGTGATATAATGAAATTACACAGCTCAAGATTGCTTGTGATAGGCTGATTCATAGACACAGGCAAAGAAAAACTCAATGATCTTGAGGATAGGTCATTAATAATTATTTAATCTGTAATAGTAAAAGAAAGATAAAATAAGGGATAAAGTATCCAAAAGCTATTAAGAAATGCATAGTTGGATAAAATACAAATAAAGATCAATTAAGAAGGCACAAATTAGTAATATTATAAAAGAAATTGGGCTATTATCACAGATCTTAAATAAATTTGAAAGGATAATAATGTACTATTGTGAACAATTCCTGCCAACAAATTTAATTACTTAGCTAAAGTAGACAAATTCTTTGAGAGATACGATCATTGCTTATTTGTGACAAGTTAAACAATCTAAATGATCCTATATCTACTCTAGAAATCAAATAGATATTTTGAAACCTTCAAACAATCAGAAAAAAAATTTCAGCCACAAGTATCATTGTGGCAAATTGTGTCAGGTAATTAAGGAAAAGGACCATCAATTATGAACAAATTTTTCTAGAAACTTAAGTTTAAAAACCAAAAGCAACACATAGTTAATAAACTATCTGACACTACTCTGTTATCAAAACTGGGATAGGGCATCACAACTTAAAAAGATACAAAGAATATTCCCGAGGAATATAAATGCACAAGTAAGTAACAATTAGCAGATTGAATCAAGCAATGTATTCTAAGGAAACTACATTATGATTTTTGTAGACAGAATAATAGACTCAGAAAAAAATTCATGCCCTGATCCCTAGAGCAGTAACTTTTCTTTTGTTGGTCATGGGGCTTGAACTCAGGGCCTGTGTGCTGTCCCTGAGCTCTTTTGCTCAAGGCTAGTGCTCTACCACTTTGAGCCATGGCCCCACTAGCATAGAATTTTAAATTGGGATCTTACTCTAGATTGCCCAAATACACAGTACTTTTTAAATTATTTATTTTTATTCTCTTTAAGTGGTTGTACAAAGAAGTTTCAATTCAGCATGTTAATTTATGAACAGTGCATCTTGGTCATTGCTGCCTCTTCCATTGTTCTTCCTGATCTCTCACAAACCCACACATTCCTTCAAGTTACCTGGTTCTATGTTCAAACATGTACATTGAGTATTAAAACTTCATTTATCCACCATTCCTCACTTCATTTGTTTGCATTCCTTTCCTTAAGCCAATGACAAACTATGTTTCAACTTCCTGGTATTGATTTGGAAAAATACAGAGCTCTTAAAAGTAGAAGAGGAAGACTTTGAAATAGAAAGGGGTCATGAGCCAACTACTGTAGGCAGCCTCTATAACATGGAAAATGAAAAAAAAATAGATTTCCTATAGTTTCCAGATGAAACACAATTCTGCCAATCAGTCCTCTCTGATTTTAATCCAGAGACATGAGTCAGACTTCTGACTGAGAGTTATAACATAATATAGTTGGGTTATTTTATGCCCTCAAATTTGTAATAACTTGTGACAACAAATACATGAAAAGAATGCAGGAATCTTAGTGGCATTAAAACTGAGATATTCCTCATGACATGGAATAGAGAGTTGACAAAGAGATCTAAAATAAATTGATTTTCTGCAAAGGTGATAAGACCATGGAAAAACATTGAATTTTCAACAAATAATTCTGGAACAATTAAACTACCCCAGGCATAAAAATAAACTCTAACCTATATTGTTCACTGCATTAAAAATTAACTTCAAAGGGATCACATAATTAATTGTTAAACTAAAACTTATAAAACTTCTGAAGAAACTCAATATGACCAAGGTAAGGCAAATATTTCTTAGGGAAAATAAAAGCACAGATGACAAATGGGAGAATTGATAAATTCAACTTTGTCATAACTCAAAACTTCTGCTATCTCCAAATGATACTGTCAAAAATATAAGTAGGGCCAGGCGCTGGTGGCTCATGCCTGTCATCCTAGCTACTCAGGAGGCTGAGATCTGAGGATCGCGGTTCAAAGCCAGCCCAGGCAGGAGAGACCATGAGACTCCTATCTCCAATAACCACCAGAAAAACCGGAAGTGGCGCTATAGCTCAAGTGGTAGAGCACTCGCCTTGAGCTGAAGAGCTGAGGGACAGCGCCCAGGCAGAGTTCAAGCCCCACGGCTGACCAAAAAAAAAAAAAATATATATATATATATATATGTATATATATATGTATAAGTAAGCCAGTTACAGGCAGAAAATAATATTATCAGAACATATGCATGATAAAGGGTTTCTATCCTGAGTATTTATAGAACATTTACAATTTAATAATAATAATAAATCCAATGAAAAATATTTTCTGAAAGAAAAATGCCTTGCATAATTTCTCTTTAGAGAAATTCATGTTAATATACAAGGAAATAGAAAAACACATCACCTAGAATGGACATAAAACAAATTCACTTGGCAATACATAGCTATTAGAACTTAAACATGTTAATGTTAGGAAAACACATTTTCCTCAAAAGTCCCAATTATGTTCTAACTTCTCTTTTTGAAGCCAGATGCCTACCTAATGTAGCAACAAGTAGTCCAAATAATTTGAAGAGATTAGTTTCTAACCAATGTTTCCTCTTCAAAACCTGAAATAAACTCAGATAGCAGCATTCACCACCATCAAAGTTGTAAGAACTCAACATGTAATGCTCCATATGGACCCTAAGCAATTGGCTCAATTTGCTTCAAAGGGTAGAGGGTGCAACAAGCATGATTTAGAGCCGTGGAGCATAATCAAGATGGAGTTTTAAAATTTTTGATGCAAAGGTGGCTTGTCCTCTACATCTGCATTCTGCATTCTGATCAAACTGTAATTCCTCAAGTTTAGACTAGACTGGTGTACTGTTTGCAGTGGCATACATGGAGAAATTAGTCCTTTCTTTTCCCAGTACTTAGATGTTCAAAGAAGATATGTTCTCTTTTCTTGATGGTTTAACAAGAGAATTTTTCAGCTCTCACACATCCATTTATAGAACCGTCTGCTGGGAGGTGATTCCATTAGTGTTCACAGGTAAAGATGCCCTATTGACATTTTCCTGAAAGATTGACATATATGTCATGCTTTAACACAGCTCTGATGTAGAATTTCAGGCAACATTTGTTTTTAATGTCAAGATAGCTATGAAATACGTGATAACAGCACTAAATATTCCCCCAATACTAATGTCCCTTTTCCCTCTGGAAGTATTATGGGGAGCATGCACACAAGAATTCTTTGTTTATACTAAAAAAGTAAGAAAAGTAATGGAAGAGTTTGGTTGAAGGAGGGTGAAAATATTGAAGGAGTGACATTGATTAAGATGTATTGTATTCATAAACTGCTTTGTTAAATGTCATGTCCTTTGTACAACGAAAAGATAATTTTAAAATAATTGCAAAAATTATTCCTTAAAAAAGAAAGATAAACTTTAGGAAGACAATGGACTGAGAATTTATTGGTCATGACTGCTCTGGGGCCTGATTATCACAAGGCAGCATTATCTTCTTAGTTTATATTATTTCTCTGATTGACAAAATCATCATTGTTATGTAGTTTAACACAACTGCACAATGTTAGGCACTGTGTTCTCAGCAATGTCTCCTTCCTGGATATTTGCTACTGTAATGGAACCAGTCCATGGCCTGACTTCCACCTTGACCCTCTCTTGGCCCCTTTTTTTCCCAAATGAGAGTTGGACAAAAGAAGATAAATCATTGGGAAGAACCTCCCAGACAAAAGCAACAAAAGAATATCACTGTCCAGTTATATGACTGGTATGGGAAGGCAGAGTGAGGTGGGGATCATTGAGAGAAAAAGATGGAGATTTTAGTTGTAACCCTGGCTAGTAATCATTGTTTGGGGGATGCTCCAGTCCAAATTCCTGAGTATAAATCCTGGCTCTGTTGCTTAACTAGCTGTGTGAGCTTAAACATGATATACTTCACCTCTCTGGATCTCTGTTCTTTAAGCATAAAATGGAGAAAAAATAGTACCTAAACCTCATATGGGTCCTTTTGGGGACCCATTACACCATAAGAAATAGATGGAACAAGTGCAATCACTTGGATAGCTATTATCACTTACCCATCACTTAACAGAGTGAGAACTTCACCAGGTACTCACTATTTCTAACTCCTATTTATACTCACAACCTTTTTGGGCACGTATCATGAAATCAGTCTGAGTTTGAAGACTAGACGAATACATAGTGACTGAGTCACTGAGTGATTATTGAGTGAATGAATGAATTGTGCTGGGAGCTTTTGTCTATTAGAGTCCTTGATAGACAATCTGCACTAAACCCAAAATTCCTCCTGTGCATCTCATGCCCATTTTCCACATATGTTGGCTTTGAATACCTTCATTTGAAGGCAGTGAGCCTGTGAATCAGAAGGCAAGGGAAGAGAAGGTGCTGGATACATACAGACCTCAGGAACATAGCTGAAAGTTAATGAAAGAGATCTGACCAGAAAACAGGAAAACCAAATTTCAATCATGGCTCTGGCTACCATGTGATGTTGAAGAAGCTATTCTACATAGGAGCCCTAAGTCTTTTGTATCTAAAATGGAAACAACAATGCCTATGTCTCTGGTAAGAATCAAAGGAGATAAATTAGGTGATGTTGCTTAGCATTCCAAATGGGGTTTCTTTCCATTATTAGGTGATATTGGCCAAATGTCTCTACATGCCTGTAGATTTTCCTGGAGTTGGACATATATTAAGGATAGCACCATTGAAGCACCCCAGAAGCAGCAGGGTAAAGATATTCCCCAGAATCTTCAACCCCCATATTGCTACAGTTGAGACAGTGACCATTTTCCAGTACTTCTGTCTGCATAGTGTCAGCCTGCTAGGGCTTGCAGCTATCCATGACTCAGCCCTGTACTTTCCAGCTTTCTATTTTCTCAGTGCCCAGCAGACAATATGGAATCAATAAGGTTTACCGAATTGATTTCAGTTACAGATCCACTCTCCCACCATTCATATCATTCTCCCTGTGTCTCTCTTTCCTCTCAGCCTGCTCCCTGCTCCATTCACATACTTCATATAGTCATTCAGAAAATACTGTTTGCCAATGGCATGTGAAGCCCTCTGAAAGGATCTGACAGACACTGCTATAGTGAAAATTGCCTTTTCATTGTTTCTAGCAGTCTCTACCCTTCACTCTTGGTTTCTCTCATCTATCTTGCTAGCTAGCTATCACACACATGCACTATTTTCATATTATACTGTGATTTAATATTCTCTTCCCTTTTCTGTATCGCCATTTGTCCCAAATCAGTTCCTGACAAACTCACTATGGGTCTGGGTCATCACTCAAGCCAACTGTCTCTGAACTTTGTTCTCCCTCTGAACCCAATTAACTCCCCTAGAGGCAACTCCATTACTGAAGAATTGACACAGACATCCCAACATTAAGCTTTCCCCATATAGAAAGATTGCTTTGATGTGGGTGAGATGAAACCTCCCCTACAGCCTTTTCTGGAGGTCACATTTCAGATTTCTAGACTGTTTAGGAGACCACTAGTTCCTGGGCGTTTCTACACCTCAGTTAATGCCCCAAGCATGCTTTGCCTACCTCACAGCTTCCCATCTTGAGCTTTGTGGTGCTCCTGGGAAGTGCTCAAATCAAACCTTTGTTCATAAGTTTCACTCAACCTATGTTTCGTGAACTTATTTCTTCTAAGATTTTTTTCCATGCAATATCTTCCTTTACTCCTCAAAACAACCTCAACCAGGTATTACTACTATATCTATTTACCTATAATGAAACCTCAGCTCAGAGAGGGCATCCCATGGTCAACAATTGGAAGAAGTATTTTCTGGGATATTCTGAAATTTGGATCTCCTTTAGCCCATGTCTCCCCTCTCCTACCTCAACTATCAGTGAGCAATGTGTTATATGACGGAGTGATAGATACACAATTATTAAAAGCCCAAGAATCAATTTCATTTTTAAATAGATCAAGAGGTCTTATACTTACAACTGTCATTCTTACATCTTTTCCTGGATGCCTTCCAAGCATCCAAGAAGCATCTCAAGCCTATATGTTGGGAAAATGACTCCTGAAATGGCTCATTTCCTTGACCCCTCTACTTCCCTCTCCTCGGACCAATTAATTGTCCCCTCCCTGCTTGTATGCTCTTTACAAATTAAAGACACACATCACCATTCAACAAGTTGTCTAAACCATAACAGTGCCTAAACTTCTATTGGTCTCTCTCCCTACCTGCCAAACCTCACCCCCCGTGAGGGGTAATTTTACTCCCATGATGTCTTACTAACTGTGAGCCCATTTCGATGTCCCTGCTGCCAGGCTATAACTCAGAGCCTCATTACCATTTGCCTTTGCTTCAGGAAAAACTCCCCAGTCACCATTTATTTTAAGTGACTTTTGTTTGTTCCTTCTCATTAATCTAACTGCTTAACCCTGGGGCATCTAAGAGTGCATCCTTAAACCACATCTCTGTCTTTAGTTGCTCCCTTGTGATCTCATCCAGTTTCATGCTGTTAAATATCATCAACATGCCACCCACTCCTCAGATTTTAGCTACAGATTGTACAGTTCCCCTAAACTAGATACATGTGTCTAATTTCCTGGTGGGCCTCTACCCTTGGATGGCTAATAAACATCTTAAACTCACAATACAAACCAACCTTCAGATAGTCTATAAATCTCAAGCCTACCCCTATCTCAAGGTAAGTGGTGTACCCATTCTTCTTGTTGGTCAGACCTTAGTGAATCTAGGTAATAGCAAGCATGCTCCTGCCAGAGGATGTGTCCCACTTGCAATGCTCCCCGTTTAAAATGGCCCTGGATTAACAGTATATTTGATACATTCTTTCATTTCATTCCATTTGCTGCTCAGTTGACATCTTAGCAGAAAGGACTTCTCTGCACACCCTATATAAATAAAAGATGACCCCCTGTCACCTCCTTATTCTCCCTTACTTCTTTTCAAATCATTTTTGTTACCCAACAAACTACATATTTATTTGTTTACAAGCTTTCTCAATCCTCTAAAATGTAAGTACTATAAGGACTGAAAATTTCTTGTTTGCTTACATCCAAAGCACCTGGGAAGGTGCATGGAACCTAAGTGTTCAGAGACTGTTTGCTAAATTAATAGATGAATTAAAATAAAATAAAATAATGAATATTGCACAAAGATAAGGAGTTATATATGTTTTGCACTTTCAGGACTCGAATTACTTGCTTATGTTGTTACTTCCATCTGGAATTCCTTTTTCCAACCTGTGCAAATTTAACCCATTCTCCTATATTCCAGCTCAAATATTGCTCCTTCTATAAAACTCCATCCATCTTCTCCGTCCAAGACAGAATTAATCTTCCCCACTTCTGCTGCTTTAACTCTAGCATGTAATTCTCTACAGCACTCATTAGCTTCTGACTTAAGTTGGAGTTATGTACCAGGCTGACCCATGACTAAACCCTGAGCTCCTATAAGTGTGGAATTCCCTGAAGTGTGTAGCATGGTGCCTGGAAGATTGTTAAATTGAATAGAAGGAAAGTTAATGCTTATTTTCAAAGTAGACAACTCCAATTAAGGATAATTAGCCTTGAGAATGGCAGTGTTATACCAGCAACTCAATTAATGAATTCTAATTGGTCTTCCCAGACATGGGCATTTACTGGTATTCGGCTTTGGGTTATAACATGTTTGGATATCTTCACTGGTGATTATGTCAGTGAGCTGGTGCTTCTTGGGCTTTGTGAGTGTTTTTGTGCTACCTCCTCAGGACAGTAGTAGGCATAAGCACCAGGGATTGTGGGATAGAGGCCATGTTTTTCTCATCACAAGGTCTCTTCATACCAGAGACTATAGTGAGTGGATATTTTGCTAATCACATTGGAGGATATTTCAAGTAAGGCGATCCTTGCTTCTCCATCACACTGGCACCAAACCAAGGTAGCAAGTTCATTCCAACAAAAGGATCTCCCAAAGATAAAATATTATTCCTAAAAATTGAAGCCGCATTAGAATAAAGACACCACATTTCCCTCTATCAGAATCACTATTCCACAATGTGAGAGACAATCTGTATAAGCTGGGAGAACCAATCATCTTTTGTGGTCTCAACATCAGATGACTTTAAATATCATCTGCATAGTGAAAACACACAAATAATTACCTTTGGTACATTTTTTTTTGTTTGTCGTGGGGCTTAAACTCTGGGCTTGGGTGCTGAGTGCTATCCCTCAGCTCTTCAGCTCAAGACTAGTGCTCTACCATTTGACCCACAGTGCCACTTCCAGTTTTCTGAGTGGTTTATTGGAGATGAGTCTTGGGGACTTTCCTGCTCCGGTTGGCTTTCAACTGCGATCCTCAGATCTCAGCCTCCTGAATAGCTAGGATTACACGTAAGAATTCCTGCACTGAAGCTCAACTTCTCTGTGAACTCTTTTCCTTCCTCTATCTGATCAAGATGTTTATCTCAATGGTGTGTCCTCATTAGACGTGTGCAAACTAAACTCCTCATGGAGAACCCAGCTATGACATCTTACTAAAAGATCCCTGTTAAGGGTTTTATGCATATACACACAGACTGAAAGATGATAACTTAGAGGAATCCAATGATGTAACTTCTCTGAACAACTAACAAACTGTTTAACAAAATGAATGCCCGGAAGTGGAAACATGTTGAGGGGGATGATAATGGGGGGCACACAAATGGGGGGGAGGATGAGTAAATGTAGACATTGTATATTCATTATGTAAAAATTGAACTATGTGGGCTGGGAAGGTGGCTCAGTGATAGAGTGCTTGCCTTGCATGCCTGAGGCCCTGGGTTTGATTCCTCAGCACCATATAAGCAGGGGAAAAAAAGCTGGAAGTAGACCTGTGTCTCAAGTGGTAGAGTGCTCGCCTTAAGCTGAAGAGCTGAGGGACAGTGCCTAGGCCCAGAGTTCAGGCCCAGGACCGGACCCCCCAAAAAATTGAACTATGTAACTTAAGGGTAGGAATAGATGAGGGAAAAGAGGGAGAATGATGGAAGGGATGACATTGATCAAAATGAATTGTACTCATTACCTGATTTATGGAATTATAACTTCTTAATACAACAATTACAACAACAATAATAAAGATCCCTGTTAAAAAAAAGAATTTCAAGCTAAATATTTCCAAAATACAAACATAGAATACATGCCTTCTGCTTTTTCTCTTGAGATACGTTCCTTCTTCATTTCATGGTAATTTAATTCTTCCACTCTAGAAAGTTACAAAAATTGAGGTCATGCGTGATTCCGCTCTTTTTCTGAATCCTACATCCAATGTGTTAAAGAAAACCGTTGCCTTGACCTTCAATGTATTTCCAGTATCCAGTCACTTCTTGCCATCTCCATTAGTATCATTTTGGTCCAAACCACAATCTTGTATTATTGAAATGCTTTCTAAATGATCTCCCTGGTTTTATTCTAGTCACTTACCAATTAACTCTTTCTCAATACAGCAGTCAAATGATGATATGATATATATTCCTATACCTGTCATTACAGGTCTCTATTCAAAACACTACTTTATTTCTTTTTTAATTTTTATTTATTTTTTATTTTTATTGTGAAAATACTGTACAGAGGGGTTACAATTACATGGCAAGATAATGAGTACATTTCTTATCAAGCATTGTAGCCCCCTCCTTTGTTTACCCTTCACATCCCTTCCCAGCCTCCCTTCGTCCCCCCCGCCCAATCCTCCCCACTCCCCCCCCACTAAAGTTGTAAAGTTCATTTTTGACATAACAACTTGTACATCTCATTGTTGCAACGGGTCTACCTGTATCCTTATTTAAACTACTTGTTTTTCCCCTTCCCCTCCACAAATTATACCAACATCAAATACAGTGAAAGCAGGGGTTATACTGTGGGGGAGGGACATACAAGCAACAAAGAACTAATCTTATAAATCCATTAGAAACAATCGCATGAAAGAAAAAAAACATTTGAATACATATCTTAGGGTTCATTTCCCTAACATCACCTTATCTGACCTTTTCTGCTTGACTCAGACATATACTAGATATTGCAAATAAGGGAAACCATGGGACCTATGTTTCTTTGGGCTTGGCTTACTTCACTTAATATAATTTTTTCCAAGCCTTTCCATTTCCTAACAAATGGGGCAACAAATCCTCAAAGAAACAACTGCCCAATAAACAAGTGGGCTAAAGACTTAAAGAGAAACTTCTCTGAAGAGGAAAGAAGGATGGCCAATAGACACATGAAGAAATGCTCAACATCCCTAGCCATAAAAGAAATGCAAATCAAAACAACATTAAGATACCACCTCACCCCAGTTAGAATGGCAAAAATCAAGAACTCTAATAACAACAGATGCTGGAGGGGATGTAGACAGAAGGGAACCTTACTGCATTGTTGGTGGGAGTGTAAACTTGTTCAACCACTTTGGAAAGTAGTATGGAAGTCCCTCAAAAGACTCCACATAGAGCTCGCCTATGACCCAGCAATCCCACTTTGGGGCATTTACCCAATGATCACAAACAAGATGACACTAAATCTACCAGCATGACTATGTTTCTTGCAGCATTATTTACCATAGCTAAGATATGGAACCAACCCAGATGCCCCTCAGTAGATGAATGGATCAAGAAAATGTGGTGTAGATACACAATGGAATTCTATGCCTCCATCAGAAAGAATGACATTGCCTCAAAACGCTACTTTATGTATAGATGCTTTTTCTTATGATGTGTAATGGGTAATTTTATGTGTCAACTTGAACGGGTTAAATAGCTGGTAAAACATTTTTTTCTGGGTACACCTGTGAAGCTGCTTCCAAAAAAGATACCATTTTATGAGTGTAGATAAATTATAGCAAGAGGTCTTATTAAGATCTGTTTATATCTGGATATGAAATACTTTTATTCACCCCCATCTTTTACTACTTTTTTAAATTTAATTTTACTGTCTAGGGTGATATACAGAGGGGTTACAGTTACATATATAAGGTAGTGAGTACATTTCTTGTCGAACTTGTTACCCCCTCCCTCATTTTTCTTCCACTTATCCTTTCCCTCAATCTCCCACAAGTTATACAGTTCATTTCCAACATATTGTTTTGTGAGTATTGCTGTTGCATAGATTCGCCCTTTGTCATTTGTCTCACCATTTTGTTGTTCCCCTCCCCTTCCCTAATTCAGATAAAGGTATGTACAACACCCAGGGAACCAAAATCAAATACCGTGACAACAGGGGCTAAAAAACACAGAAAATCAAATAGTACATTAAACACAACAACAACAAAGAAAAACCTCTTGTTTCCATGTCTTGGAGTTCATTTCACTTAGTTTCATCTTATATGGTTATATGTACATAGCTTTTGAGCTATTCTGCTCACCTGGTAGTACTATCCTAGACATTTACTAATTATTACAAAGAAGGGAAACCATGGAGCCTATGTTTCTTTGGGTCTGGCTTACTTCATGTAATAAAATTTTTTTCCTTATGAATGAACTGATGTCCTTCTTTCTAATGGAAGCATAGAATTCCATTGCATACACATACCACATTTTCTTTTTTTATTTTTTAAATTTACTTTGTTGTTATGATAGAGGTGTTGTACAGAGGGATTACAATTACATGAGTCAGGTAATGAGTACATTTCCTTTTATATAGTGTCATTCGTTCCCTCATTCTCTCCCAGATCCTCCCTCCAATCTCTACTTATGAGTTGTATAGTTTACTTTCATCAATATCCAGGAAGCTACACTGCTACCCTTTTTCACCCTTTTTCCCTCAGATTCTGTGATCTTCTCCCACCCCTCCTGAAGATATAGACATGAATATACCAATAATAGGGTAAAGAAGACAGAATCATCAAAAACTAATAACTGAAAACAATAACATACCATATTTTCTTTCTTTCTTTTTTTTTTTTTGGTCAGTCATGGGCTTGGGCGCTGTCCCTCAGCTCTTCAGCTCAAGGCAAGCACTCTACCACTTCAGCCACAGCAGCACTACTTCCGATTTTTGAGTGGTTTATTGCAGATAAGAGTCTCACGGACTTTCCTGCCAGGGCTGGCTTTGAACCACAATCCTCAGATCTCAGCCTCCTGAGTAGCTAAGATTACATGCATGAGCCACTGGCACCCGGCCATACCACATTTTTTGAGCCATTCATCTACTGAAAAGCATCTGTGTTGGTTCCATATCTTAGCTGTAGTAAATAATAGTGCAATAAACATAGTTGTGTTGGTAGCTTTACAAAGCTATAATACTAAAAACAATTTGGTACTGGCACAAGAACAGTCCTGAGGATCAATGGAATAGAACTGAAGACCAAGAAATGAATCCGCAGACCTATGACCACCTAATCTTCAATAAGGGAGCCAAAAAAAGAGGATGGAAGAAAGACAGCCTCTTCAATAAATGGTGCTGTCAAAACTGGTTAATCACTTGTAGAAAACTAAAGCTAGATCCTTATACATCACCCTGCACCAGAATCAACTCCAAATGGATCAAAGAACTCGAGGTAAAAGCAGACACCCTGAAAACAGTGCAGGGTGGAATAGGAGAAACTCTAGGGCTCCTTGGCATAGGCTGAACTTTTCTGAACAAAGACCCAGAAACACAACAAATTAAAGAAGGATTGGACAAACGGGATTGCATGAAACTGCAGAGCTTCTGCATGTCAAAGGACATAGCTAGCAAAATCAATAGAAAGCTCATGAATTGGAAGAAGATCTTCACTAGCCATATGATGGACAAGGTTCTCACAACTAAAGTATACTTAGAACTCAATAAATTAAATCCTCCCCAAAAAAATCTTCAAAGAAACAACCACCTGATTAATAAGTGGGCTAAAGACTTAAAGAGAGACTTCTGTGAAGAGGAAATAAGAATGATCAATAGACACATAAAGAAATGTTCAACATCTCTGAACAATAAAGAAATGCAAATCAAAACAACATTGAATTCCACCTCAACCCAGTTAGAACGCCCATTATCAAGAAATCCAATAACAACAGATGCTGGAGGGGATTTGGCCAAAAGGGAATGTTACTACACTGTTGGTGGCAGTGTAAACTTGTTCAATCACTCTGGAACACAGTATGGAGGTTCCTCAAAAGACTCCACATAGAGCTCCCCTATGACCCAGCAATCCCACTCTGGGTATTTACCCAAATGACCACAAACTTTTACTACTTCTTATTGCCCTCCAGCATTCTCTTTTATTGTAAAGGTGATGTACAGGGAGGTTACAGTTACATAAGTAAGGAAATGAGTATAATTCTTGCCAAACATTGTTACCCCCTCATTTTCTGCTGCTTTCCATACCTCTGACTCCTCTCTCCTCCAAGTTGTAAAGTTCATTTCCAACACAGTGTCTTGTGAGTATTACTGTTGCATTGGTTCGCCCTTTGTCCTTTGTCTCACCATATCTGTGATTTCCTTTCCCTTCCCCAAATCAGATAAACATATATACAAGACAAAGGGTACCAAAATAAAAAACAGTGACAACAGGGGGTAAAGCAAAATGATTAAAAAAAATGAAAAAAGGCGGGGATTGGGAGGGGGGAAAATGGGAGAAATATGAGGAAAGGGTTAGCAAGGTTCAACAAGAAATGCCTCTCATTACCCATTACCCTATGTATGTAACTGTAACGCCTCTGTACATCACCTGACAATAAAATGAGGGGGGTGGAAGTAGGAGAAAAATGAGGGAAGGGGTAACAAATTTGACAAGAAATTTACTTATTCCCTTACTTATGTAACTGTAACCCCTTTGTACATCATATTTACAATAAAAATAAATGAATTTTGAAAAGAAAAATGAAAGAAAAAAGAAATAATTGCATACAATACAATTTTAAAAAACCTCTTGTCTCCACATCTTGTAGTTAATTTCAATTAGCATTATTTTATAAGGTCACATGTACATAGCTATTGAGCTATTGTGATCCACTGCTAAAACTACCTTAGACAATACTAATTATTACAAATGAGGGAAACCATGGAGCCTATGTTTCTTTGTTCACTTAATATTATTTTTTCCAAGTCTTTCCATTTCCTTATGAATGGGGAGATGTCATTCTTTCTGATGGAAGCATAGACTTCCATTGTGTGTATATATACCACATTTTCTTGATCCATTCATCCATTGAGAGAAATCTGGGTTAATTCTCTATCTTTGCTATGGTGAACAATGCTGGAAGGAACCTAGTTGTTCTCGTAGATTTAGTGTGGCCTTGTTTGTGGTCATTTGGGTAAATGCTCAGGAGTGGGATTGCTGAGTCAAAGGGGAGCTCTCTATTTAGCATTTTGAGGAACCTCTGTATTGCTTTCCAGAGTGGTTGAACAAGTTCACATTCCCACCAAAGGTATAGTAGTGTGCCCTTTTGGCCACATTTCCGCCAGCATCTGCTATTGTTAAGTCTTCTAAATAATAGCCATTCTAACTGCAGTGAAGTAGAATCTCAGACAAAAGCTTCATATCTAAAATATACTCAGAGCTCAGAAAATTAAACCTCCCCAAAATGAATCCTCACAGAAACAAACACCCCATTAACAGAGTGGGCTAATGTCATAAAGAGAGACTTTTCTGAAGAAGAAATAAGAATGATCAATAGACACAGGAAGAAATGTTGAACATCTCTAGCCATAAAAGAAATGCAAATCAAGACAACATTGAGATTCCACTTCACTCTACAGCTTCTTTTTACATTTTTAGTGAGTTTTGTTGCTCCTATTTCATGTGTGCATATAATCACATTTATCACCCTTATCACATTTATCACCCTCTCATTCTCCCCTCCTCCCCTTCAGCTAGATTCACTCCATGAACAGTTCACCTTTTACATTCATGTCATTTTTCTAGGATTAGATACTACATATGAAAAAATATTATCTGTAACTTCTTTAGTCTGGTTTATTTTCCATAATGCGTTGATCTTTGGTTCCATCCATTTTGTGCAAAGGATGCAATTTCAATCTTTTTATGGCAGAATAATACTATATTGTGTGTGTGTATGTATCCTATTTTCTTTATCCATTCATCCATTGATAGACACCTAGGATGATTTCATAGTACATAGTTTGTCATAGTACATAGTGCTGGCATAAACATGACTGTGCAGTATTTCTGCTGTATGCTGAGTAACATTCCATCAGATATATGCTCAGGGGTGGTATACCTGGCTCAAATGGTACTTGCAATTTTAATATACTTTGTGGGAGAGGGTGCTGGTTCCAGGACTTAAATTCAGGGTCTCACATTCACTTGGGTGTTTTGCTCAAGGTTGGTGCTCTAACACTTGAGTAATGCTTCTATCCCAGCTTTTTGCTTCTTAACTGGAATTGGAGTCTTGCAGACTTTTCTGCCAGGGCTGGCTTCAAAATTAGGATACTTCCGTACTGATTTCCGTAGAGGCTTCCCTAATTTACATTCTCGCCATGAGTGTAAAAGGGTTCTTTTTACCAACATCCTCAGTAGTATTTCTTGTTGCATATTTTCTTGATGATGTCCATGATTGTGGCTTGTCCATTCTTATTGGGAAAAGATGGAATCTCAGTGGTAATTTGATGTCTGTTTCCTTTATGGTAAGGATGTTGAATATTCATTCATGTATTTATTTACCATTTCTACTTATTTTGAAAACTCTGTTTTCTTTTCTTTTTTAATTTTTTAAGAAAACTCTTTTCAATTCATCTTTCTCATCTTTACATTAGGTTTTTTGTTTTTAGGTTTGGGTTTTTGAACTCTTCATATATTTGGAATATTAATCCTTTGTCTGGAAAGTTGCAAAGATTTTCTCCCATTTTGTAGGTTGTATATTTATTTGTTCTATTAGTTGTTTCCTTCATTATGAAGATTTTTAATTTGTCTGTCTTTGCTCTTAATTAATAATTGGAGTCAAATTCAGAAAATGATTGCCCATTCCTATATCTTCAAGAGTTTTCCTACCTTTTCCTTTAGTGGTTTCAAATCTTACACTAAGATCCTTGGTCTATTTAAAATTTATTTTATACAGTTAGCTACAGAGTCTAGCTTCAGTCTTCTACATGTAAATGCCCAGTTTTCCCAACACCAGTTGAGGAATAAGCTGTCTTCTCTCCAATTTATATTTGTGACTCCTTTTTGGGAATCTATAGCAGAGTGGATTTGTTTCTGGAGTGATTATTCCATTCCATTTTTCTACCTGTCCTTTTGTGCCAATAGCATACTTTTACTCTTACTATGGCTTTGTAATATAATTTGAAGTCAGATATTTAATATTTCCATAACTGTTGGTTTTGTTCAGGATTGTTGTACCTGTTTGGAATTTTCTGTGCTTCCATATGAATTTTAGTACTGATTTTTCCCTTTCTGTGAAAATGATATAAGGATTTTGATGGGGATTGCAATAAATGTATAGATATCTTTTAGCAATATAGTCACTTTCACAATATTGATTCTGACAATCCAGGACCATGGAAGGTTTATCCATCATCTTCTAGTGTCTTCTGGGATTTCTTTTTTTTACTGAATTATATTTTGTTTATGTCTTTGGATTTTTTTCATACTTAAATAACATCAATTAGGTGTGCAATGGGGATTCATTTTGATATGTGCATATATGCACAAAGTATAAATTGACTACATTCATCTCCCTCTACCAGAGTTTCATTTTTAATATATATTTTTATTGTAAAAATACTGTACAGAGGGGTTACAGTTTCATGAGCAAGGTAATGAGTCCATTTCCTATCGAGCATTGTTACACCCTCTTTTATATTTCCCCTACCATCCTTTTCCTCCCCACCTCCTCAACTCTGCCCTCCCCTCTTCTACTCCTCTCTACAAAGTTGTAAAGTTCGTTTTCAATATAGTGTCTTGTACATCTCATTGTTACATTGGGTCAACCTGTATCCTTATTTCAGTATTTTGTTATTTCCCTTCCCCTCCTCAAATTAGAAAAATATATATACAAGATGCAAGGCACCAGAATCAAATACAATGAAAACAGGGGTTGTACCATAGGGAATAGCATACAAAAGAAAAAAAATCACATAGTACATTATAAGTACATTAAGAAGAACAGCAACAGGGCTAGGAAGGTGGCTCAGTAGTAGAGCACTTGCCTTGCATGCCTGAGGCTCTGGGTTCGGTTCCTCAGCACCACATAAGCAAAAAGAAAAAAGCCGGAAGTGGCGCTGTGGCTCAAGTGGTAGAGCGCTAGCCTTGAGCTGAAGAGCTGAGGGACAGCGCCCAGGCCCAGAGTTCAGGCCCCACAACCGGACCCCCCCCAAAAAAAAGAAGAACAGCAACAAAGATAAAACCTCTTGTGTCCCTATCTTGGGGTTCATTTCACTTAGCATCATCTTATATGGTCATATGTACATAACGTTTGACCTCTTCCACTTGTTCTAGACATATACTAGTTATTGCAGATCAGGAAAACCATAGAACCTATGTTTCTTTGGGCCAGACTTACTTCATTTAATATAATTTTTCCAAGTCTTTCCATTTCTTTTTTTCCATTTTTTTTAAATTGTGAAAATACTGTATAAAGAGGGTTACAATTACATGAGCAAGGTAATGAGTACATTTCTTATCAAGCATTGTTGCCTCCTCCTTTGTTTCTCCCCTACCAACCCTTCCCATCTTCCTCCCGCCCCCGTCTCTCCCACCCCCACACCAAGGTTGAAAAGTTCGTTTTTTGACATAACGTCTTGTTTTGTTTTTGTTTTTTATTGGTCATGGAGGCTGAAATCTGGGCCCAGGCAGTGTTTCTCAGCACCTCAGCTCAAGGCTAGCACCCTACCATTTGAGCAACAGCTCCACTTCCAGCTTTTTTTCTGCTTATGTGGTGCTGAGGTATTGAACCCAGGGCCTCATGCATGCAAGGCAAGCACTCTACCACTGAGCCAACTTCCCAGACCCCTCGACATAATGTTTTGTACATCTCATTGTTGCAATGGGTCTACCTGTATCCCTATTTAAACAATGTATTTTTCCCTTCCCCTCCACAAATTATACCAACAGTAAATACAGTGAAAACAGGGGTTATACTGTGGGGAAGGGACATAAAAGGTAACAAAGAAATCATCTTATAAATAAATATGTTAGTAACAAAGCAAGAAAGAAAAACTATTTGAGTCCTTATCTTGGGGTTCATTTCCCTAGCATCACCTTATCTGACCATTTCTGCTTGTCTCAGACATATACTAGTTATTGCAAATAAGGGAAACCATGGGACCTATGTTTCTTTGAGCCTGGATTACTTCACTTAATATAATTTTTTCCAAGTCTTTGCATTTCCTAACAAATGGAGCAATGTCATTCTTTCTGATGGAGGCAGGGAATTCCATTGTGTATATATACCACATTTTCTTGATCCATTCATCTACTGAGGGGCTTCTGGGTTGGTTCCCTATCTTAGCTAAGGTAAATAATGCTGCAATAAACATAGTTGTGCTGGTAGCTTTAGTGTGGTCTTGTTTGTGATCACCGGGTAAATGCTCCAAAGTGGGATTGCTGGGTCATAGGGGAGCTCTATGTGGAGTCTTTTGAGGAACCTTCATACTGCTTTCCAAAGTGGTTGAACAAGTTTACATTCCCACCAACAATGCAGTAGGGTTCTCTTTTGATCACATCCTGTCCAGCATCTGTTGTTATTAGAGTTCTTGATTATAGCCATTCTAACTGGGGTAAGGTGGTATCTCAATCTTGTTTTGATTTGCATTTTTTTTATGACTAGAGAGGTTGAGCATTTCTTCATGTGTCTATTGGCCATCCTTCTTTCCTCTTCAGAGAAGTTTCTCTGTAAGTCTTAAGCCCATGTATTTATTGGGCAGTTGTCTCTAACCTTTTTTTTTTTTGGTCGGTGGTGCGGCTTGAACTCTGGGCTTTGTATGTAAATTTGGAACTCTGATCTTACCCAAGCACTCCCTTTCTCTTTCTAGGCTGCTGTACCTCAAACTTGGCAACTAAGACAATAGTAATTACTTTTCTCGCAATACTGGATGCTCAAATCTAATATCAGGAAGGGTTATTTTCTTCCAAGACTTCTCTTCTTGGATCGTAGGTATCTAAAATAGAAGTGTCATCTTCTTTTAAAGATATTGGTTATATTGGATTAGGCCTACCTGATGATATAATTTTAAATCAGTTAATTTTTTGAAGTCTCTATCTCCAAATGTAGTCACATTATGAGAAACAGAAAGTTTGAACATAAACATAAATTTTCAAGGATATAATTCAGCTGACAATGGCTATTTTGAATTTTTCCTTAACATTTATCCATATTGAATACACTCATATTTTGCTTACATATTACTTTTGGTGTTGTGTTTCTCTTCCACTAAAATTTATTTCAAGCTATTATTTTTGCTCAAAAGCATACTTTCAGTGAAAGTATGGGTTATACTGTGGGGGAGGGACATACAAAGCAACATAGAAATAATCTTATAAATATGATAGAAACAATTGCATGAAAGGAAAAAAAACATTTGAATACTTATCTTGGGGTTCATTCCACTAACATCAACTTACCTGACCTTTTCTGCTTGACTCAGACATATACTATAACCCATACTTTCCTGTATTTAATGTTGGTATAATTTGTGGAGGGGAAGGGAAAAAAAACAAATCGTTTAACTAGGGATACAGGTGAACCCATTGCAACAAGTCGTTATGTCGAAAAATGAACTTTACAACTTTGGTGGGGGGGGGGCGGAGGGAGGGAAGGATAGGAAGGGATGGGAAGGGGAAACAAAGGAGGAGGCTACAATGCTTGATAAGAAATGTACTCATTATCTTGCCCATGTAATTGTAACTCCTCTGTACAGTAGTCTCACAATTTAAAAAAAGCATACTTTCAGTGCCTAGAGCAGGTCTAGAATGCAATGGGTCCTCACTAGATATGTATTGACTTAAGGGATATTCCCTTGTCTACATAAGATCTGCTGAAAGCTGAAATTTCTTAACGCATGCAAACTATCTCTCCATTATCAACCAGGCTTTTCATCATGACGAGGAACCACAGCTCCACCTTACTAGGCTGTGATTTTTCTCTCATTAAATATCGAGGGCAGTATTTTGTTTTGTATGAAATTAGTCATTGCAAGCCCAGTGCCAAAAGAAAAAAATCAATGCCTAGTGAATAAATTCCCTTTAATGTGAGTCATGTTAAAAAAATAACTTTAGATTTATGACTTCACCATCTCCCCTCCCTGCTTTGATATTGGGTTTCCGATGTTAATTTGGTTCATTTATCTAGTACCAATGCACAGAGACTGCTGAGCTGGGGAACTTTAATGCAATGAAAAAGGTATTGAAGAAAACCTAAATAAAAATGCACCATTATCTCTTACTTGTCTCTAATTTTGTGCAATCTGGGATATACCACTTCCTTTCCCAGCACCTCCTTCTTCTCACTTGCAAAATAAAAAGCATTGGAAAAAATTCTTCCGTGTTTCTTATACCACCATCATTTATGAAGCTGCTTTGGAAAACTCTTTAAACCCTAGTCTTTGCTCTTTTCCTCACCCTTCTGATCAGATTTATCAACAAGTTCTATCCTTCAGTGAACACTCTATCTCCTAAAGATAATCATTTTCTGATACTCATTTTACCCTATTACTACTCTGGCATAAGCCACTATCATCTCTAGTTAAGATGGCTATAATAACCTCATATTTGTGTGCCCATTCAAATCTTTCTAAACATCATGCCCAATTATTTCATTGCTCTTCTTGAAAGTAATCAACTTACCCTGTTACTCTTAAAGAAAAATTTTCATCAAATATAATCAAAGAACGCTCATAACCTGGCCCCTAACTCTAGCTTCAACCATCCTGCTTCAGTCCAAACTAGCATCTTTCTTTCTTAAGTACCTAACCTGAACCCAAATCCCTATCCCGAACTGTCACCAGGAGTGTGTACTTACTCTCCTTTCCTTTACAAAGCCAACTTTCATTTTCTTGCCAAAATTCACTTCATGTGATTCCTCATTGAGAAATATTCCCTTTATCCTCACTTAGAACCATGTAGTTTCTCATTTATTTTAACATTACATACCTTGCTCACCTGAGTATCACCAGGGTAGAACCCTAGCAAGTAAAAAGAACAGGAATCCAAAGTTCACTGATAAGTTGATGTTAGGTGAAATGAACCCCAAGATAAGTATTCAAGTGTTTTTTTCTTTCATGTGATTGTTTCTAATATATTTATAAGACGAGTTCTTTGTTGCTTTGTATGTCCCTCCCCCATGGTATAACCCCTGTTTTCACTGTATTTGATGTATAATTTGTGGAGGGGAAGGAAAAAAACAAATCATTTAAATAGGGATACAGGTGGACCCATTGCAAAAATGAGATGTACAAGACGTTATGTTGAAAAACGAACCTTACAACTTTGGCCTGGTGGGGGGAAGATACGGGGGATGAGGGGAGATGGGAAGGGATGGGAAGGAGAAACAAAGGAGGAGGCAACAATGCTTGATAAGAAATGTACCCATTATCTTGGCCATGTAATTTTAACCCCTCTATATGATATTTTCACAATTAAAAAAAAACTAATACATTGACCAAGTCATATGATGCTGGTTCAAGTTCCCCCTCATACTTTTATTAACCGAAATGTATCTGTGTGAAATAAGCACCTATTGGTAGCATTTAGTGTAGTCGCACCATATACCAGGCCTTATATTGAGTACTTTATCCAAAGCTTCTCATTTAACCTTTACAAATAATCTTCTGAAAGAGAAACTATTAATATGACACATGGACATCATAAGTAAACAAATCAAAATCACTAAAGTTAGAATATTGAGTATTGGGGCTGGGAAGGTAGCTCAGTGGTATAATGCTTGGCTTGTATGCATGAGGCCCTGGATTCAATTTGTCAGCAACACATAAGCAGAAAAAGCCGGAAGTTGCACTGTGGCTCAAGTGGTAGAGTGCTAGCCTTGAGCTGAAGAGCTGAGGGAAAGTGCCCACGCCCAGAGTTCAGGCCCCACAACTGACCAAAAAAAAAAAAGAATATTGAGTATTGAGTTAGAATAAGGAAATAAAGTCACCTTGATTCCAAATCAGGGTACTGATGTTAAACATGATCTGATATCTACAGTTGAGGTGCCAGTGGCAATTATGGGTATGAAAGTCTAATACTGATAAATCAACTTGTACATTGTTTTTTAACATGTTTTGTTTAGCTTGTAGTTTTGGAGGCTCAAAAGTCCTAGATCAGGCACCTCCATTGATTTGGTACCTACTAGGCCTTCCTTTGGCTGCATCATCATATCATGGCAGATGGCATCACGATGGGACTGTTTATGAGAGGAAGAGATCACATGGTAAGACAGGACATCAGAAAAGGAGATGGAGAAGAAGCAGTCTTGTTATTTAATAACAACTCATGCCTATAACACTAACTGAATTGGGGAGGGGAAGGGGAACACGAAAATGGTGAGACTAAGGACAAAGAGAGAACCAATGCAACAGTGATACTCAAAGACCATATGCTGTAAATGATCTATACAACCTTACCTATGTAACAGTAACTCCTGTATACATCACCTTGACAATGAAATTTAAGAAAGGGTACGTAGGCATCCCATGAGAACTGCCATATTTCCTCCTGAGGTTAAGACCTCAAATGACCTCTCATTAGACTCTATCTCTTTATTTAATTTTATTTTTCTCTTCGAGGGGTTGTACAGCAGAATTGCCTTTCAACAAAGTTGTATATGAATGCAATGAATCTGAATCAATGTCACCCTTGTCATCATTCTCCTCCATCCCTTCAAATTGGCCATCTTCCCTCAATTTCCCCCCATATTCCTCTCTTCACTTATCTACCCCATCCTCTTAGACCCACTCTCCATTAAAGTTCCCACCACTTTTTAACATCACCACACTGGAAACCAAGTTTCTAATACTATAAACAAAGCATAACCTAATAAATGTGTTAAAAAAGTGATAAGATGAACCGCCATACTGCATTCGAGAGTGGTTGAACAAGTTTACAACCCCAACAACAGTGTAGTAGGGGCGACATCCCTACCACCTTCTGTTACTGTTAGCTTTCTTTAATATATATATAGTAAAGATACTGTACAGAGGGGTTACAGTTACATGAGCAAGGTAATGAGTCCATTTTCTATCGAGCATGTTACCCCCTCCTTTGTTTTTCCCCTACCATCCCTTCCCTCCCCACCTCCCCAAATCCTCCCTCCACTCTTCCACTCCTACCCCCTGCAAAATTATAAAGTTCATTTTCAACTGTCTTTACATCTCATTGTTACAATGGATCATCCTGTATCCTTATTTCGACATTTTGTTATTTCCCTCTCCTTCCCAAATTAGAAAAATGTATATACAAGATGCAGAGCTTCAAATACAGTGAAAACAGGGGTTATACCATGGGGGAAGAGCATACAAAAGAAAAAATCACATAATACATTATAAATACATTTTAAAAAACAACAAGAAAGATAAAATCTCTTGTGTCCCTATCTTGGGGTTCACTTCATTTAGCATCAGATTATATGGTGATATGTACATAGCTTTTGACCTCTTCTGCTTGTCCTAGACATATACTAGTTATTGCAGATAAGGGAAACCATGGGAGTTATATTTCTTTGAGTCTGGCTTACTTCACTTAATATAAATTTTCCAAGCCATTCCAATGCCTAACAAATGGGGAGGTGTCATTCTTCTGATGGAGGCATAGAATTCCATCATATATATATATATAATATATATATATACATTCTCTCTATGAATATATATATATATATATATATATATTACATTTTCTTGATCCATTCATCTACTGAGGAGCATCTGGGTTGGTTCTGTATCTTCACTATGGTGAATAATGCTGCAATAAACATGGTTGTGCTGATAGCTTTAGTATACCCTTGCTTGTGATTGTTCAAGTAAATGCCCCAAAGTGGGATTGCTGGGTCATAGGGGAGCTCTATGTAGAGTCTTTTGAGGAACCTCCATACTACTCTCCAAAGTGGTTGAACAAGTTTACATTCCCACCAACAATGTAGTAGGGTTCTCTTTTGGTCACATCCCGTCCAGCATCTGTTGTTATTAGATTTATTGATTATAGCCATTCTAACTGGGGTGAGGTGGAATCTCAATGCTTTTTTGATTTACATTTCTTTTATGGCTAGAGAAGCTGAACATTTCTTCATGGGTCTATTGGTCATTCTTATTTCCTCTTCAGAGAAGTCTCTCTTTAAGTCTTTTGCAGTTGTTTCTTTGACAATCTGTTATTGAGGGATTTAATTTTTTGAGTTCTAAGGACATTTTAGATATGAGACCCTTGTCTGTTGTATGGCTACTAAAGATCTTCTCCCAATCTGTGGGCTTTCTATTTATCTTGCTAGCTATGTTCTTTGCCATGGAGAAGCTCTGCAGTTTCATGCAATGCCATTTGTCCAGCCTTTCTTTGATTTGTTGTGTTTCTAGGTCTCTGTTTAGAAATTTTCTGCCTGTGTGTGCCAAGGAGACCTAGGGTTTCTCCTATTCCATCTGTAATGTTTTCAGTGTGTCTGCTTTGACTTTGTGGTCTTTGATCCATTTGGAGTTGATTCTGGTGCAGGGTGATATATAAGGACCTAGTTTTCTACAAGTGATTAACCAATTTTGCCAGCACCATTTACTGAAGAGGCTGTTTTTCTTCCATTCTATTTTTTTAGCTCCCTTATCAAAGATTAGGTGGGTATAGGTCTGTGGGTTCATTTCTGGGTCTTCAATTCTATTCCATTGTTCCTCACATCTGTTCTTTTTTTTAAGAGAGAACATGACAGTTTATTTCTAATCCTCAAGAGCCAAAATATGTTTCTCTATTACCTCTATCTCAGTCAGGTTTATTTCTACTTGTCTTTTCTTTCTTTTTTCTTAATACATTTTTTTATTGTAAAAATACTGTACAGAGGGGTTACAGTTACATTAGCAAGGTAATGAGTACATTTCCTATCAAGCATTGTTACCTCCTCCTTTGTTTTCCCCTACCATCCCTTCTCTCCCACCTTCACAACTAACCCCCCCCCACCTAAATTGTAAAGTTCCTTTTTCAACATAGTATCTTGTACTTTTCATTGTTACAATGGGTCAAACTGTATTCCTATTTAAGCATTTTGTTTTTTCCCTTCCCCTCCTCCCATGGGGGAGGAACATACAAAGAAAAAAAATCACATGGTACATTATAAATACGTTAGAAACAGTAGCAAGAAAGAAAAAAAGAACACTTTTTTCCCTCTTTTGGAGTTCATTTCGCTTCTGAGGTCTGTTCTTGTGCCAGTACCAAGTAGTTTTGATTACTATGGCTTTGTAGTAGACTTTGAAATTTGGCATTGATATTCCTCCAGCACTGTTCTTTCTGCTAAAAATTGGTTTTGCTATTTGGAGTGTTTTGTTTTTCCATATGAATGTTTGGATAGCAATGTTTTATTTCATTGAGGAATGAGATTGGGACAATTATAGGTATCACATTGAATTTGTAGATAGCCTCTGGCAGTATTGCCATTTTCACGATGTTAATCCTCCCAATCCAAGAGCATGGGAGCTTTTTCTACTTCCTTAGTTCTGCTTTAATTTCCTTTTTGAGCCTTTTAAAGTTTCCATCACAGAGGTCATTCACTTCTTTAGTTAATTTCTAGGTATTTTATTTTTGTGGGGCTTTTACAAACGGAGTTGCTTTCCTGATTTCAGCTGCGTGCTTCTCATTGCTAACATACAGAAAAGCCATTGAATTTTGGGGTTATTTTTATACCCTGTTTCTTTGCCAAAGTTTTGGATCAGCTCCAGTAACTTGTGATTGGAGTCCGTGGGATTCTTTTGAGGCAGGAGGGGGTCTGGCTGTGGGGCCTGAACTCTGGACCTGGGCGCTGTCCTTCAGCTCTTCAGCTCAAGGCTAGTGCTCTATCACTTGGGCCACAGCGCCACTTCTGGCTTTTTTCTTTTTGCTTATGTGCTGCTGAAGAATCGAACCCAGGGCCTCATGCATGCAAGGCAAGTGCTCTACCACTGAGCCACCTTCCCAGCCCCTGTGAAATTCTTTAAATACAAGATCATGTCATCTGCAAAGAGGGAGAGTTTTACTTCATCTTTCCCTATTTGGATCCCCTTTATGTTTGCATCTTGTCTTAGTGCGCTAGCTATGCATTCTAATACTAAATTGAAGAGAAGTAGAGAGAGTAGAGGTCCTTGTCTCATTCCTGAGTTTAGAGGAAATGGCTTTAGCTTTTCACCATTAAGTATAATGCTGACTGTAGGTTTGTCATACACAGCCTTTATTATATTGAGGAATGTTCCATGGATTCCTACTTTTTCCAGAGCTTTCATCATAAAGGGGTGTTGGATCTTGTCAAATGCTTTGGTTCTTATCCTTGCTCTTGTTGATGTGATGAATTATATTGACTTGCATATGTTGAACCAGCTTTGCATTCATGAAATGAATCCTGTTTGATCATGGTGTATGATTTTTTTGATGAGTTGTTGAAGTTGATTGACCAAAATTTTGTTGAAAGTTTTGCAACGATATTCATAAAAGAAACGGTTCTATAGTTCTCTCTGTTTGATGAGTCCCTGCCTGTTTTAAGGCTGAGGGTTATGATGGTTTCATAGAACTAGTTTGGTAGTGATTTTTCACTTTCAATTTCATTGAAGAGTTGTAGTAGTATTGGTGTGAGCTCTGCTTTGAAAGCCTTGTAGAATTCAGCTGCTAATCCATCCAGCCCTGGGCTATTCTTGGTTGGGAGACCTCTTATTGCTGTTTGTATGGATCTGTTAAGTTGGTTTAAATCATCTTGGTTTGGTTTAGGCATGTCAGTATTTGGTAGAAATTCATCCATATCTTTTAGATTCTCAAACTTATTAGCATAAAAGTTTGAGAAGTATCCCCTTATTATAGTCTGAATTTTGGTTGTTTCTGAAATGATGTTTCCATTCTCATCTCTGAGTTTGTTTATTTGGATGTGTTCTTTTTTTCTGATCAGATTTGGTAAGAGTATGTCACTTCTATTAATTTTTTGAAGAGTCAACTGTTTGTTTTGTTGATTCTTTCTATAGATTTTTTTGGACCCTCATTCATTTAATTCTGATTTAATTTTAATTATTTGTTTCCATCTGCTGGATTAGGGTTTACCTTGTTGTTCTTTTTCAAGGAGCTTTAGGTGCCTGATTAAATTATTGGTTTCATATCTCTCCAATTTGTTGATGTAGGAACTCAGAGCTATAAATTTGCCTCTGTGTACTGCCTTTGCTGTGTCCCAGAGGAGCTGATAGTTTGTGTGTTCATTTTTGTTCAATATCATGAACATTTGAATTTCCTTTCTAATCTCTTCCATGACCCACTCGTGATTCAACAGTGTGTTGTTCAGCCTCCATGTGTTACAGGATTTCCTTTGGTGGCTTTTGGTGTTGAATTCGAATTTTATTCCCTTGTGGTCTGAGAGAATGAAAGGCATAATTTCAATGTTTCTGAATTTGGACAGATTTGCTTTGTGGCATAAAATGTGGTATATTTTGGAGAATGTTCCATGTGCTGATGAGAAGAAGGTGTAATCTGATGCTGCTGGGTGAAATATTTGTTAAATGACTGTTGAGTCTAGTTGATCTATGCAGATGTTAAAATGTGAGGTTTCTTTGTTGAGTTTTTGCTGGATTGATCTATGTCGCGGGGATAGTGGTGTGTTAAAGTCTCCAACAATTAATGTTTTGAGATCTGTGTGTGATTTGAGGGAAAGCAGTGTTCTTGGATAAATTTGGGTGTTCCATTATTTGGTGAGTAGATACTTAGAATTGTAATATCCTTCTGAAGGAGAGATCCCTTAATTACTATATAGTGACCTTCTTTATCTCTTCTCATTGATTTTAATTTGAAGTCTATTTTATCTGATATTAGGATTACAACTCCCGCCTGTTTATGGAGGCCATTTACTTGGTAGATTTTATTCTGGCCTTTCACTTTCAGAATGTTTGTTTTTGTGGGCAAGTTGTGTCTCTTGAAGATAGATAGAAGGATCTTGCTTTTTGATCCAACTGGACAATCTATACTGTTTAATTGGAGAGTTAAGTCCATTAATATTGAGAGTTAGGACTGAGAGGAGTTTGTCCCTGACTTTTTATCCATTTTTTTGGGGGGGAGGGGAACTGTGCCTTTGCTGTTCTTGCTGTGATTATGTAGTTCTCTACTTGTGGACTGCTTCATTGCCTATATTTTGTTCTTGTTGGTTTTCTATGTATAGAACATCTTTGAGGATATTTTTGTAGAGCTTGTTTGGTAGAAATATATTGCTTCAGTTTTTCGTTGCTGTGGAAGGTTTTTATTGTCCTTCTGCTGTGAATGAGAGCTTAGCTGGGTAGATTGTTCTTGGTTGGTAGTTATTTGTCTTTAGGGCATGGCATACCTCTTTCCAAGCCATCTTTGCTTTTATGGTCTCTGCTGAGAAGTCTGAGGTGATTCTGATTGGGTTACCTTTATATGTGATTATTCTCTTCTCCCTGGCAGCTTTCAGAATGATTTCTTTAGTGGTTATTGATCCAGTATGGATTATAATGTGGCGGTGGGATGTCCTGTTCTGGTCTGGTCTATTTGGGGTTCCAAAAACTTCTTGTATCTGGATGGGCCTGTCCTTTTGCATATTTGGGAAGTTCTCTGCTAGGATTCTGCTGAATATATTTCCTAATCCATTGGTTTCCATCTCCAGGCCCTCCTGTATACATATTAGTCTCAAATTAGGCTTTCTGAATGTATCCCGTATTTCCTGCAGTGATCTGTCATGCTTCTTGGTTTTGTTATGAATATCTGTGTGCTCTTTCTCTATGGAGTCTAAACTGTCTTCTGCCTCAGAGATTATTTCTTTTGCCTACTCCATTCTGCTTTCAAGACTTTTTACTTTGCTTTTATCTCCTTTCCTTCTTGTTGGTCTTTCTTTATGGTGGCCAGCGTTTTATTAAGGTTTTATTTTAAATCTTGAATAGATTGCCTTTCCTCCTGGAGTTGGTTCTTAGACTTCTCTTTCCACTCCTTTATCTGGGTTTCTATCTTCTCATTAGAGTTTTTCTCCTTCTGTTGGAGTTCCTTTATCCTTTTATTTGTGGAGGCCATGAAGTCATCTATTAGCTTCTGGTTGGCCTTGTCATGTTCTCTTATAGCCTTATATGTAGGGTGTCCAATTTTCCATTCAGCAGTTTTACCAACCATGCTTTTAAAATAGCTTGATCATTATCCTCTAGGTCTTTCTGGCACTGCTCTGTAGCTTGTTTATGTGGAGATGGTGTTGGGGTTAGTTGATTGGCCATGTTTCTTGTGTTTCTGCAGTTAGTTCTACCCATTTGGACAAAAGAACCATACTGGTACAACAGTAGGACAGTCACTTAAGGCCAGAGCCAACTCAGTGTTGTGTAGATGTATAGAACTTAGGGTTTCAGAATTATGGGTATGTGTTTTCCTATTTAGCTCTGGTTTTCTTTGTTTGAAGAGGGGTGTTATGGCTCCAGGGTAGAGATTACGTATAGTTGTAACTTTTGAGATGATCTGAGTTTGGCTGATAAGTAGTCAACAAGATGGGCCCCTTGTACTCAGTCAAAATGGAACCAACTGTCAGTTGGGTCAGATATAATACGTTAGAGATCAATGGACTGGAGAAGATGGAGAAGAGAAGGATTAGGATTGGAGAAATATAAATTAAGTTCAGCAGAAAAATTGGGTATAATGATAGTAGAGGGGTAAGAACAGCTTAGAGGAGAGGTATATGTAGTAGGCAGAGAATAGAGACCTTGTTTCTGAGTGTAAGAGGTAGAAAAGAATTTGAAGAAAGGTTATGTAGGGAATAGCTTAGAGATCTAGATGAAGATGAGAAAAGAAGTTATATATAAGTGTATTTGGGGGAATTGCTGATATTAGAAAATGGTTTATTCAAAGAGTATTGGAAATTTGTTTAATCTAAGATAACTCCTGTAATTATTGTTTACCCACATAGAAGGAGGCCTTACTTTTATAGAACTAGACAGGGTATTTCTGACAGAGTAATAGTATAATGTAGAGATTAATGAAAAGAGGAGAGTGAGAGGAAACAAAAAATTAAAATTAGGATATTGAAAAGTGGAAGAAAAAAACAAATAATAGTGAAAAATAGAAGATTTAAGTGAAATACCAAATCCTAAAAAAATACACAAAAGTAACACACAGAAACAAAAACCAACAACAAATGATCAACGTACATTTCTTTGAACCATGTCTTCCCTTCCCTCTCTGTCTCCCAGTTTTTCCCTCTCATGTCCACCAACAAGACGTACAGTTCATTTACTACATAATGTCTACTGAGTACCACCATTGTATTTGTTCATCCTTTGTTTCACCTTTTCTGTGCTCCCTTACTTTCCCAAATACAAATAAACTAACAAACAAGACAAAAGAAAAAATAAGGAAAACAGCAACAACAGCAAATAAAAATCTTTTTTCCTTTGCTTGGAGTTTATTTCACAAAATATTATTTTATATAATCATCTGCACATAGCTACTGAGCCTTCATCAAGCACTCCTATGAATATCCTCTTTTGGCCTCAGTGTGTGAATGTCTAGGGTCCAATATAATTTATCATGTCCCAGGATAAATAGATAAATAGATTGATAGATAGATACACATATATATGCATATATATTTTAAAGTATATATACCCAAATATATAGGTGTCTCAGTATATACATATGGATATATATACCTATACATATATTTTTAATCATTCAGAGGGTTTACTTGTAGGTTTATAGGCACATTCACATAATGAGGGAAAACATGCAGCCTATGTTTCTTTGGCTCTGGCTCACTTTGCTTAATATAATTTTTCTAGGTCTTTTTATTTCCTTATGAATGGTGCAGTATCATTCTTTCTGATGGATGAGGAGAATTCCATTGGGTATATATACATTTTCTTTATCCATTAATCTACTGAGGGGCATCTAGGCTGATTCCATATCTTGGCCATGGTAAACAATACTGCAATGAGCATGAATGTACTGGTGGCTTTAGTGTGGTCTTGTGTTCTTTTAAATAAATACCCAGGAGTGAGATTGCTCTGTCTTAGGGTAACACTATGTTTAGTCTTTTTTTAGTTGCATATAATATATTTTACTATTTTATTTTATTTTTCAAAATTTTATTGTACAGGTGATGTACACAGGGGTTATAGTTACATAAGTAAGATAATGTGTACATTCCTTTTTCAACAGTGTTACCCCTTCCCTCATTTTCTCCTGCTTCTTCAACCTCCTGTCTTCCCTCCAACCGCCAAGTTACAAAGTGTTTCCAACGTAGTGTCTAGTGAGTATCACTGTTGCATTGGTTCACCCTTTGTCCCACAATTTCTATAATTCCCCTTGGAACTTCATTGGGCTTTCCAGAGTAGTTGAACAAGTTTACATTCCAACCAACAGTGTAATAGAGTTCCCTTTTGTATGCATCCCTTCCAACATTTGTTATTGTTAGTTTTTGGGGGGGGCAGGAGGGGAGTTCCGGTCATGGAGCCTGAACTCTGGGCCTGAGCGCTGTCCCTCAGCTCTTCAGCTCAAGGCTAGCATTCTACCACTTGAGCCACAGCGCCACTTCCTACTTTTCTCTTTTTGCTTATGTAGTGCTGAGGAATCGAACCCAGGGACTCAGGCATGCAAGGCAAGCACTCTACCACTGAGCCAACTTCCCAGCCCCTTGTTAGTTTTCTTGATAATGGCCATTTTAACAGGTGAGGTGGAATCTCAATGTTGTTTTGATTTGCATTTCTTTTTTGTATGCTTTTATTGTAAAAATACTGGGTTACAGTTATATGACTGAGGTAATGAGTACATTTCCTATCGAGCATCATTGCCTCCTCCTTTGTTTGTCCCCTACCATCCCTTCTCTCCCTCCTCTACAACCACACCTCTCCCCTGTCAAAGTAAAGTTCGTTTTCAACATAGTGTCTTGTACATCTCATTGTTACAATGGGTCCACCTGGATCCCTATTCAAGCATTTTGTTTTTTCACTTCCCTCCCCAAATTAGAGAAGTGTATATACAAGATGCAGGGCACCAACATCAAATACAGTGAAAACAAGGGTTATACAGTGGGGGAGGGACATACAAAGAAACAAAAAAAAATCACATGGTACATTATAAATACATTAGAAACAACAGCAAGAAAGAAAAAAAAATGTGTCCCTATCTTGAGTTCATTTCGCTTAACATCATCTCATGTAGTCATATGTACATAGCTTTTGACCTTTTCTGCTTGTCCTACACATGTACTAGTTATTACAAATAAGGGAAACCATGAGACCTATGTTTCTTTGGGCCTGGCATACTTCACTAAATATAATTTTTTCAAAGTCTTTCCATTTCCTAACAAATGAGGCGATGTCATTCTTTCTGATGGAAGCATACAAGTCCTCAAAGAAACAACTGCCCAATAAGTGGGCTAAAGACTTAAAGAGCAACTTCTCTGAAGAGGAAAGAAGGATGGCCAATAGACACATGAAGAAATGCTCAACCTCTCTAGCCATAAAACAAATGCAAATCAAAACAACATTGAGATTCTACCTCATCCCAGTTAGAATGGCTATAATCAAGAACTCTAATAACAACAGATGCTGGAGGGGATGTGGACAGAAGGGAACCCTACTGCATTGTTGGTGGGAGTGTAAACTTGTTCAACCACTTTGGAAAGCAGTATGGAGGTTCCTCAAAAGACTCCACATAGAGTTCCCCTATGACTCAGCAATCCCACTTTGGGGCATTTACCCAAACGATCACAAACAAGGCCATACTCAGACTACCAGCAGAACTATATTTATTGGCAGCATTATTTACCATAGTTAAGATATGGAACCAACCCAGATGTCCCTCAGTAGATGAATGGATCAAGAAAATGTGGTATATATAGATATAATACATATATATATATATATATATATATATTTACAATGGAATTCTATGATTCGCATTTCTTTTATGGCTAGATATGTTGAACACCTCTTCATATGTCTATTGGCCATTCTTACATCTTCTGAGAAGTCTCTCTTTAAGCTTTAGCCCACTTATTAATTGGTTTGCTTCTTTGATGATTTTTTTTGGGAGGTGAGTTTTTTTGACCTCTAAGTATATTTTAGATATGAGCTGCTTGTCAAATACATAGCTAGTAAAGATCTTTTCTTATTCTATTCTCTTTCTACTTATCTTTCTAGCTGTGTTCTTTGTTATGCAGAAACTCTTCATTTGATACAATCCCATTTATCCAGCTAGTCTTTCTTTGATTTGTTATGATTCTGGATCTTTACTTAGGAAATTTTGTCATGTGCCTAGGAGCCCTGGTGTTTCCCCTATACCTTCTTGTAATATTTTTAAGGTATCTGGCCTTATATTAAGGTCTTTGATCAATTTGTAATTTATTGTGGAACAGGGTAATATATAAGGACATAGCTTCAGTTCTCTGCACTTGTATAGCCAATTGTGTCAGCACCATTTTTTGAAGAGGCTGTCTTTTTTCCATCCTGTGTTTTTTCTTCCGTTATCAGTGATTAGGTAGGTGGATCTAGGTCTGTAGGTACATTTCTGGGTGTCTATTTTATTCCATTGGCTCAGGCTTATTTGTATGCCAGTACCTGGCTGTTTTTTTATTACTACAATTTTTGTAATCGAGTTTGAAATGTGATATTAATATTTTTCCTGCACTTTTTTTTCGGCTAAGGAATGTTTTTGCTATTCAGATGTCTTCTATTATTCCATATGAAATCTTGGATTGCTTCACCTATATCATTGAAGAATGAGCTTACCTATGACCCAGCAATTCCACTCCTGGGCATTTGTCCAAATTACCACAAACTACACCACACTAAAGCTACCAGCACAGCCACATTCCTTGCAGCATTTTTTTACCATAGCCAAGATATGAAATCAACCCAGCTGCCCCTCAGTGATGAATGGATCAAGAAATTGTGATACACACACACACACACACATACACACACAAAATGGAATTCTGTACTTCCATCAAAATGAATGATATTGTATCATTCTTAAGGGAATTGGAAAGCCTTGGAAAAAAATATAGTAAGTGAAGTAAACTAGAACAAGAAGCACTGGTTGCAGGGTTTCTCTCATTTGTAGTAATTAGAATGTGCCTATAAGTCTACAAGTAAGCCCAATGTATGGTAAAAGACAAAATATTACACTTAAACATGATAAATTACTCAGGACTCTAAACATTCGAAGAGTGAGTGAGACTAAAGGAGGATATTCTTAGGAGAGAACCACAAACATTCAATAGCTGTTTGAATATGATTATATTAAATGGTATTTATCACAGTGAACTCCAAGAAATGGAGACAAGAAGTTTTTCTTTTTTTTTACTTTTTGTATTTTTATTTTGTTTTGTTCTGTTTTTCCCCTTTTGTCACTGTTTTTTATTTCTTTATTTTTTGTCTTAAATGTAAGTTTATCTGTTTGGGAGAGAATAAGGCAAAGCACAGAAATGGTGGAACAAAGGGTAAACTAATTCCGCCATAATATTTTTTGAAAAGGAACTATACAACATTTGGGGGAGGGGATTTGGGAGGGAAATAATTGGGAGAAAATGGGGGAAGTGGTGACAGTGTTCAAAAAGAAATGTACTCATTACCAGACCTCTGTGATTGTAACCTTTCTGTACATCATCTTTACAATAAAAATAAGTAAAAATTTAAAGAAGACAGTGATAAGATGTGTGAAGAAAAAGCAGGAAGTAGGTTTTACATTTCTGTTGGGGCTCATTTTCTGACTTATAGCTATGGGAGATTGGATGATAATGCATCAACTTCTAGTGGTGCTTATTTTTTTTCTTTTCCTTTGTATCCATAAGTGTGTGTGTGTTGGTGTTGTTGTTGTTCTTGGGTAAAGAGGGACTAGATATTTATAGTTTGGGTCTAATTAGATGCATTATTTATGAAGCATAGGTGGAATTATTCTTCTGTACATTATTTACCAATTGCTTTTCTCCTCACTCTCTTGCCAGTTAACTTGAGTAATTCTGAACATCATGGACAACCTGCTCTGTAAGCTACCAGAGGACTCATAAAAAGGACATTGCCAGTTTTCCCTTCCCCTAAGTACCTCTGAGTTTCTAGTAAAAGCAAAGGTCATCAATCTTAGATCCTGAAGAGATTCACTAGAGAAATCTGTCTGTAACACTTGATTTGGGGCTGAATATTTCTTGAGGAGATCATTTCCAAAAGCTCCATGAGATGAAGTTCCAATATAGAAGAGAAGTAATGGACAAACGGAATTCTCTGATAATAAGACAATTTCTCTAGGAAGATATAACTCCTGACTGGGAAAGCTAACTTGCTAAGCCGTATATAACCTGAGGATCTACCCCTATGTGACCAGTCAGGCTTAGAGAAAACAGGCCTGGCCTACTACTTTTAATGGGTCTGATTTCCTTAAGGACTTACTATTCTATAAAAAACTGCATCAGTAATTTGCACTGTTGTGTTCTTCCTCCTCTGTCCAGAATGAACTTCTTACTGTTCTCATTCTAGCAAACTTCTGTGTAGTAATCAAGCCATAACTCACACATGTTCTCTTCTGTGAAACCTTCCTAACTTTCAGGAAGTTGACCAACTTTCTTCCTTCTCAGTACCACAGCACTATGTTTATGATTCAACTTTTTCACTTTTCACACACTTGAAATTACTTGACTGCCCCACTATATCTTAAGCTCTTCAAGGGAAGTCACACTAGCTAATTCAACCTGTTTCTTAACCCAACTTCCAATCTCACTCTCCAATTCCCACAACTACTTGGCAGAGTCTGGCCCAGTCTATGTGCAGCAGTTGGTATAATTTGTGGAGGGGAAGGGAAAAAAGAAATTTTTTAAATAGGGATACAAGTGGACCCATTGCAACAATGAGATGTACAAGACTTTTATGTCGAAAAACGAACTTTACAACTTTGACTGGAGGCGGGGGTGGGGGACAGAGGGGAGCGGGGAGGGGCAGATGGGAAGGGATGGGAAGGGGAAACAAAGAGGCAACAATGCTTGATAAGAAATGTACTTATTACCTTGCCCATGTAATTGTAACCCCTGTGTATGGTATTTTCTCAATAATAAATAAATTAATTAATTAATTAATGTGGGATGATGTTAGACAGACTAGGTGTCATGTGATAAAGTACAGAACTTAATTTCCCAATAGATCCTTGGATAAGACCTAAAATACAGCAAGCTGATTCCCCCTCTGACTGAGGCAATCTTAGTAAAGATATCAGAAGTACCCACCCTATCAACAAGCCTTGAACGATTCATTGAAGTTAGCTTTTGAATAAGTGATTTAATTCCACCAGTGACTTTTTTCCTGATATCTAGATCTCTACTTCTGTATTTCCTTGGGCCTATGGTTAAAGAACAATTTTGGGGAATCCTTTTTGTATCCCTCTCCAAATGGACAGTTTTGTTTCTTTCATTTCCTGGTTTCCCTTTACTTTCAAATAAATGTACTGTATATGTTTCTTGGGGAAAAAAAGTTGGAAATGTTTTGTCCTAGTCCTAGTGTCTTTTGGAGGTAGTATATTGGCCTAGGACACTTTGAGGATTCCTTTCCTCACAGACGCAGTCTGAGATCATTGCTATAGATGTAGAATCAGTGCCAAGAAGCTCAGATCTCTAAGAGGATGAAAATGAAAAAATCATGACTGGCCTTCCTATTCTCTAACCCCTTCCTTGCAAATCCATTGCCTGTTCATACTTTAAAAATGAGTACGGAAACAACAAGCATACGTACTCATGATGATCAAGGGCAGTTGAGTTTGCCAGAATTTTAACTTTCTTATCTGCTGCTCCAGTAGCACAAGATATCTAATGTTACCAGAAGGCAGCTATAGCTTTAAGTTTAGTAGGAATCTTACAGTGTCCCCTAGTGGAAGCACCCACCATCTGACAGCCAGGACACCTAACAACAGAACTAAAGGGAAATCTTCAAATACTGAGAGTGATGAGGAGTGGGACCACTTCTGTTTCCATCGATTTTTCCCCAGATCTGTATATCCTACCTGTTGGAGATAGAGGGTCAAACTGAATATTGGTTCAGTAGATAGACTGCCTCATGAAAAGCAAAGACCCAATTATAGTCATCATCTGCAAGGTATTGTCTTATCTGTCCATTTGTGCTTTCTACAGACCATGCCAGTACTCTATTATTGGGCTTTGTGGGAATATGGTATATTGTAGAACCAATATACCCTATGGCTATACCCCAATTGTCATGCATCCCTTTCCATACAGTGAATCCATTAATGAAGGGGAATATTACGCAAAACTTCATGTTGATAAGTCATACTTTCTTTGAAAATACAGATAGTACAGATGGGTAAATCACTGCAGGCAGAAAAGAATAATTAATATTCTCAATACAAGAAAATCCTCATTGCAACATATCATTGCCCATTCTGGGGCAAGATTTAATTAACTTATCATCAAGTGGTTTGTTTTTCTCTTCAAGGGACAACACCATATTGAAGGCTTAGCATTGATCTCTGGTACAAAAAGGTCAGAAATATAATCAAAATACAAAGTGATAGCAGCTAATGTGCTTTGCATAAGAGCCCATATGTTAGTCCATCAGTAAATATGCCATAACAGAACTGGTATGACAAACATTGAAAAATTGTCTTGTTGTCACAGATTTTACTTTTTCTTCACCAGTGTATGAACTTAACTGTAATGGTACATATTGTAAGGTTCTGCAGCACCATTGATTCATAACATACATATATACCTCTGAAGAAACCATTCCTTCCCTTGCCCTCAGATGATCTATGCTAACATCCCATTTATTGAACCAATGTCTAGAAAGAGAGGTAGGAGAACATCTTGAGAAAATTTGCATTGTTTTATGAGACATCTACTTCAGTTAAAATTTTCTGCATAATCTTCACAAAGGAGTGTTACTATCTACTGCATTTCTTTCTATCTAAGGGAAATAGAAAGATTCAGAAATCTCCAATGTGCAAACACAGACATCCCATCCTAAATCTCAGGCTATGACTCAATCTCTTTCACAGCTATGATCTTAGCAGAAAAGGCTTGTGGAGGTTGTGAATTCATCCTTCTCTGATACTTTCCTACTCTTAAAAGTCAGATAATGAACCTAGTTTTTTGTATGATCTTCATCTCGCTGAAGGAAATGACAGTCTCTTCAAACTTTGCCACAGAAGTCTTCTGGCTTTCACATGGTGGCAACTGGCTGCCAGGAGCCTGTTATTTTCTCCCTTCAATAAATCAGTATTGCTCAGAAACAACCAATTCCATGGTCCATTTTTTCAACTATTACTCCAAACTCTATGGATATATCACCAGAGATAATGTATCATTCTAACGTATCAAACTAACCACTGGTGAAATCTCTAGCAACTATAATGCAACAAGAAGCCAATGTTTAAGCCTACATTGTAAATAGTGTAACTGAAGAATGCCATCATTAAAAATCCACTTCCTACAATCACTTTTGGTCACAAATCTCTCCTTGGGTAAATTTCCTCAGAAGCAAGTCCTGGGATAAGTGTTAGTGCGCATGTTAGTTTGTACGAATCTGCAAAGGAAATTCATAGGAAATTAGAGAAGTAAGGTAAGGGGTAGGCAAAAGCCAAAATGAGGGCATGACAACAGTCACAGTCCGTTAAAGTTGGATTTACTGTGATCTCATAGAGGAATGTGGAGTACATCATGGACCAGAGTCATCCAGATCTGGAGGAACTCTACTAGGATGAATGAGGAATATAGTTCCATTTGAGAGCACTGGCTTAACATATAAAAGGCCTTTGGCCCCATCCCTAGCACCACAAAGAATAGTGCAAAGATTTTAATACCCCTTCTTTTACTAATTATTGCTTAAGGCTTACAAGGGACATAAAATCCTAGGTATATCTGACTATTTTTGAATGTTAGAAGTGGACATCTTATAGTCCAAGGATAGTAATCTACAAAAGAGATACAATTACTGCCAGAGCAGAGTCCCCCAAAATCAGAGCATCCACAAAAAGATCTGAAGAGAACTGATGGGTGAACCCACATGATCTGCTATCAATGGCCATCTTAGACAACAGCATTTTATTGACAAAGAAGTGTAGAAGATCTCTTGCTAGAGTCTAAGAAAGAGATGGATAGCATGACAGTTCTACATAGTATGAAATTTATAAATATTATATTATTGGTTAACTACTTGTAGAAAACTAAAGCTAGATCCTTATATATCACCCTGCACCAGAATAAACTCCAAATGGATCAAAGACCTCCAAGTCAAAGCAGACACTCTGAAAACATTACAGGATGGAATAGGAGAAACCCTAGGTCTCCTTGGCTCCGGCAGACATTTTCTGAATAGAGACCCGGAAGCACAACAAATCAAAGAAAGGTTGGACAAATGGGATTGCATGAAGTTGTAGAGCTTCTGCATGGCAAAGGACATAGCTACAAAGAGCAATAGAAAGCCCACGGATTGGGAGAAGATCTTCACTAGCCACACAACAGACAAGGGTCTCATATCTAAAATATACCTGAACTCAAAAAATTAAATCCCCCAACAACAAATCCTCAAAGAAACAACTGCCCAATAAATAAGTGGACTAAAGACTTAAAGAGAAACTTCTCTGAAGAAGAAAGAAAGATGGCCAATAGACACATGAAGAAATGCTCAACCTCCCTAGCCATAAAAGAAATGCAAATCAAAACAACATTGAGATACCACCTCACTCCA
>NW_012267254.1:4868312-4869124 GCF_000151885.1 Dipodomys ordii
TTTTTTCCTTTTTACTTATGTGGTGCTGAGGAATCGAACCCAGGGCCTCATGCATGCAAGGCAAGCACTCTACCACTGAGCCACCTTCCCAGCCCTGTTTCTTTTCTTAATAATAACCATTATAACTGGGGTGGGGTGGAATCTCAGTGTTGTTTTGATTTGTATTTTCTTTATGGCCAGAGATATTGAGCATTTCTTCATGTATCTATTGGCCATTTTTACTTCTTCTGAGAAGTCTCTCAGTCATTAGCCCATTTATTAATTGAGTTGTTGATTCTTTGAAGTTTTGTATTTTAAGCTCTCTATAGATTCTGGATATTAGGCCCTTGTCTGGATATTAGGCCCTTGTATAGCTGAAAACATCTTCTCACATTCTGTAGGCTGTCTTTTTAGCTTGTTGGCTATATCCTTGCCATGCAGAAACTTTTCAGTTTGATGCAATCCCATTTATCAAGTCTTTCTTTGACTTGTTGTGCTTCTGGATTTTTACTCAGAAAGATTCTACCTATGGCCAAGGAGCCCTAATGTTTCTCCTACTTCTTCCTTTAATAGCTTCATGGTTTCAGATCTTATATTGAGTCCTTTGATTTATTTTGACTTGATGCTGGTGCAAGGTGATACATAAGGATCTGGTTTCCATTTTCTACATGTAGTTATTTGTTGAAGAGGTTGTTTCTTCCTGCCATGTTTTGACTCCCTTAGCAAATATTTTTTATGAGTTTTTTAATTGTGAAAATACTGTACAGAGGAGTTACAATTACATGGGCAAGATAATGAGTACATTTCTTATCAAGCATTGTTGCCTCCTCTTT
>NW_012267254.1:4869174-4877477 GCF_000151885.1 Dipodomys ordii
TATTTGCAATATCTAGTATATGTATGAGTCAAGCAGAAAAGGTCAGATAATGTGATGTTAGGAAAATGAACCCTTAGATATGTATTTTAATGTTTTTTTCCTTTCATGCATTTGTTTCTAATGCATTTATAAGATTATCTCTTTGTTGCTTTGTATGTCCCTCCCCCACAGTTTAGCCCCTGCTTTCACTATATTTAATGTCAGTATAACTTGTGGAGGAGATGGGGAAAAACAAGTCGTTTAAGGGTACAGGTGGACTTGTTGCAACAATGAGAAGTACAAGTTGTCATGTCGAAAATGAGCTTTACAAAGTTGGTGCGGAGCGGGGTGAGGGATGCGAGGGGGGAGGATTGGGTGGGGGGTTGGGGGGGAGGCTGGGAAGGGATGTGAAGGGTAAACAAAGGAGGAGGCTGCAATGCTTGATAAGAAATGTACACATTATCCTGCCGATGTAATTGTAACCCCTGTGTACACTATGTTCACAAAAAATAAAATTTAAAATTAAATAAATTAATTAATATTATATTACATACTGCATTATATATGCTATTATTATATGTATTATATATTATATACTTTATTTTATATTTATATTTTTATATTTTAAATTTTATATTTATATATTATGTATACTATATAACATGTAATATATTATGTGCTCTGTTATATATTATTTACATGTATATCTTATATATTATATATATTAAAATGTATTACACACATATAATATAATTAATGTGGTATTGATCATATCAATGTATTATAATATATTATACTATAGTATTCTAGTAAAGTATATTTTACATATTATGTTACTAATATATTATATATGTACTAGTTACTCCAAGAGTTTGATTGTAAAAAAAAATAAGAGTAAGTTTTTACTGTGAGAATTCTCTGTGCTTGGCATTGGGTTATGACCTAAGAAAGGATTAAAAATAAAATACAGATGTACACTTGAGAGGACAAAATGTATTTGGAGTACCTAAAAGAGTTTCACTACCAGATGTCAAAGCTTCTTATAAGGATACGACAATTAAGATCCTATGCCAACATTGGCTAACGTACCAATGGAAGAAAATGACTCAGGGGTGGGGAAACTACTGTCTGCCAAGAATCATTTGAATGTATATCATATTATTTGAGAGTCATACAAAATTATCAAAGCAAGCAGATGGCTACAGGCAGCTGACAAGAAGTATACAGACAATATCTGTCCCATCATATACCAATCAATTATTTTATGGTCCTTCCCTGGCCTACAAGCTGGATGTTCCCTATGCACAGCTAGACAAATGCATGTAGAGATATCTTATAACAGTGATATTATAATATGATGGGGTCTTTTCAATACATGTAATTGTGTCTATTGACTATCCATGTATTCAAAATAAATATTGATCCTTTCCTTGTATTATATAAAAAGATAAATAGTGCATATTTTAGAAAAATATTGGAGAATTCATGACTTTGTAGTGGACAAAGTTGTTTTAAAATATTACAGAAAATATGCTAACCATATTAGCAGAAAAGTCCTTTTTGTCAGTCACCTATTAACAAAGTCTCTGATTTAGGTCAGAGATCAGTTCTCAAATCTCTTGGCATAGCTGTCTTCATATGCTGCAGATGTGACTCAAGTGGTAGAGCACTTGCATAGCAAACACAAGTTCTTGAGTTCACATCCATCTCTACCACACACACACACACACAAATAAAATGAGTTAATGTTTTGTGTGTCTATGTCCTGTTAATTTTACTTTACGTTTCACATGTTATTTTGGCTTTTGTATTTAAGACCATTCCATTTAATTTTTGCCAAAAACGGTGTGTGATTTTGTTTCCACATTAATAAGAAAGTACAAAGTCAATCCACAAATTGAGGAAAATATTTTCAATACATATATACAACAAAAGAATTATATCAAGAAGCTGGAGGGTATAGTTCAGTGGTACTGTACTTGCCTAGCATTCAGAAGGCCTGGTATTTAATTCTCAGCACCACAGAAAAATCTAGAACATATGCTAGGTATGGTGCTGCCCACCTTTAACCTAACTCCTGAGAAATCTGAATCAAGGTGATTACAAATTCAAGGCCAGCTTCAGCTACATTGTTTCAAAGTAACCTGGGGTAAACATGAAGAAAGGAAGGAAGGAAGGAAGGCAGACAGACAGGCAGGCAGGGAGGAAGGGAGGCAGGGAGGATGGGAGGATGGGAGACAGGGAGGATGGGAGGATGGGAGGATGGGAGGGAGGGAGAGGGAGAGGGAGGGAGGGAAGGAGAGAAAAGAAAAAGGGAAGGAAGGGAGGGCGGGAGGGAGAGAATGAGAAAGAGTAAGAGAGAGAAAGATGTGAAGCTTTATAATGTATCAATAAGAAAAGCTATCAAACAGGAAAATAATCAAAATTCTTAAACACCTATCTCATAATGGACTATATCTTAGTATTCAATAAGCACATAAAAATGTACAACCGCATTCATCAATAGAAAGGAAAAGAAAATTGTAATGACTAAACATTCATCAAGTTGTCTAAAATCAGAAATTTAACAGTACCAAGTTTTGTCAAGATTATGGAGAAACTAGAAGTCTTTTACACTAGTGAGATTGGTATAGTCATTTTGAAAATGTCGCTTTCAGTATTGACTAAAGTTGCATATATATATATATATATATATATATGCAACATATATATATGCACATATATATATATATATATATATACCCTACCATATAACAATTCTTTCCTAGGTATATAACAAATAGAAATATACACCATATATATATATATATGTGTGTGTGTGTGTGTATATATATATATATATATAGTACTTAAGTCATTGATTATTGTAAGAATTAACACATTAATTGTATAAACTGCTAGGGTTCATTGTGTTATTTCCATACACACAATCATTAGACACTGATCATATCCATCTACTCTACACTTACCCTCGAACTCCACACCTCTTCTCTAGTCCTCTTCCTAGTTCTAGGAAATCCCTCTTGATTTCTTTCTGTCCTCTTCCCAGCTACCTCATCCCATCTCTGCCAGGTTGATTTGTTTATTTTTATAAATAATGAGAACATCAACATTGCTTGCAGGTCCATTTATTGTTACGTGTAGTTTTAGTTTGATCATTCTCATTATATATCTTTATATAAATTTATTGATCAGTTCTGCTATTGATACATGTTTGAAGTTTTTATAAAATGATAGCACGTTTAAAAAAGCAAATAATATACTCTGTTCTTATTATAGTTAATACAGAATGTTAATTTATTCTATTGGACTTCAAGGATCAATCAGTATAAGGATACACAGAGAGAGTTTATGATGGAGTGTCAGTGGTGTTCTTTCTTTTGACCAGGATGATTTACACATTGACAGTATTTTTACAATAAAAACATATAAAAATATAACAAATGAGCAAACACTCCCCCAAAGAAGATACTCAGGTGACAAATAAGCATATAAGGATTCTAAACATTCTTTGTCAACCAAGAATTCAAATTCAAATGACCATGAGATACTACCTCACATGTATAGGTTTGGGTAGAATCCCCAAAAAATTGAAAATAGCAACTTACTGGCAAGTAAGAAGTACAGCATGAACTCTCATTACCTGCAGGAGAGAATGAAAATTCATACAGCTTCTATAGACAACTATTGGATAGTTTCTTACAAAGCTAAACAGAAACTCGCCAAATAATCCTGAGATTGTTCTCTGACGTATCTGCCCAACTGATCTGAAAAGTTGTATCTACACAAAAGCTTACATTTTAATGTTTGTAGCTACTTTCTTCATAATCACTAAAATTGGAAACAACCAAGATGTACTTCCACCGATGAATGAATAAACAAACTGTTGTACAGCCATACAAAAGAATAGTGTTCAGCAACTAGGAGGAGCTGGCATGGGAATGAAGCTCAGAGATAAACTGTTTACATGACATTCACAAGGTTTTGGGTTCCATCCCCGGCACTTTGAAAAAAAAAAAGTAGATAAGAGATATCACCAGTATGGCTTTTTTTTTTTTTTTGCCCAGGATTGTTTTTGTGATTCAGGGCTTTTGTGGTTCCATGTTAATTTTGGATTGTTTTCTCTCAGTGAGGAATGACATTGGGATTTTGATGGGTATTGCATTGAATTTGTATTGCTTTTGTCAGTATCACCAATTTCACAATATTAATTCTGTCAATCCAGAACCGTGAGAGGTCTTTCCACTTCCTGGTGTCTTCATTTCTTTCTTCCAAGTTTTAAAGTCTCTGTTGTAGATACCCTTCATTTCCTTGGGTAAGTTTATTCTTAGGTACTTTATCTCTTCTGAGGGTATTGAAAATGGACCTGAAATACCTTTGTGATGCTACTTAAAGATAATGAAAATCATAAAAAAACAAAAAAACAAAAAATTATATAAACTTGGCTGCTAATTAAGTACATATTAACAATTCTGATACTGTGTATAGATATCCCAAAATCAAAAATGAAATAAATAGGAACGTGGTTTCTTAATGTGAAAGTGGGAAATTGCAGTTATACAATTGAGGGAAGCTAGAATGACTTACTTGGTAAGGATTAGAATAAAAGATAGCACTAAGACTCCTATTAGTCAGGCACTGGTGGCTAATGCATGAAATCTTTACCAGTATAAGAGGGTCCTGTTTCCCTTATGAGAAGGACTATATATGAGAAGAGTAGACGTGATATGAATTTATTAGTTTAATGTCTTTAGCCTCTGAAATTAACAACACTCCAACAACTTGGAAGCTTTCCTTTGCCTGTGGAAATCTCTTCCACATTATGTCTGTCTGTGACTATCCCTAAAAGCCATCCTCAAATACTTATAAAACCCAATCCATGGTCTAGACACTGTTCAGGGTCCTGGGTTTCCAACTGAGAATGAACTAATGATTGTCCATGACTTCATGGATCCCATTCACTTCTAGTCTTGAATGTCTTCTCCTTTGGCTCCTTCCCGAAACCTCCAAAATATTCATGAGGCTTCCATGTTGATAAGGAAACAAATAGTTACCTTCTCAGTGACCAAGTTGTCTACAGTCTTACTCCTTTCCTTATAGTTGTAAAATGGTCTTTTTAGAACACAAATTTAATGACCCACCCCAGCCTACAAACTTCTTAATTCCCTCCAAGAAGCTCATGCTACAACTTCTTAGAGAGTTCAAAAAGATACTCCAATACTGAGGTGACATACTATTCAGATATCCTGAGATGATAAGACAGTAGTCATAGCAGAAGCAAAACCATAAAGGATTTGTTCAAGTGACTTTGGAGACATCGTTACCTTTCCACGATTGTGTCAGTACTAATTCAAGACCCCCATTCTCTTTATGTTTCCTATATTGGACAATTGGTCTCTGAAGTTGGTTGTATTATTCATTTTACAACCTGTCTCAAAAAAGTCAGCATGATAATAATGGATATGCCATAAAAAGAAAATTCTCCAGCTTTGGGGGGGGGAGGGTTGGGGAGGTGGGGAGGGAAGAGATGGTACGGGAAAAACAAAGGAGGGGGTAACAATGTTTGATAAGAAGTGTACTCATTATCTTACTCATGTAACTGTAACCCCTCTGCACAGTATCTTTACAATAAAAATGTAAAAAAGAAAATTCTTGGGTCAAATAAGTGGAAAATATTAGACTCTATCGACCCTTTGCATAAATTAGCACAGTATGCTTTAAAACTTTTAATATTGTTGTGTGTATTATAATTGCTCAAGAGGAAAATAATCCCTCTGATGTTCTGGAGAACATTTGGGAAACCCTGTCCTAAAACATCACATCCAAAAGGCCCCAGTCAAATGCAAATACAATATTTGGGTAAAAATAATATGTTCTTAACATCTACTTTCATATTTTCTGTTAACATGTTCCTGAAGAAATAGTGCATCAGAAATATGTATTGCCCTCAGTAAATACATAGTATTTGGTGGCATACAAAAAAGAATGAAATCTACAATACATACTATGATATATAACATATACCATACATATGATAGGTATCATATAAATGATAAATGATGATAGTATCTTTGACAAGGGTGATGGTAGTGAAAAATGAAAATAAACCAAAGAATTGGGAGATTTTTTGAACAAAGATCAAAAGGAGTGAATGGTAACTTAAAGAATATAGGAAAAAGAAAAAGAGCAAGGCCATGTGTGTGTGTGTGTGTGTGTGTGTGTGTGTGTGTGTGTGTGTGTGTGTGTGTGTGTGTGTGCTGTGTCTTAGCTTTTTTGGTTAAGGCTGGCACTCTTCCACTTGAACCACAGCTCCACTTTTATCTTATTGGTGGTTAATTGGAGATAAGAGTCTCATGGGCTTCCATACCTAGGCTGTTTATTGAACCACAATCCTGAGATGTCAGTATGCTGAGTAGCTAGTATTACAGGCATGAGCCGCTGGAACCTGGCTAGGAAAAGTCTTTTAATGACACTAAAATGTTTGAGTTTGCAGTGCATGAATGATGATGTCACTCCCTGTAACATAGAAAGAAAAAGGGGTACAGATTGTGAAAAGAAACATTTAGTCTGTGGGATTTCCAAGGAATTTATTCTAAGCAATTTATTCTCCAGTTCACCCTATGGAGCTATTATTTAGCTTCTTTGCTCTGCTACATTGTAAAACAAAAAGCAGTTCTTGTGAGGGATGTCACATTAAAGATTCTGTCTAAATCATTTATCTTCTCACTTATTCCTATGGTAGCTTAATTGATTAACTGAAATACCAGACATAGCCTACAGCAGGAAGGGCTTCACAGACGGAACACAGCAATTCACAAAATAAGGTTGTTTTTGATCAAATACAGGGGATGATCAGATTAGTAGATTATTAACATTGATAAAGATTTTAACAAAAAGTGAAAATACAACAAATTGTATACTTCTTTTTATTTCTATTTACACAATCAATAAGTATTTATGTGTTTCCAGCACCTGATAAGTTCAGTATTGAATTCTATAAACATGAATCAGAGTTCTCATGGGAGTTTATCATTCAAAAAGTATTCAATGTAGGGCTGGCAGAATAGTTAGGATAGAGTGCCCACCTATCAAGCACAAGGCCCTGAGTTCAACCCCTTCCAATAGAAATAAAATTATCCAATATTAAGAAAGTTAAGGCCGGGAACATCACATGAGCATCTCAACAGAAGCAGAAATGGCATGTAAACATTTTCAAAACTGATTAGGATAAAAACTTTTAGCAAACTACAAATAGAAACTTTCTCTTTTTAAAAAAAATAAATGACTAAATATTTCATTCAAGCATGAAAATGATACATATTACCATGCTTACTTAAAAAATTATTTCTATTACCACATTTGTTCAAATCTATTTTGCAGGTCCAAACTGCAATCAAATGACAAGAAGAAATTAAAGGCATACGTATTTGAAAGGCTAAAATAAAATTTTTATTGTCTATAAACAAGATTGTATATGTACTATTTCTAAGAAATTTATGGTCAAAAGATGATAAGAAATAGACTTAACAAGGTACAAAATTCAATTTTAGGTTACTTCAGTTACAAAAAAAATTAACTAGAAAATTTTAATGACATTTTGGTGTTCATTTCTATGTATGCGCTTCACTAGGTTGTCATGTCAATTACTTAAACATGAATCTGCCAGGCACCAGTGGCTCATACCTGTAACCCTAGCTACTCAGAAAGCTGAGATGAGGATCACAGTTCAAAGCCAGCCTGGGCACAAAAGTCCATGAGACTCTTATCTCCAATTAACCACTCAGAAAACCAAAAGTGGTACTGTTGCTCAAGCGGTAGAGCACTCGTCTTGAGCTGAAGAGCTGAGGAACAGTACCCAGGCCCAGAATTCAAGCCCCACAACTGGGAAAAAAATAGAATCTAGTTGTTGCTGTGAGTATATTTTGTAAATGGAACTAAGATCTATAAGTAAATGGACTTAAGTAAAGAAGAATATAGATGTGTGTGTATCATATATGACACTGACAGACCTTTTTGAATGACTCAGAGGCCTCAAGAGAAGAACTGTTCTCCTTGCAGATGTTTATTTTGCCCATTATCTTCATGCTTAGCTCTGCTCAACAGTTTGAATCTGCTTCTCAGCCTGACTTCCCTTTTCAGACTTACCTAGTCTCCTTATTGACATATGACATTCTCCTTGTATAGGTAGGTAGGTAGGTAGGTAGGTAGATAGATAGATAGATAGGTAGGTAGATAGATAGATAGATAGATAGATAGATAGATAGATAGATAGATAGATAGATAGATAGATAGATAGATAGATAGATAGATAGATAGATAGATAG
>NW_012267254.1:4879762-4885870 GCF_000151885.1 Dipodomys ordii
TCCATTGTGTATATATACCACATTTTCTTGATCCATTCATCTACTGAGGGGCATCTGGGTTGGTTCCATATCTTAGCTATGGTAAATAATGCTAGCATTATTTTTTAAAGTATGTTGAAAACAGTGTTTTGGGTTGTGAACAATCAAGAAAGTATTACAGCTTTATGACTCTTACAGGCTAGACTGCTAGAGTACATACCTATAAGCTTAGAAAATTTAATTGTAATACAATTTTCTAATTCCATTATATTTTGATGATATATTTTATTTCATATGGTTTCAATCCTTTTGAGTTTATGGAATCATGTTTTATAGGATAACAAGTGGTCAATCCTGGAGACATTTTCATGTGTACAAAAGGAAAATGGGTGTCTACTCTTACTGAGTGAAATGTTGTATAATGTCTTATAGGTCTAATTGATCTATATGTTGTTGAAAGTGAAGCATTAATATCTATCACTATTACTGTATTAATGGATTGTCTATTTGTCTCCAAATATGTCTGGATTTTGCTTAATCCATTTTGCAATTGTTTAGATACATGTTTACTCATAATTGCTCTATCTTCCTGATCCATTTATTATTTTATCATTGCAAACTGTTTCTACAAACTGGGCACTGGTAGGTCAAGCATGTACTCCTAGCTACTCAGAAGGCTGACATCTGAATATTGCACTTTGAAGTCAGCCCAGGCAGGAAAGTCTATGAGACTCTTATCTCCTATTGACCAGCAAAAAGCCAGAAGTGTAGCTGTGGCTCAAGTGGGAGAGTGCAAGTCTTGAGGAAAAAAAGCTCAGGGAAGATAGGTCCTGGTGGCTTGCACCTGTAATCCTAGCTATACAGGAAGGTGAGATTTGGGAACTAGGAGTCAAAGCCAGCCTGGACAAGAAAGTCCATGAGTTATTTATCTCCAATTAACCACCAAAACTCAGACAAGGAGCTATGGCTTAAGGGGTAAAGTGCTCACTTTGAGCACAAATGCTGAAGGACAGTGCCCAGGCCTTCAGTTCAAGCTCCAAGACACTCTCTCTCTCTCTCTCTCTCTCTCTCTCTCTCTCTCTCTCTCTCTCTCTCACACACACACACACACACACACACACAAGTTCCCCCATGTTGTGGTGATGATTCACTGTTTTAAAATTTATTTAAATTCTATTAGTATCACCACTCCAGCTCTTTCATTGTTTCTGTTTGTATGTGTATTGTTTTCCATCCTTTCACTTTAACCTATTGGTGTATTAGAATTGAAAGCATGTCTCCAGCAGGCAGCATACAGTTGGATAGGCTATTGTTTTCTAGATTAATGGAACAAACTCACACCCACACAGATATGTTCAGTTAATTTTTTACAAAGAGGCAAGGGCAGTTCAATGAGTCTAGAACAGCCCTTCTAGTAAATAATGTTAGAGCAATTGAAAACACACACACACAAACACACACACACATACACACATACCTGGAAACTCTCATCTCACTCAAAAACTAATTTAAATTCTACCTTAAATATAAAGCTTACAACTGTAAGATATATGAAGAAAAACAAAGAAGGATAGTTAAAGATACCAGTCAGGAAATACATTTTTAAACTCAACACCAAAAGTGTGATTCATAAAATAATAGATCAATACACCATGCATCATCAAAATTAAGACTACTGTATCGCAAAATCCCAGTCCAAAAGGATGACTTAGAAATTGATCAAGAGGCACTGTATTCATAAACTGCTCTGTTGAATGGCAACTCCCTTGTACAACTACTTACAAAAATTAAAATAGTCAAAAAAAGAAAGTACAGACTGGGAGAAAATATTTGAAATAGGAGGTACATATTTAGAGAAAATACTCACAAGCTACGTCTTTGACAAACAACTAATATCCAGAACTAACAAAGAACTTTTAAAATATTTTTTTCAAATCTAATAAGAAAAATCACTTAAATAATATACAAATAGCAAATAAACACAATATAAGCTCTTCATTATGATTGGCCATCAATAAAGCAGAAGTTAAAATTACAGTGATATATTACTATAAATTTATCAAAATGACCAAAGTAAAACCATGATGATAACACTAGGTTGTTTTGGAGATAGAAGTAATTGGGTCACTAACACACTAATGGTGTAAATGTGAAATAATATAAGTTGTGCCAGTTTGCTAGAGCCACTTGAGTAAAATATCACAAACTAAGTGGCTTAAACAACGTATTTATTATCTCTTATAGACATATGTAGACAACATATAGACCACATATTTATTGTTTTGAAGACTACAAGTCCAAAGTAAAGATGCTAGTGAAACTAATTCCTTCTTAACCAACATCTCCATGTCCTCCCTGCAGGACCACTTGAGCCACACTGGCAGGGTCTGCCATTTGAGATGAGGGCTCTATCCTGCCTCTCTGGAGAGCATGTTCAGTGTGGGTGGAAGAGACAGGATGTCTGAGCTTTTCAATTCAATCATAGCTCTAGAACCCCAGGAGTTTCATGGCACTTTTGCGGTACACATGTCTTATGCACACTCCATCAGGAATCTGGAGTAAATTCAGACTAGATAGAACTGGAACAAGATCTTGTTTTTACAACTAAATGGTGTTAAGCATACCTACATGTCTTGGGGGCAGTCCCTGACTGCAATTTACTGTACAATCAATAAGTTGGTTTACAAAAGAAAGGACTCAAACAATAAGTACATGACTCACACCCGTTGATGAGATCTGAGGATCACAGTTCAAAGCCAGTCAAGGTAAGAATGACTGAGAGAGGGCTGGGAAGGTGGCTCAGTGGTAGAGTGCTTGCCTTGCATGCCTGAGGCCCTGGGTTCAATTCCTCAGCACCACATAAGTAAAAAGAAAAAAGCCGGAAGTCGCCCTGTGGCTCAAGTGGTAGAGCTCTAGCCTTGAGCTGAACAGCTGAGGGACAGCTCCCAGGCCCAGAGTACAGTCCCCACGACTGGATCCCCACCCCAAAAAAAAAGAATGACTAAGAGAGTTATCTCCAATTACCCAATGAAAAGTTGGAAGTGGAGTCTGTGGGTCACCTGGTAGAGTGGCAGCCTTGAATGGAAAAAGCTGAGGGACGGACAGTGACCACGCCATGCTTTCAGTTCCCATCCCTGGCATACAACACAGACATACACACACAAAAGAAGCAAAGAAAAGAGAAACAGAAATTAAGAAAAATAACCATCTCACTTTCTAGGAGACTGAGAATGTTTATTGAATGAATAAAAAAACAATGTATACATGAGAAAAAAGAAATTAATTCCCTCTTAAGGCTCTCAGGAAGAGATATTCCATTATCACCTCGGTATCTCCCTGTGTGTCTTCACATTTTTTCTCTGTATGTGTCCCTGTATCCAAATTTCCCCTTTTAATAAAGACCCAGAATACATTTGGTTAGGGTTCACTCTAACAACTTATTTTTAACTTGATACCTATTTCCAAGTTAAATCACATTTGGAGGTTCTAGGGGGTGAGGATTTCAACACAGAAATTTGAAAGGACACAGACTTCTAGTAAATTGCTTAGCAGTTTCTTGTAAAACTAAGCATGTAGCTATTATATGACCTAACAATTGCACTTCTGGGTATTTAACTTAGAGAAATAAAAGCATATGCAGGCTCAAATGCCAGTACATAATGTTCATAGCCATTTCACTCACAATAGCCCCAAACTGGAAACAGCCCAGATATTATTTAACAGGTGAATGGCCAAACAAATCGTGGAACAATATACTCAGGAATAAAAAGTCTCAGACTATCATTACTGACAAAGCATCAGTCTGATAAAGCTATATAACTATGACTTCATTTCCAAAATACTTCAAAATAAAGAACAAATTAATGATTGCTGGAAAATAGGGACAAGGGAGTAAGGAGGTAGCTATGGCAATAATAACAGGTACTGTCATAGTGAGGAAACTTGTGCTATTGTGACTCTGATAGTAGATACAGGAAGCTATGCATGCAATAAAATTGTTTTGCCATAGTGTAAACATGCTCCAGTGCAGACAATTGCTAAAGGGAGACTGAATAAGGTATGTCTTAATTTATCAAATGAGGAGAAAATGTGAAATCTAATACTGATGAAATTATTTTTAAACAGTCAGAAAACTGGTAAATATAAGTACAAAGACATATTCAATGTGATACAAGAGCATTTATCAAAATTCCAAAGTCAATAACCCTTTAACAGTGATATCTTCCGTGTGTGTGTGTGTGTTTTACTGAGGTTGGAACTCAGGCCCTTCTTTGCATATGCTAGGAAAGTTCTCTAACATTCCCCTTCAACATCTCCTGAGGCTTTTCATTGCTTTCTTAACTAGATTTGAAAAAGCACAGTGAAGTCAATTTTTACCACTAGCATTAAACCTTGTACTGAAGGTCTTAATCAGTTCAATAGGTAGAAGGGCTGGGAAGGTGGCTCAGTGGTAGACTGCTTGCCTAGCATACATGAAGCCATGGGTTCAATTCCTCAGTACCACATAAACAGACACATTTCGAAGTGGTGCTGTGGCTCAAGTGGTAGAGTGCTAGCCTTGAGAAAAAAGCTCAGGGACAGAGTCGAAGCATTGAGTTCAACCCCCTGGACTGGCAAAAAATAGGAAAAGAAGAAGGAAGAGAGGGTGGGAGGGAGGAAGAATGGGAGGGAGAGAAGAGAAGAAATTTGGAGAAAATATAGTGAAACATTCATGATTCATAGATTGTATAAGAAGAAAATCCCAAGGAATCTACACAGACATCTAGAACAAAAGTATAATCTTAGAGCTATTAAGCTAATTTACAAGGGAAGATGATGCAGATGAATATATGAAAACTAATTATACTTTTATACATAAGCCATGAAACAAATTTTTCCAAAAATTAGAAAAGAAAATTAAAAGTTTCATGTACAATGACAGGTAATCTTCAGGAATACGTTCAAACAAAAACATGAGAGTGCTACAGTTGAAATTGTAACATTTGGTGAGAAAAACTAAAGTAAATGAAAATAAAATGGGAAATAAATACCATCAATTATACTTGAAGCCTTTTCAAATTGACTTACAGATAAAATGTAATTATAATCAATTTCTCATCAGATTTCATTGCAGAAATTGATACACTAATTTAAATTTTATATAGAAATATAAAAGGAACTCCAATAGCCAAAATCATTTTATTTAAAAATTATAGTTGGGAGAGTACACCTATCATATCTCAAGTCTCCTTATGGCAATACAGAAAATAAGATCATGTGTTATAGACCTAAGAATAAACAACCATATAAACAAAACAGAAAACACATAAATAAACCCACACATATAAAAGTGATTGCTTTTATAAAATGGTACAAAAGCAATTTGGCTAGGAAAAGATTTTCCACAGCTGATGTTAAATATCTGTATAGAAAAATAAATGAGCTATTACCTCTATTCCATACCAAACAACAAATTCATTCAGACCTAAATGTGGCAAGTTTTAAAACTGCAGAGCTTAAGGAAGAAATTATGGGGGAATAACTTTATATACAGTAAACAGGAAACAACTATACAGCCAGAGAAATTGAAGGAATAAGAGTTAAATTTCTTAGATGACATACAGGACTTGTCCTAAATGAAATATTTCTGCTTATTAAAAGACAGAAGTGCCTAAAATGTAATGTCTGCCTCAACTATTGGAAGTAATGTGTAGAAGACTAGTTCTCTTACCATAAGACTAGTAAATTAGATAAAATCATATCTAAATATCTAAATATCATATCTAAATATAGATATCATATCTAAATATATCATATCTAAATATAGAGTAACAGTCAATGATGGATTGTGATTTCAATAAGAGAACCTAGTAAGGGGACTCTTATAGGGCTTAATAACAGCACTCCAATCACTTGTAGTAAATAAATCATCAGCAATATTCTTTATGTGAAATCCGAGTCCCTAAAGGGAAGATCGGGGCATAATATTGGACTAATTAATAATCCACCATGTTCCAAACCTATTGAAAACAACATTGAGATACCAACTCACTCCTGTTAGAATGGCAAAAATCAAGAACTCTAACAACAACAGATGCTGGAGGGGATGTGGACAGAAGGGAACCTTACTTCATTGTTGGTGGGATGTAA
>NW_012267254.1:4888600-4901183 GCF_000151885.1 Dipodomys ordii
GGCCTATGTTTCTTTGGGCCTGGCTTACTTCACTTAATATAATTTTTTCCAAGTCTTTCCATTTCCTAACAAATGGGGCAATGTCATTCTTTCTGACAGAGGCATAGAATTCCATTGTGTATATATACCACATTTTCTTGATCCATTCATCTACTGAGTGCATCTGGGTTGGTTCCATATCTTACCTATAGTAAATAATGCTGCAATAAACATAGTTGTGCTGGTAGCTTTAGTTTGGTCTTGTTTTTGAACTTTTGGGTAAATGCCCAAAAGTGGGATTGCTGGGTTATAGGGGAGTTCTATGTGAAGTCTTTTGAGGAACCTCCATACGGCTTTCCAAAATGGTTGAAAAAGGTTACACTCCCACCAACAATGCAGTAGGATTCCCTTCTGTCCACATCCCCTCCAGCATCTATTGTTATTAGAGTTCTTGATTATAGCCATTCTAACGGGGGTGAGGTGGTATCTCAATAAGACAAAATGCAAACATAAAGGGAATCCAAATAGGGAAAGATGAAGTAAAACTCTCCTTCTTTGCAGATGATATGATCTTGTATTTAAAGAATCCCACGGACTGTGCTCCTAAATTACTCAAGCTGATTCAAAACTTTGGCAAGGTAGCAGGTTATAAAATTAACCCTAAAAAATCAATGGCTTTTCTGTATGCCAACAATGAGAAAAATGTGGCTGAAATTAGGAAAACAACTCCATTCGTAATAGCTCCGCCACAAAAAATAAAGTACCTAGTAATTAACTTAACCAAAGAAGTGAAGGACCTCTATGATGAAAACTTTAAAAACCTGAAAAAGGAAATCAAAACAGAACTTAGAAAGTGGCGAAACCTCCCATGCTCCTGGATTGGAAGAATCAACATCGTGAAAATGGCAATACTTCCCAAGGCTATCTACAAATTCAATGCAATACCTATCAATATTTCAACTTCATTCTTCAAGGAAATAGAAGAGGCAATCCAAAAATTCATATGGAGCAATAAAAGACCCCGAATAGCAAAAACGATCCTTAACAGAAAGAACGGTGCTGGAGGAATACTAAAACCAAATTTCAAACTCTACCTCAAAGCCATAGTGATAAAATAGCTTGGTACCGGTACAAGAACAGACCTCGGGACCAATGGAATACAATTGAAAACCCAGAAATGAACCTACAGACCTTTAGCCATCTAATCTTGGATAAGGGAGCTAAAAACAGAATGGAGGAAAGACAGCCTCTTCAGCAAATGGTGCTGGCAAAATTGGTTAACTACTTGCAGAAAACTAAAGCTAGATCCTTATATATCACCCTGCACCAGGATCAACTCCAAATGGATCAAAGATCTCGGAGTCAAAGCCGACACTCTGAAAACATTACAGAATGGAATAGGAGAAACCCTAGGTTTTGTTGGCACAGGCCGAAATTTTCTTAATAGAGTCCCAGAAACACAACAAATCAAAGAAAGGTTGGATAAATGGGATTGCATGAAATTGCAGAGCTTCTTCATGGCAAAGGACATAGCTAGCAAGATCAATAGAAATCCCTTAGCAAATATTAAATGACTGTAGGTCTCTAGGTTCGTTTCTGGGTCTTCCAGTCTATCATTGGCCTTCGGCCTGTTTTTGTGCCAGTACCAAACCGTTTCCATAACCATAGCTTGGTAATCACGTTTGAAGTTTGGTGTTGTTATTCTTCCAGCATTATTCTGACTGCTAAGGATTGTTTTTGCTATTGGGGGTCTTTTGTTATTCATATGAATTTTTGAATTGTTTTGTCTACCTCATTGAAGAATTATGTTGGGATTTTTATTGAATTTGCAGATAAATAAAATTCTTTAAAGGAAAGTAAAGCCACGGTGAAACCAAAACTTACACCAAAAGAATAAAGAGCACTAGAAATGGTAAAGTAAATATGGGTCTTCCTACTGTTTGTTTTTTATGAAGGTAATTGTTTAACTCAAAATTTCTAATAGATACATATAATATGTATATATTCTTTGTTTATTTATCCATCTTTGGGAAGGGAAGAGGGAGCACAGGGACAAAGAGTGAACAAATGCAGCATTGATTCTCACTGTACATGATGTGGAAAATGAACTGTACAACTTGTGGGTGGTGATGGGAGGGAAAAACTGGGAGAGAGCAAGGAAAGGGGTGACACTGTTCAAAGAGAAATGTACTCTTTATCTGACATGTAACCATATCCCCTCTGTGTATCACCTTTACAATAACAAAAAATAAGTGAAAAATGTGTCAACCAGCTTACTCTAATTGAGATTCAGAGAACAGTGTAACCTAGAACTGGAGGATATGTATTCTTTTGAAAGTACACAAAATATTCTCCAATATAGAACATATGCTAAGCAATGTTTAAAGGCCTTCAAAGCTTTTGTAGAAAATTATACCATTTTAGGGGCTGGGAATGTGGCTCAGTGGTAGAGCATTTGCTTTGCATGCCTGAGGCCCTGGGTTCGATTCTTCAGCACCATAGAAGCAAAAAGAAAAAAAGCCAGAAGTGGTGCTGTGGCTCAAGTGGTAGAATGCTAGCCTTGAGCTGAAGAGCTGAGGGACAGCGCCCAGGCCCAGAGTTCAGGCCCCACGACCGGACCCCCAAAAAAAAAGAAAAAAGAGAATTATACCATTTTTATTTATTCACAATAAAATTAAATTAGAAATTAGTTACAGAATAATATCTCAAAAGGCCCCAAATATTTGAAAATTAACACACTTTTAAGTATCTCATAAGTCAAAGATAGAAACCATAAGAAAAATTAAAATCTATTTTAAACTAAAAAATAGTGGAGACCCAGTATATCAAAATGTGAGGATTTAAACTTGAGCAACTCTTAGGAATGCATTACGTTAATTGAAAAATTTGGAAAGAAAACTTTACAATTAATTATTTACTTCTAACATAAAACACTAAGATAAAGAGAACAATTTAAGCCAAAAGTGAGTAGAAAGAATAATAAAAATGAGATTGGGACTCAATGGAATAGAGTGTTAACACCCAATAAAAATCAACAACTTCGGAAGTGGTGCTGTGGCTCAAGCGGTAGAGCGCTTGCCTTGAGCTGAAGAGCACAAGGACAGCGCCCAAGCCCAGAGTTCAAGCCCCATGACCGACAAAAAAAAATCAACTTAAAATTGCATTTATTTGAAAATATGAATGGAATTGATTGTAAAAAAAATCCTTAGTAGAAGACTAAGTAGAAACAGAATACACAAACTGCAAATACCAGGATTAAATGAGAAGCTATAACTACAGATTACACAGGTATTTGAGGAATAATAACAAAATCACTTTATTTCAATAAGTTCAACAGCTGAGATTAATTGGACACATCCTTGACAAACAAATTATTTTTTAAATAATGCTAATTAAAATCGATGCACTAATAAATAAATACAAAATAAACAATAGAGTATTGCTTAACCATACAAAATCATCAAGTTCTGTCCTTTGCACAAAAGTGGATGGAACTGGAGATCATCATGTTGCACACAAGATAAACTAAGCTCAGAAAGACAAATATCATATTTTCACTTGTGTACAGAACTAAAATTATAATACTTTAATAATAATAATAATATACGACATAAAGTGGGATGTAATTTGTTGGTAACCAGCAGGAAAAAAGAAGGAACAGAGAGGGCAAAGATGGAAAACATAATCAAAGTATAATATGTATTTGGAAATAATACAATGAAATCAATTAAAGCTGTTAAAGGGGTGGAGAACCTCTGGCCCATGTGTAATATAATCACAATGGGACAAACATGTTTGCTTATGTATGTTTCTTGTTGTCTGCCTGTACTGATAATTTAGTATGACCTTGAATAATGTTATAAATATCAAAATGGCCCTTAGCATTTCTAGCCCAAAAGGGGATAAATACATGCACCCATGTACAGAACTATCATAGTGAAAACCCTTTATACAATTAATTTATGGTCATATAAAAGAAAAAATAGGTATATATTAACTCAAGGAATTAAATTTGCAATTGAAACCCTCTCCCAAAGAAAACAAACTTTCATAGCTTTGTCTATTCCTCTGAAAATTAAAAGAAGGAATTATACTTGAATTCTTTCAGATAATAGGAAAAGAAGACAAATAACTTGAAACAAATGCCAAAACAAAAAGAACTGTATACACCAGTATTTCTCACTTATACAGTCAAACGAATCTAATCAGTGAACTGCACCCAAAATATGTAACAGAATTACATATCAAAAGATAATCAGATTTATAAAGTTTATAAAGTTGACTTAAATATAAAAAAAGCCAAACGAGGTACCAATGGCTCACACCTGTAATCCTAGCTACTCAAGAGACTGAGGTCTGAGGATGGCGGTTCAAAGCCAGCCCAGGCAGGAAAGTCCATGAGACTCTTATGTCCAATCAGCCACTAGAAAACCAGAAGTGTCGCTGTGGCTCAAGTGGTAAAGTGCTCTCCTTGAGCTGAAAAGTGCAAGGACAGTGCCCAAGCCCAGAGTTCAAACCCCACGACCAACCAAAATAAATAAATAAACAAAATAAAAAAGCCAATTTATTGTCATTAACCATAGTCACAAAATAAAGCTAACTTTTATCCCAATTAATATAGAAAAACATGTGAAAATACAATATTTACTGCTTTTTAACATTTTGGGAATAGATGAAATGTTCTTCAACCTCTTGAGAGAAATCTAAGAAAAACTAATGGCTACTTGCCATCTTACAGGTAAATGCTGCAATCATTCTTCCTAAAATTGGGAACAAGAAATGATATCTACTTTTACAACTTTATAAATTTTATTATGGTAAATATTATGTAGATTAAGTAGACGTACAAAGGAGTTGCCATTTATCAATTTAGTTTGTGCATACAATGCATCTAGATCAATGTCACTCCTTTCAACATTCTCATCTATGCCTCCCCTACCTAGCACCACTTCCCTCACTCTTCTTAATTTTGTAGGCTATATCTTGGCTTCTTGTCTGCATTTTCTCCCTCTTCTCATCTTTCATCTACCCTTTTCCCTTTGACTCCACCTCACACTTTGGAGTACCCTCTTCCAGCTGTTTTATTTTGCTGAACTTTGATTTTGGCTTTCTAAGGAAACACATTATTTGAGATCTCCACTGAATCTATATATTTCAAGTAATTTGTTTATATACATTCGCATGCCACTCAAGGTGTTTATTTCTGAGTTTGTAAGCTAAGTCTAGCACCCACATACAAGGGAAAACATTCATCTTTTTGTCTCTGGGCCTGACTTAGTTGGCTTAACATATTTTCCAAGTATTTTTTCTTTTTTTATTTTTCTACTTATTTTTTCCATATATATTTTATGGTGAAAATATTGTACAGAGGGATTACATTTACATGAGTAAGGTAATGAGTACATTTCCTATGGAGCATTGTTACCTCCTCCTTTGTTTTTCCCCTACCATCTCTTCCCTCCCCACCTCCCAAACTCCCCCTTCCCTTCCCCCCCCTGCCAAAATTGTAAAGTCCACTTTCAACTTAGTGTCTTGTACATTTCATTGTTACAAGGGGTCAACCTATATCCTTATTTAAGCATTTTGTTATTTCCCTTCCCCTCCCAAATTAGAAAAATGTATATACAAGATGCAGGACACTGGAATCAGATACAGTGACAACAGGGGTTATACCAAGGGGGAAGAACATACAAAAGAAACAAAAAATCACATAGTGCATTATAAATATGTTATAAACAACAGCAAGCAAGAAAAAACGGCTTGTATCCCTATCTTGGGGTTCATTTCACTTAACATCATCTTATATGGTCATATGTACATAGCTTTTGACCTTTTCCGCTTGTCCTAGACATGGACTAGTTATTGCAAACAAGGGAAACCATGGGAACTATGTTTCTTTGGGCCTGGCTTACTTCACTTAACGTAATTTTTTCCAAGTCTTTCCATTTCCTAACAAATGAGGCAACGTTATTCTTTCTGATTGAGGCATAGAATGCCTCTGTGTGTGTGTGTGTGTGTGTGTGTGTGTGTGTGTGTGTGTAGATGTGTATATCTATAGCTATATAGATATAGCTATAGATATCATTTTCTTGATCCATTCATCTACTGAGGGGCATCTGGGTTGGTTCCATATCTTAGCTATGGTGAATAATGCTGCAATAAACATGGTTGTGCTGGTAGCTTTGGTATGGCCTTGTTTGTGATGGGTTAGGTAAATGCTCACAAGGGGAGCTCTATGTGGAGTCTTTTGAGGAACCTCCATACTGCTTTCCAAAGTGGTTGAACAAGTTTACACTCCAACCAACAATGCAGTAGGGTTCCCTTCTGACTACATCCACTCCTGCATCTGTTGTTATTAGAGTTCTTGATTATAGCCATTTTGACTGGGGTGACATGGAATCTCAATGTTGTCTTGATTTGCATTTCTTTTATGGCTAGAGAAGATGGTTATTTCTTCATGTCTATTGGCCATTCTTAATTTCCTCTTCAGAGAAGTCTCTCTTTAAGTCTTTAGCCCACTTATTTATTGGGTAGTTGTTTCTTTGAGGATTTGTTTTGGGGAATTTAATTTTTTTGAGTTCTAAGTGTATTTTAGGTATGAGACCCTTGTCTGTTGTATGGCTAGTGAAGATCTTCTCCCAATCCGTAGGTTTTCTGTTGATCTTGCTAGCTATGTCCTTTGCCATGCAGAAGCTCTGCAGCTTCATGCAAACCCATCTGTCTGACCTTTCTTTGATTTGTTGTGTTTCTGGGTCTCTATTAAGAAAATTTTGGCCTGTGCTAAGGAGCCCTAGAGTTTCTCCTATTCCTTCCTGTAATGTTTTCAGGATTTCAAAATCTTTGATCCATTTGGAGTTGATTCTGGTTCAGGGTGATATATGCAGATCTACCTTTAGTTTTCTACAGGTGTTTAACCAATTTTGCCAGCACCATTTACTGAAGAGGCTGTCTTTCTTCCATTATATTTTTTTAGGTCCCTTGTCAAAGATTAGGTGGCTATAGGTCTGTGGGTTCATTTCTAGAACTTCAGTCGTATTCAATTGGGCCTCAGGTCTGTTCTGCCAGTACCAAGCTATTTTTATTACTATGGCTTTGTAGTAGATTTGAAATTTGTATTGATATTCCTCCAGCACTGTTCTTTCTGCTAAGGATTGTTTTTTCTATTCGGGGTCTTTTATTGTTCCATTTGAATTTTTGGATTGCTTCTTCTGTTTCCTTGAAGAAAGAAGTTGGGATATCTTTGGCAGTATTGCCATTTTCACGATGTTAATCCTCCTGATCCAGGAGCATGGGAGGTTTTTCAACTTCCTTAGTTCTGCTTTAATTTCCTTTTTCAGGTTTTTAAAGTTTTCGTCATAGAGGTCCTTCACTTCTTTTGTTAACTCCTAGGTATTTTATTTTTTGTGGGGCTATTACAGAAGGGGTTGCTTTCCTAATTTCAGCTGCACTCTTCTTGTTATTGACATACAGGAAAGCCATTGATATCTGAGTGTTAATTTTATACCCTGCTAGTTTGCCAAAGTTTAACTTGGGACTGGAGTCCATGGGGTTCTTTAAATACAAGATCGTGTCATCTGCAAAGAGGGAGAGTTTTACTCCAAGTCTTTCCATTTCTTTACAAATGGTACAATATCATTCATTATAATTGATGAGTAAAATTCCATTATACTTCATTTTCTTAATCTGTCCATTAAGGGGCATCTGGACTGATTCCATATCTTGGCTATGGTGAATAGTGCTGCAATAAACATCGTTGTGTTGGTGGCTTTACTGTATCCTGGTTTGTAATCTTTTGGGTAAGTGCTGAATCTCCACACTGCTTTCCAGACTGGTTGAACAGCTTACTTCCTACCAACAATGTATTAGGGTTCCCTTTTGGCCATATCTTCAACAGCATCTGTTATTGTTAGCTTTCTTAATAATGGTTATTTTAACTGGGGTTAAGTGGAATCTCAACGTTGTTTTGATTTGCATTTCCTTTAGGGACAGAGATGTTGAGCATTTCTCTATGTGTCTATTGGCCATTCTTACTTCTTCTTCTGAGAAGACTCTCTTTAGTACAGTAGCTCATGTATTAATTGGGTTATGCATAACTTTCCTGACATTCCTATCCAGTGCAGTAAAACAATGTGATATACTTAATAAAAACATATATACTGTAAATAACCACCTTTTATTTAGGCAAAACATGCATCTTCTTACAGATAATCATGGAAACCTTTCTATTTTTTAAAGAACAAGCAATGTTTAGAAAACTCACAAGATGCAATGTAAATATTCAAAGATGAAATTAATTTCTTGGCACTGTGTAAGTAGAAATTGAAATTTTTAAACTGCAATAGTATCAAAAAGTCTGATGTTATAGAAATTTAGATAAGCATATCCAAATATATAAAATACTTAAATCTGTAAATTATAAATATTACTGATGGAAAATAGAAATGGTTGGTATGTTAAGATGTCTATTTGTGTCAGCAAATCAATAAATATTTAATGCAATTGCAATCTAAATGCCAACTGACTCTTTTATTTTATTTACATAGAAAATGAAATAGTTTAGTCAGTGCAATTTTTAAAAGGAGAGCAAAACTGAATGTTACACATGAAATACAAAAGCTATACTCAGCAAGGCATTATAATATTGGTTTGATTATAGAAACAGATGAATGAAAGTGGAACAGTGGGCTATATATAGTTTATGTATTCAACATTAGGGTAAGAAAAGTATTCTTAGGTAGGAAAAATGCTAACCACAAAATAAAAAAAATTAAATATGTTTGTCAAGATCCCATTTATATGACACTTTTGACCTAACAAAATTATACAAAATAAAGAACAAATTCATTAGTGAAGATTAGGAAGAGAGGACAGTGGACAATTAAACACAACTTTGCCTCTTTTGTTTTAAAGGGGCAACAAGAAGGACTCCCCATGTTGAAGGATTTTTATCATATCTTGTTTGTATCAGTTTGAATGCTCTAGTTTTGTGATATTTCACTCCAGCTTTGCAAGACATTATCATGGAGGAAGATAGGTGGAAGATACATAAGACCTCTGTTCATTAATTCTCTGAGCTGCATGTAAATTTTGTGTAATTATCTCAAAAGTTAAAAAGTTTAATTGAAAAGATTGCAAATAAAACATCTGGAGATAGTGTTACTGAGATAAAGGAGACTACAAATGGTGGTCACAATTATTATATTGCAGCATGGGAACACAAATCAAATTTGTATGGATTGAAAAATTAAATGGGAGGTAAGACAAACAGAATTAGAGTCTTAAACAAGCTTACCAGCGAGGATGCAATTGGTACAGGGTGATGGATGATCAAAGGAATTGTGTTTACAGATGAAAGATATTTCATATGAATATGTGATAAGGAAAGATTCATATGAGAGGTGGTAAAACTATATGCAAAGTTGTGTATATGGAAAGGGAAGTGAAGACAGAGCAAGAATAGAACTGCAGAAATTCTATACATTGTGAAGTGAGAATCTCTATGTTTGTATGTATGGGGCAAGTGTTGAAATTGGCCTCCATTTCTCAGAATTTTAGTCTTTGAGGAGGGGTTAGGGTAGACTGAACTCAGCTTTCATTGGAGGGGAATAATGAAGAAACTAGAATACAGATAAGGGAGAATGGGGAACAGGAAAGTAGAAGGGGAAGGATTGCTGAGTGATTGATCAGAGAGCTCAGTGGACGTTGGAAGCTTTGACTGATAGAGATACCAATATTTGAGAAGCTGGTCCTTTCTCCCAAGTGATCATCATAGAATTAAAGTAGATGTTGAGAGAGGTCTAGAGCAGAGGATAAACAGTCCAGATGGGGAATTTGGAGGACCACACAGTCATTACTGAATCAATATGCCCCAAGAAAAGAGGGAAAGAGGTGAAGAGAAAAGCAAGAGCTTGGAGCAGGTCCCTCATGAGAACAAATATCACTGGGATCCTGCAGTTGCTGGATTTTAATGGGATATTGGAGTTGAGTCTTTTAGAGATAAAGTCATGCCTCATGATATTAAATGACTGGGGGGGGGACGGTTATATACTGAGAAACTGAAGATGAGAAAAAAAAGAGGCTAAAGTGTATGCACTGAGGCTTCCATGTCACCTGAATAGAGGACAGCACTGCAAGTATCAAAGGGGCCTGTCATTGGATCCTTAGAGTATGGGGAAGACAGAGAAGTAAGTAGAAACCTCAACTTAAAATAACAGCAGACATCTTTAGATCAGAAGTAGTATCTGAAGATGGGCGGCCCTTTAACAATCTACTGGTATAAAACATTTTGACTAAGAGGTCAAAAGCTATGTACATATGACCATATAACCTGATGCTAAGCAAAACGTACCCCAAGATAGGGACACAAGATATTTCATCTTTCTTGTTGTTCTTTTTAATGTACTTATGATGTACTATGTGATTTTTTTTGTTTGTTTGTATGTTCTTCCCCCATGATATAACCCTTGTTTTCACTGTATTTGATTCTGGTGTCTTGCACCTTGTATATACATTTTTCTAATTTGGGGAGGGGAAGGGAAATAACAAAATGTTGAAATAAGGATACAGGATGATCCATTGTAACAATGAGATATACAAGACACTATGTTGAAAATGAACTTTACAACCTTGTGGGACAGGGGAGTGGGAGGGAGGAGTAGGGGAGGTGGGGAGGAAAGGGATGGTAGGGAAACACAAAGGAGGGGGCAACAATGCTTGAAAAGAAATGGACTCATTACCTTGCTCATGTAACTGTAACCTCTCTGTACAGTATGTTTACAATAAAAAATATATATATTTAAAAAATTGAAGATTTTTTCCATTAACAAGCTCAGAAAATCAGGCAGTTTATTCACTTTTCTTAAGAATAAAGCAAGGTTGACAATAGTGTGTATCAACTATAGGAAGTATGTATACTAAAGGAAATGGTGCGTGTCAAGCTTTTAACACGGTGCCATATGCTTTGGAGTAATTCAGTATGTGTGAACTATCATTATAACCACTACAAATTTTAATAAAAGAGGAGGCAGATGTTACATATCTGCTGTCTCTAAAGTTTTACTCAATAAAATCAACTATAGCCAATTTTCTAAAAATTCATAACATCTTATTTCACTTTCTGAGCCCCTGTCCTTCACGTGGGAAGTTGCCAACAATGTCATGTCACCATAAAATTTCTTGAAAAGTAGGAGAGCCCATCAATCAAACAGCAGTCATTCATTTACTCTGTGTGTGTGTGTGTGTGTGTGTGTGTGTGTGTGTGTGTGTGTGTGTTTGGTCATGTGGCATAAACTCAGGGTCTGGGCACTGTCCCTGAGCTCTGTTGCTCAAGGCTAATAGTCTGTCGCTTGAGCCACAGCTACACTTCCAGCTTTTTTGGAGATAAGAGGTTCACAGACTTTTCTGCCCAGGCTGGATTTGAACCATGATCCTCAGATCTCAGCCTCCTGAGTAGCTACGATTATCGGCTTGAATCACTAGTGTCCACCTATTCCTTTTACTTTTAAAGTCATATGTCTCCAGATGTTTCTTGCTTTTCATTACCATTCCAATGGTAATCCTCAGTAGAGTGTCTGGTGTTTCCCCCTATTTATTCTGCACTCTTTTCATTTATTTTATAGGCTTTCCAATTAAGCTGCATTCCTTTCCTTACCCCTGCTGCTCTTTCATTCCTCCTTCATCATTTATCATATTTTAACACTTCTACTTTCTTTGTTCAGTGATAGACCTTCTCATTTGATTCTATTTTGTTCCACATTACTGTTCTACCCTTTCCAATTATTCTACATCACCAACTCCTCTTAATCCCATATAGTTTAGACTCCTCATTTCTCCACTGCTCCAGCCTCCATATCTATATTTCACCTCAACTGTCTTGCTCACATTTCTACACACCCTGTCCTCCCTAATTCATTTTCCATTCTGCTTTCCCTACCTTACCCCTCTTTATCTCACTACATCCTCATCACTTTTATCTTGATTCTTCCTTCCTCCTTATCCAAATCATGCCTCCACTTTATCCTATATCACCCTCTCTTTCTTCCATCTCACTCCTCCCCTCTTATGCTATACTATCCCTAGCTTCTTTTTGAGGACCACTTTGATGTTTGATCTCCTGTCACCCCTGCCTGTGTTTTTTGTTTTTGTTTTTGTTTTTGTTTTGGTGGTGGTGGTGGTGGGCATAAGGCTTGAACTTAGGGCCTGGGCTCTGTCCCTGAGTTCTTTTGTTCAGGGGTAGTGCTCTACCACTTTGATCCACAGCAGTGCTTTTGGTTTTCTGGTGGTTAATTAGAGATAAGATTGTCAGGGACTTCCCTTCCAGGGATGGCTTTGAACCATGATCCTTAGATCTCAGGCTCCTGAGTAGCTAGGATTACAGGTATGAGCCACCAGCTCACAGTCATCTCCTAATCTTTATTCCACTTTACTCTTCCACTTTGTCCTGTGGTAACCTCTCCTTCTCATCACCCCCATCCCCTTCATGCCACATCATCTCCTCTTTATTATGTATCATTTTTTTTTTGGGTCCGGTCGTGGGGCCTGAACTCTGGGCCTGGGCGCTGTCCCTCAGCTCTTCAGCTCAAGGCTAGCACTCTACCACTTGAGC
>NW_012267254.1:4902463-4976142 GCF_000151885.1 Dipodomys ordii
CCCCCCACCCAATCCTCCCCCCTCCCCCACCCCGCACCAACGTTGTAAAGCTCGTTTTCAACATGACAACTTGTACTTCGCATTTCAACCCTCTTCTTTATCCGCTGTCACTCCTTTTTATTCCACATGACCCTCCCTTTATCCCATGTCTCCCCCTCTCCTTTATACCACCCTTTCCTCTTCATCCCATGCCATCATTCTTCTTTATCCCATGGCATCCTCCTTCTTTATCCCATATCACCCCTCTTCTTTATCCCATGTTATCCCCCTCTTTATTCCACATAACCCTTTCTTTATTCCATGTCACCCCTCCCTTTTATCCATGTCACTCTCTCCCCCTTTCTCCCATGTCACCAATCCCTTTATACTATGTCACACTCTCCCCTTTATTCCATCTCTCCCCTCCGTCTTATTAAATTCCCTTCGCCCATATCCCTTTAGATCTCCAGTCAGAGCTTCCCAGCTCACCTCCAAAGTATGAAAGGGGAAAATAAAACACAGTAAGCCATGAGTATGCTGCTATCACGATACAGATGTTTATTAATGATTAAATGCCAGAGAAGTTTTAACTATCACAAATCTTCGAGCTCTTCGGTTGTTACCCATTGTATGATCAATTTCTATCCCTCAATACAGTACATTCTTCATTCTATGTACCTTAGCAGTTGTTACCCATCAATATCAGCTATAATTTGGATGTCATACATAACCCATATCTGTGTGTTACCAGAGCATGTCAAGCAAATTTGTACCGCCCTGCATAGAGGAACTACAGAGACGATAGATAAGAACATTTGTAATCAGATGATTTATCTACTTGGAACTATGTGTTTGTACCTAAATAGCTGTTTTGCTGACAACCAGGTGTGAACTCCAGCTGTCTTTAAAACAGATCCAGGTACTAAAGTCTAATTTGTCCTCTAACTTTTGATCCCAGAAAGGATAGTCAGGCTTACACTTGAGGTTTCCCAGTTGGCGTGACCTGAGCAAAACTGCGCAGAATTTTGGGAGTGGCTGTTGGACGAGCCCTCGGTCTAAATAATTTGGAAAAGGGAGAAAAAAAATCCTGAGGTGGCAGAGTTGCTGCGGGGACACGGCTATGAGTTGGTGTGACATGGTTTAGCATTAATTGTTTGTCAGCAGTCAGTAGGCTGACCTAACGTTCTAGCATGCCTCTTGAGGGCCTTTCCAGTTGAGCTCTTGAAGGAGGGTAGGAAAGTGAGGAAAAACATGCAATCCCCTTTGGGGGAGGGAAAGCACCTCGAGATTTGTGAGCTTCTCTGGGACGGGTGTTTACCACAAATGGAACATCAATTAAAGGAAGGGCTGTTGTTAGGGAAAGCCAGGATCAGGGGTAAAAGAGAAGGCAAGGTAGCACCAGGGAGCCTGGGCATGACACAGAAACATCTCTGCTTTTACCAGCTGAAGAGACCAAGCATTCCCAGTGAAGGGGCTGGCAGTGTATTTGGAATTCTCATCCTGACCCGAGCCATCAGGTGGAACTCCTTCTTTCCCACAGATCTTTATCCTCAGGGTTCTCCTTAATGTTTCCTGTGACATCCCAGGTCTACCCCCACCCTTTTCCCCTGTCCGGCACCTTATAGAGGAAAAACATCTAAGGAAAGAAGTAGCCGATGCCAGTTTTGGCCTCCTTCTCCCGGGGCACACGGAGCAATGGGCGGTCTTGCTCCGGAATGGGAGGGTTACCCGCTCCTTCCTCATCGTCATGGGAACGGGCAGTGCCGGGAGGCACAGCGGGCTCCTCAGAGGAACCTGGAAAATAGTAATAATGTTAACTTCTTATGTTTCTACATGTCACACTTCGCATAGCACCAAGGCACTAAGACTTAGATTTGAGTTTCAAATACAGTATGAGACAAAAAAGTAGGAAAAGAATGATTATCTCCATTTGCTATATAAGAAAATAGCAGCCCGACAATAAAGACACAGATCTTTAAATCTAGGATCACTGTAGCAGGTAGAAAAAGAACTGGGTTAGGGAACAGAAAGAGTGAGGTAGCACCCCATGCTCAAAGAAAATGGACAACACCACCCAGAATATGGGGAATATGATGACCTCCTAACAACCACCACCACCCCACAAGTACCCTAACTAGTTTTACCAAGAAAATGAGTAACAAAGTTGGAGCAGGAAGCTTACAACACTTCATGGAGGGGAGAAAACAGATATCACCCTTCAATGACTTTGAGGAGGACTTGTACTTTATAATGTGGTCAGCCTGAGATTTGTTCTTAAGGAGAGTGATGTCTTCAGGACGTGCAATATCTACATCTTCTTTCTGGGGCCGGGATGCCTTTTGATTCTGAACTTGCTTAGGATCAAGATCATCAGGCACTGGAACTTCTCCCACATTCAGGACTTCTTCAAGATGGACAGCAAGCTCTTGCACAGGGTCTGGAATTGTACTGAGAATGGAGACCTCTTCAGTCTCTGGAGCCACCGTGCCGACTTCATCTTCTTCGTAAGCATCAGCTTGGTATTTGTGAGATTCTGGAAGTTCATTGTGAATTGGAGAATTCTCAGAATCAGGCACCACACTGAGAACTGCATCTTTCTCAGGATTTAAACTTTCTTCAGAGGCTTCGTTGTCAGTGACATCAGAAGCAGAATCTTCTTCAGGTTCTGGTATTTCTTCCTCATCAAAGGATTCTTCATTGTTTTGGGATTCACCCACCTCTGATGGCTCTTCCTGACCTGTAATTTCATCAAAATCAGATAGTGCTTCGGGACTTGTGATCACATGAAGAGCCGGGACCTCTTCAGGGTTGGGGTCTTCTTCAGAGGCCACACTTCCAAAGACTTCTGGAGATTCTTCATGATTTGGGATTTCTTCAGCATCTGAAGTTTCTTCACCATTTGGAATGCCAGCAAAAACTGGCAACTCGTCAAGACTGGGATCATCCTCAGAGTGTGAGAGTCCATTTATCTCTGGGGATTCTTCATGATTTGGGATTGCATGTCCTGGTGGGGCTTCTTCAGGACTTGGGACCACATGAAGAGCTGGGACTGCTTCAAAATCAAGGTCATCTTCAGAGTCTAAAACTCCATTGACCTCTGGAGATGGTTCAGGCACTGGAATCTCTTCATGATTTGGGACCTCACCAGCAGCTAGGATCTCGTCAATACTGGGATTTTCTTCAGAATCCTGGGGTTCATCATTATCAGAGGCATCTATATTGTCTGGAATTTCATTAATACTGGGGGCTTCTTCATTACCTGGTATTTCATCAGCATCCGAAGCATCTTCATTGTTAGGGACAACATCAAGATAGGGAACTTCTGCCAGGTCAAAATTTTGGTAATCTTCAAAATCCGGTTCATCCTCAAAGTCAGGGTTCAGGTTTTCTCCAGCATTCACAGCTTCTGGTGAATCTGGTGCTTCTTCAGGACCTGAAACCATATAAAAATAAGACATTGAGTGAAATTCTGGGCTGTCAAATGAGATTTGCAATTACATAATCAGGTTCTGGAATATTCTCAAGGGAAGGAAGATTGTCAAAATTCAGGGGGTTATCATTAGCATCATAGTCATCAAGCTCTGATATGCCCTCAGAATGTGGACCTTGAATATCAAGGTTATTTAAGGAACTCATAACCTTGAAGTTTCCCACACGACTTCCTTTACTGAGATGTTCAAATACCAGTTCTTCATTGGCTATCTCTCTCTCTCTCTCTCTCTCAGAGGACTTATCTTCTTCAAGGGGCTCATCTTCAGCAAAGATCTGATCCTCTGGAAAGATATGACTTTCAGCAGGGGCCTGACTCTCAGTAGGGAACTTACCTTCATCAAAAGGCATGCTTTGGGCAAGAATAGCAGCCTCAGCTTCAGCAGAGTTTTCCACTGGATCAGACACCAAAGCATCCTCTTCCATCTTTATGCGTGCACTCCTGAATAGGAAAGTGTTTGAAAAGGTACATCAGTTCATACCTGGAATTATTAACATCAACCCTCATAGGAGAATGTACTTTGGACTATGCATAAATAAATAGAAAAAATACGCACTGGATCTTCCTCAAATTCCTGCGTCTGATAAAGTCCAGGGCTTCAGGACTGGACTTCCCCATGCGCTTCTCAACCTGCTTTTGAATATGAGGTGGCACCTGAGGGTAAAATTAACATTTTTTTTATTTCACAGAGCCCTTTCATTTATACTCATCTGTGACGTGACCGCTAAGCAAAGAAGAATTTCTGGAGTGGGGAAATTAGAAGCTACTTGTTCAGGTTACCTTCGTGCAACTCTCCCTTACCTTATGAACAAAAGAAGAGTGTAAAACAAATGTACCCAAAAATCCCACTTGCCTGGAACAAGACATCCCAGTTATCAATCATGGCACGGACCACATTGACAGAAGCAACATAGTGGTCAATTCCCAGCTTTGTTTTCCTGGCTTCTCTCTTGCCAAACTTGCCCTTTTTTAGAAGAGCAGATCCAAACACCAAGGCCAAGTTGTTAGAAGTCATGCGATTGCCTGGAACCTAGATAAAAGAAGACAGAAAGTAATCAACCTTGAGATAATATTGAAAGTTGTACAATAGATGTGTGTCTTTTACTTCTCTTGAATTTTTCTTTATCCTACCCATCCCATATACTGGCTTATATTCTCCCTCACAGGTCCCCTACTGAAGTTTTCACTACTATTTCCCATGTATTTTTTTTTTTACCAAGCTTCCATCAAGGCCAATGGAATCCTCGCAGTTTTCAGTGATTTTATGCAAGGCCTTCAGCAGACACTCCAGAGTGTCACTGTTGCAAGGTGGCATCAAGTAAACCAACAGCTGCAAGGCAGAAAGCTGATCCTCTGGTTTCAGAGCTAGAGAAGGAAAATAAGGATGGCTCAGAGGGGTAGTGGCTTCATGTTAAGGAAACAAGTTCCTGCTTCAAAACTCTTATTAGCTATGGAAAAGGTACCTAAGCAATTTATCTTTGCTTGCTTCTAGAACATTTGACTTTAGGAGACTTTGAAGCAAGAAGAACCCCCACCCCCACTACTATCCGAAGTGTACATGACTGAAGCTGGAATTTCCAATCCATAAAATTAAAGGAACATCAAGGAATATCAAAAGTAATCCAGAGAATGTTTTTATTAAAACTTTTATGGTAATTATGAAATGATAAAATGATTATTTTCAACTAGAGAGATGTTTTATCTTTACCATTTTTCTTTTTTGGGGGGTTGGACTGTCTGTGTTTTTACTGGGGGTATCTTAGATCTTGCAACCTGAGCTGACAATAGACCCTCTAGATATCTATGCTATTTCCTCTCAATGTGCAAGAAGATTGTGCAGAACACTCACTTGCTGTCAGAAGAAAAGACATGTGCAGATCATCTGGCAGCAAGGAGTCCTTCATGTCACATAAAAAACCCTTCAACAGGGCAGCCACATCATGTACATTTTGATTGTCATCCAGTACTATGTCCATACCTTGTTCAAATTCCTCACGGAGCTAAAAAAAAGAAGAGAAGATGTGAACTGTTTGCCCTTCCCACCATGAAATCTCCATTTTGGTCATTCCTTCAATAAGGCCTAGGCTTGAGTAGAGGTAGCTGGCAAGATGGTGTGTCTGGGGAGCTTAAAAGAAGACCTTGCTTCCCCTATACACACTGCTCATAACATTACCTTCAGGTTTATAAGGAAGGACCCACCTCTGTTTTTTGGTTACTCAAGGAACATGTACAGATAGTCAGTTTACCTCCAGCACTCGCTGCAAGGAATGTTCAGCAGTGAAAATCCCTAATGTCTTTGAACCTGAAAGAAAAGACCAGAGGATCCTATGCATTTCTGAGGCATTTTCCTAGGGCATTTCCCCTGTACCCCTAAGGAGATGCATCCCTAACTCCATTGGTATCCGAGGACTGTTAACCAAACCTTTCATCCCTACCACCTTTCTCTTATCTTTCAACATCCCCTCCTTTCCCTTTAATTTAACCAGTTGTGGCTCCCTTACCATGTTCCTCAATGAATTTGCAGCAAGCCTCAACCACCTGTGGGATTTGCTTCGCAATAGGATTGAGGCCCATCTTCTCTTTGCATGCCAGAAGTCGCTGGCCAATGGGAAATGAAGCCTTGGAGAGCTGCAGGGTCTGCAGCAGCAAGGCCCCATCCTCCAGCTCAGCCAGGCTCTCCAAACATACCGCACCCTGTGGAGAAGCCCAAAGGGTTTTACACAGAAGAGAGGAAGGTCCCTTGGAATCTAAGGAGCATAAGACGACACTAAGAAGCCCACCATTCCAACATGTCTTGGTCCCCTCCCCTCCCCCGCCCCATGAGGACACATGCCGACACCCTCCCTGTCTCCTGACATTATTGCACATCTTCAGAAAGAATCTCTCACTGACCCCTAGAAGGTTTTAACTCACTCGACGCCCACGGCGGGTGAACTCCGGGGGCAAGGTGGGCGTATTCCGTCTGCGACGGAAGAAGCGCCTGATGCGTCCAAATAATCTTTGCATCACGTTTCCCCGACGACGACGACGAGGGCCTGCAGGCGCGCTGGTGGTCTCTTCATTCTGCGCCATGGCTGTCAATTCCAGCAGCTTGCGGCGGGTAAGCTCATTCACCAGCACCTCTTCCAGGCGAATGCCAAAGGTTTTCAGAGCTACCGAGGAGAAGCCAGAGAAAGAAGAGAGAACCGTCAAAACCCCGCAGCGCTAGAATCAGAAAGAAATTGGAGGGGCTATCGCACTCCCTCTAAACAGCCACCCGCAGTCACGTCACCCCTCCAGACCCACAGCGCCCCTCCTATGTGGAGCAAGTCCCAAAGACCCTCTGCAGTGATTAGGCAAAGGATTCAGCTCTACTCCACTACCCCGACGGGGCTCAAGATCCCCTGCCTTAAGTTCTGCCAGAAGCGATGAGAGAGATGTCTTCACTCCTATCTGTCTGGGATGGGTCCCCCAGGAAGGCTCAGGCACGTCTGAGAGGACCGCCCCCACTGCGCTTTTAGCTAACTGCGCCACTTCCTGCTAACACCCCCTGAGGGGTTTCTGGGAGAGAGGGGAGTGACTTCAGGGGCATTGGGCACCGCCCAATCTCCACTAACCAGGAGCATCCTACGCAATGGGGGGGGGGAGGGGGAAGGGGGGTGTCATCATTCTAGTCCTTTCCTAAAAAAAAATCCAGCAAAACAGCCCCTTACCCCTTTCTTGTCCTCTCAAAATCAGAAGCAACTTCTCCAAGGTTTTTGGACGGTCTGTGGGCTCAGCTACAAAGCAGAAAGAAAAGACACGCACACTCGCACACCAATAACCCTTGATAAGTGATGAAAACATCGTGATGCATTAATCTGCAGCGTGGGCGAGAAGGTGGGGGGGGCTCCGCGCTCACCCGGTGGAGCGAAGGGGGAAATGCATTTTCTCTCCCAGACTCAGTTTCCCCGTCTGACTACAGAGCCGATCCTATCTATAGAACATATGTAAGATACCAAGAATTGAACCAAACCAGTCTAAGGCGCTGGGAGCGCATCTCTCTGCGCACCAGTAGTCTCAACCGAACACTTAAAACAATTTCAGGGGCTCTGAGGCGTCCGAATCATGCAACAGGCGAGGGGAGGGGCTCTGCCTGCAGCGCCACCGTGGGTAAGGGTCGCCAAGTTACTGCGGGCGCGCGCTCACGCTCAGGTTGCCGTCGGCTCCTCACGCTGCGGTGGGAACAGCAGCGACACCTCACTCTCCGCCCCCCCCTACGCCCCTCGCTCCAAATCCCGCAGCCACCGTGGCTGCCCGGCGGGGTCTCCGCACCCTTTGCTTCACTCACTTTAGGCTGCGCCAGTGGTGCGCACCTAGCAAACCTGCAGCCCCCCAGCCCCCCACTCTGCACTTTCCAGTCCTACTGGGGGCTCCCCTCAGTCCGCGCGAACCCCCTCCCACCTCCCCTTGACTCTGCAGCCAAATCGACCCGCATACCCCTGAGATCCCTTGATGCGCTCGAACTCGGAGCCGCGTCCCCCCGGGTTCGCCGCAGCCAGTCCAAGTAGGTAGCGCTCACTGCGCACCTCCCGCCGCCAAACCCCGTGCCCGCACCGCCCTCCCGCTCTTTGCTGGCTTGGCGCGCATCTCTCTCACCGTCTCTATCTCTCTCGCTCGCTCGCTCGCTCTCGCTCTCGCTCTCTCTCTGTGTCATCAATCTCTGTCGGTCCCAGTCCTCTCTCAAGAGTGTCCCTGTGCGTCTCCGTCGCGCTCGTCCCGATTTTCACACGGCACCTGGTGCGCCTATCTCTCCACCCGTCCGCTGTCCACTTGTCTGTCCCTGACATTTGCCGGTCTTAATGCCCCCCTTAACCCTTCAGACTTCGACCGAGGGGAACTAATTTTTTTTCCTCTTTTGCAATTCAACAGCCTTCAACTCTCGCTTTCTCGGTCCCCCCCCCCCAAGCGCGTGGAGATCGGACTAGGTCTGAGTCGGGGCTTGAGCCCCTTTTACCCTTTCCTGGATCCCCTAACCTGTCCCGTCCCTCCCGGGGGGTCTACTCGCCCGAAGGCGAGGACGCCACACTCCGGGGTATAGCTCACCTCTGTCCGGTTTGAATTCAGAGAGGAAATGTCTGGCCACGAGTTCGTGGTAAGCAGCCTCTTCCAGCTTCAGACGCTCCAGCTCAGAGAGGCTGTGTATTGATACCATCTTTGTCCGGCAGTCCGAGTTGTGCCTTGGGGCTCCTCCCAGCACACTCACTAAAAAAATTAAGGCAGACAACAACAGTAAAGGGGGCATGATTCTGGGACACCATGTCCTTGCTTCCTTCAGAAAAGGAATGCAGCCACCCATTCTGGAGCCGCATGATTATCAGGGCTGCATCATCCAATTGTCACTGGACCTGGTGGAGGGAACTATGGGGGGTAGAAGGGGAGGGAAAACTGGGAGGTGGCTTCACCCTCAAGCAGAGCTGCCTCTGGTAGCTTCTTTAAAAAAAAATTCAACTTAAAAAAATCAGCTCTGAACAGATAGTCCAGAAAAGAGGAAACCTAATTATGAAAAAAGGGGGAAAAAGATAAAAGAAAAACAAACCTTCCAATTTAAAAAAAACACTTTCAGACAAGAATAAAACACTATTTTCTACTAATTAACTAGAAGACTGGTTGAGATTTGTGTCCGTTGGTATTTTTTTTTCATGATGATATTCAACATGATCTGGGTTAAAAAAGACGGTTTCAGTTGTTTGTTTGGGGGATTTGTTTTTGTTTTTGATTTTGGGAGGTTTTTTTGTAAATTTATGTAAGTCTTCCCAAACACAAACTGCACATATGGATCTACAGACAAGTCCTCCACAAGTCCTCTGACCCAGTAATTCCCCTTCTAGGAATCTATCCTAATGATGTCTTCCTACAGACAGAAAAAAAAAAATCACATGAACCATAACAGTAAAAAGTAAAGGGGTAAAAAGCTAGCCTAGCAATGAAGTTAATTACATAAATTAGGTAATGCACATAGTATGGAAAATTATACAGTCACTAATAATGTTTACAAAGTGCTTTTTGACAAGACATACAAAATGGAATTGACTTGTAATTACAACTATGTGAAGAAAGCATACATATATAAATAAAAGATTGAGGGGAAATCCATGCAAATGCTAACAACCTCTGTATTAAGTGGTAGTATGTTATTTGCTTTTTGCTTTTGCTTTATCAAAAAGCATTGCATCCTCATTGAATTAGATTTCATAAAACAACCAACTTGTACCAAAACAAACAGATATCATCTCTTGACCATTTCTAGTGAGAATTAGTGAGCAAAGGGAAGTCTGTTTCACTGTAATGGCAAGGCAGTTTTATCTGGTCTTTTCCATGGTCATCACAGGTTGCCCAGTGAGGGATCCCCCCCATATACACCCTACATAGCATCCTTTCCTGCACATTTTCTGTTCCCCATTTGTTCTTTCAGCCACTAATTTAAAGGGGGGTTCTGTATTGATAGATTTTTTTTTACAGGGTAGTAAAGGAGATACACAAGTTAGTAACAATTTACCAAAGCCTGTGATAAGTCAGTAGGCCTAGATATAAACAAAGTACTGTAAGAGCAGAAAAGAGAAACATTTAAGTCTGCCTGGAGACAGAGAGGAGAGACAGTTGAGAGAGAGAAAGAGAAGGAAGAAGGGAGAGGAGGAGGGAGAGAAGTGGCAGCTTGTGCAGAGAGAAAGAAAAGGAAGAGAGGTTGTCATCCTCTTGAAGCAATATAAATGAATTGGAGGAGATAAAAATATGAATGGGCAGAGATGAAATCATGAATGGTCCAATAAGCCACGTGAAAGAGTTGGACCTTCTGAAGACAACACAGAGCTAATGTAGGATTTCAGGCAGGGAATGACAGAGTTGTGCCTTGGAAAAATCAGTCATGAAAATCTAGTTTGGACAGAAAGCCTGAAGCAGGTAGATCAGCCAAGAGGCAAGGCATACTGATACAAGTCAGGTCACTGAATAGAAATGATAGGAAGTAGGGGAAAATAATTGTGATGAAAAAGAAAGAATTTAGGATAGCTCTCAAGCTTCTGGTTTGGATAAATGTGTGTGTGCTGGTTTCTGACAGAAAAGATAATTTGGGACATAGGGAAACAAACCTTTTGTCAAAAGAGGAAATAACCATGTACCACTTTTCTGAACTTTCTTTCCACATGGAATTTTGCACTTATGTTCTGTGATTTAGTTGGAGAGGGGCTTAAATTTCAAAGATCAGATAATGTGTTTTTGACAGAAAGGTGGTAGATGCTTAATTTTTCTAATATCACTGTCCCTTTCCCTTTGCTACAACCCAGACAATTTGTACCTATCTTGGAATGTCAGCTATATATTTTCTTGCTTACCAGATCTAGTTGCCCGAAGAGGAGAGCTGAGAATCAGCCCCCCCCCCATAAAGTATGAACAAACAATAAAAGCTCAAAGCAACACTAGCCCATAAAGAATAGAAAGAGAGAAAGAGAGAGACCTTTGAGAGATGAGTCAGCCTAGATGCTTACAATTCTGAAGGAAATCAAAGGCCTTAGAATAAACCGTTTGTCATTGCCTCTCTGCTTGCAGACACAGGGCTAAACTTAAGAGCAGTCATATGCTACAGTTTTGCCAGCAAAACTGATACTGCCTTGCTTGCCTTGGGCTCAGTCAAAGCAGCAGGAGGACACAGACAGAAGCAAAGCTGGCAAGATCAGTGTGCCTAGCCAAGAAACAAATTGGTAACATGGAGATGGGTGAAAAAGCAGAGATTTGAGAAGTGTACTTGTCCTTGGGCCTAACTTTATAAACAATGCAAAAGAAGACTCAGCACAAGGCATGCAGGGCTATGAGATCTCTGTTGGGTCAGTGTCTTCCCATGTTCCTCAGAATTATATGGCACTAGGCTGAAGTGCCCACGCATGTAAAATATCCTCCAGGAGGAATGAGAAAGCAAACCAGCACAACTTCAATCTAAAAACACATTGGCCAAAGAATTTCTTCAGGCAACTCTTTGCAGTGAACACTGAGTTCAAAGCCAAACCTGATGACTTCTCAGCTGAATTCTCTGAGTCTCGGCCTACTCTGTAAAATAGAGAAATATCATAGCACACACTTCTGTTGTGTGAGAAGTGAATGAATAATGCATATGTAATAAGTAGCAGTGGTTTTAATAAATAACTTAATACTGCAAGGCCTGGGGTTATTAGTACGTTTTAGCTTTCAACGTAATTTTATCAGATGCCAGATGCATGTATTCCTAGTTACTCAGGATGCTGAGATCTGAGGATCCTGGTTCAATGCCAGCTCGAGAAAAGAAATCTGAGAGTAAGACACTCGATCTTCAATTGGCCAGCAAAAAGCTGGAAGGGGAGCGGTGGCTCAAGTGGCAGAGTGCCAACCTTGAACAAAAAGCTAATTGAAAGTGGGAGATCCTGAGTTCAAGCCCTAAGACTGGCACACACAAAAAAGTGATTACATAAATTCAAAATCTGTGTCAAAAGTATGGAACAACCTACTCTGTTCAATTTCTACAAAATTTTAATTAAATTAGGCAAGCAAGAAGATTTAGTGAACTATTAACAATAGACAGTTGTTCACTCTTGAATTTCATTGGGGGTAATTTTTAAATCATTTTATGAAATTAGCAAAAGCTAGCTTCATAATTCAATATTTCATATGTTACTATTTAGATGAGTAAATCAATTTCTCTTTCAAATCATTCTTTTTAACATTGTTACTAGAAAAGGAACACATGGATATCAAGCAGGAGTATTTGAACACAGTCAGAAGGACACCTAAACCATGTTTCAAGTCATACAAAAAAGAAGAAACACCCTTGGGTGGCATCAAGTACATTCTTCATGTCCTCCTGAATGCATGGCACAGACAGAGAAACAAATTAACATTAGAAAGGTCACCCACTTCAAATTATGAGGACAAAAATGCTCTCAGCTAGGCATAAATCCACAACATTCACAATCTGGAGGCACAATTTCCTCCACTGCCCTCATCAAATAGTTAGCATTGGTGCAAGGCTCAGTAGTAAGCACCTGAGAGAGGGGGGGAGGGGAAGCAGGGAGTACACTGATGCCTTGGTTGGAATCCTTATGTATTAGCCACTTTATGGCCTCTGCAGAATTTTGCTTCTAGATACTGAGAGTACCTAGGAGTTAAGAAATTCATAGTAGCTTGGGGATGGGAGCCTAGAGGGTATGCGTGCACGTGATTCAGGTCTGTAGGCAGTGACAATGGATAAAGACATCCCCGTTAATACATCACAATGTGGGACAGAGATCTAGGGCGCTAGATGAAAACATTTGGGCGCCAATTTGGTCTGCTGACACATTACCTCATTCATCTCTGAGCATTAATGAGTTAGCCTTTAAGTTGTTATCCCATAACCTCCATTTCAGCAAAGGCTGCAGATGCCCTGAACAAAATGACTCATTTCATCCTTTGCAGTGGTGATGCCCCGAGATAATTAAATTGGGGGACGGCATTCTTCAATAACTAGAGTCAGCCCGTCATGCCACACAGCAGAAGCTCATAAACTGGAGGAAGTACTGTTAAAACATTTTGAGAGAAGCCCTGGCTTCAAAGAAAATCTGCCCCAGGAATTACGAAGAACATCAGAGTGGTTCTTAACCACCACACAGTTCAAAATCTCCAAGGTATAGTACAGAAAAGCTGAAGTTCAGAAAGGTACAATGCTTTTCCCAAGGCCACACAGCAATTTGACAACAAAGCCTAGACAAAAACCTAGTTCTCAATCTCAAGGCATTTTCTACTGCCTTATCTTCCTGTGTTCATAATATCTGCAAGATTCTGCATTGCCACATAGTGAAATCAAAAGAATGCACACACAGTCAAAGCTTAATTCCATAAAGCCAGGGGAGGTCATATCCGAAGGCAGTCAGCCACCACAAATTTACATCTTTGTAAATTAAGTACAATCGTCATTCTATTGGACATGGGATATCTTTTCCAAATTTTATTGACTAAAAAAAAAACTCGGTCTCAGGGTGGTGAAAGGCAATGTTTGTGTGATAATCATCCCAGATCATAGTGTAAACAAGGTGACATAACGTCAAATAAAACAAGACGTAAATATTCAATTATCTGCAACACATGAAAGGGTCCATAAGAGTACTGACAGCACCAGCAGTGCCACAGGTGTCACCAATTTCCCTTTTGGGTGCTATTTCTATTGTGGGGGAAGAAGGAGGGAAAAACAAGATTTTCTATCACGGGGAGTTTAAAAAATAAATGTCTAATTTGCATTGTGCATTTCATTGTCGCTAAAGCTTTCTTAATGTCCTTTATCTGTGGACTAGCACACAGTAGGTGTTCAGTAAGTGTTCATTGGGTGACTCATGGGATTTTAAACTCAGGATTAGAAAGAATAGAAGGACTTATAATTAAAACAGCTATTCGTGATTCATGAATAAGTGAATCATGCCAATTTATTCCTACAACAACCCCTGGAAAGAAGGTAGGATGGGGATTACCTCCCCCTGACCCTCCCTTTTATAGATAACAACAAAGTAAGCATCTTGAGAGATTCTACTTTAGTAAAGTTGAACAAAAAAATGTTATACAGGAACATGATATGCCATCCCCATGAGCCCAATGAGCTCCCTACCCATAGTTTAGTACACTCCTACCTCTCTCCACAGTTTAGCATGCTGCCTTCCTGAGCAACACTAGGCCCATTTAGCAAAGGCAATAAACAGTCAACCTCCAACCCCCTTTACCTTGGGATGGCTCTTCTCTGGGGCAGCTACCACCATATAATGTAGCAAGAGCCCCTTAGAGTGACCTTCAGGTCTGAGCAGCTGCAGGGCCCCTTCTCTACTATTTGGACAGCAGCCATACATCCTAGTCTGCCATGATGAAGCCCCTGGCCCTCACATCCGCACCAGGGTCTCCACCTCTTAGCCCCTTCTAGCCCCTCCTAAACCCCCTAGGCTATATAGGTCACCTCAGACAATGGCCAGTGCTTCTTCTCACTTCTCTCTTGAGAGAAGGGGTCTTGCCGGCCCCTTTCCTGGCAATAAACCTTTATTTGTTCTCTATACCTGGATGTCTGCATGGTTTTCTGGCAAAGTCCAAATAGTCTAACAATTTCTATCCATCCTTGGGCCAAACATAACCCTTCTCATAAAATCATGGCATTTCTTTGTAGTCATCATTAGTATCTCCTGCCTCGGAAGATTCAAGTCAACACTAGCATCTTCCTTTCTAAAGAAGTAACTGGACTGTTTTTGAGGTATTATTATATATGCTACTCTGTGGAATTCCTTGGGGAATGGGAATGAAGTGATAGAGAGAAAGAAGATAACTATGTATATAATATTCATATGTATGTATATAATATTCATATATATGTGTGTATATGTATATATGTGTGTATATATGTATGTGTGTATGTATGTATGCATGTATATATGTATGTATACTACTACTGTGAAAAGTGGTAGAGAGGAACTAACAGAGGGGAAAGGCACCTCCCTAGCTTAACAGTCTGGTATCCCAGAAAGCCTGAGATATAGATTAGAACTGGGATTTGAATCTCAGTGTAAATTCTCACAACCATTTTCTACATGACTTGAAAGAAGGCTTATTTCTACATGCCTCAGATCCAGGATCTTATAAATAAGAATTATAACACCTGTTAGTATAATTGTTAGGAATATTTTAAGAAAGGGTAGAATGAAAAAATTCTCTAAAATCAATAGTGCTGTGCCAAAAAGTGAAGAATTACCCCCCCCCCAAAAAAACTACTTGGAAATGATACTCAGGGTTGGGGGTTTAGCTCAGTGGAAGAGTACTTGCCTGGCAAGTGTAAGGCCCTGAATTCAGTCTTCAGCTCTTAAAAAAAAGTAGGGATAGAGTGCTTGCCTTGCATGCATGAGGCCCTGGATTCGATTCTTCAGCACCACATAAGCAGAAAAAGCAGGAAGTGGGACTGAGGCTCAAGTGGTAGAGCACTAATCGACAGCAGAAGAGCTGAGGGACAGCGCCCAAGCTGAGTTCAGGCCCCACGACTGGAAAAATAAAAGTAGGGATACTGTCTGAAATGAGACAGAGAGTGCCCCTGCTGAGGAGTGCCTTGGCAGTAGCTTTCAAAAGTGAAAATGGGGAGCCACGCCTGTAATCCTAGCTACTCAGGAGGCTGAGATCTGAGGATAACAGTTCAAAGCCAGTCAAGGCAGGAAAGTCTATTAGACTCTTTTCTCTACTAAACTACCAAAAAAGCTGGAAGTGGAGCTGTAGCTCACATGGTAGAGTGCTAGCCTTGTGCAAAAACCATCTTAGGGAGTGCACTGAGGCCCTGAGTTCAAGCCCCAGGGGAAAAAAAGTGAAAATAGGCAAAAGCAGGCTTTCAGAGGGATAAGATGAATTGTTTCTTCACTGGTGATGGAGATGAAGACAGCTGGCTATGGGGTCCAAGGGAATTTGTCTAGTGTATAAAATGTAGGAGAAAGCTAACCAGCCTCCAAAAGGAGTTCAATGATCGCTTTGTACCTTCAGCACCATATACAAGTCACCTATGCTCAGGATGGTGAAGAAAAGGGGAGAGGCATCAGTTCCTGCCCTTGGGATCTCAGAACCTAGTTGAAGGTCACATAAATGTCATTCGACTGAAGGACTGTCAAGAAACCGCAATGAGTCTAACAGAATTCTGCTGTCCTTCTCCATAGTATTTTAAATGTATTTCCTTGCTTGTGTTCTTTAAGGAGTGTTAAGAGGTGATGATTTCCCCCAGCCCCACCAACAGTGGGCAGACCCTCACTGAACTGTAGGATTTTAGTATGCACACAGAAAATTTCTATTGATTTGTCCTATGGTGTCAATCTTTCTCCTGCCCCCAAAGCCATTCCCTTTCAGACACAAATATACATTCCCACTCACAAGCATCATCTGCACACTTACATCTAAACATACACACAAAGACAAAAGATGGTAATGAGTGTGAATTGAAGGGAAGGCCATTCGCCAATTGTCAAATCCATCCAGGTTACATCTATGGCTTCTACAGATAAGTATGAGAAAGAATAGAGCGATGGCAACATTACCCCAAACCATGTGGACAAAGGTTGTGACAAGGAAGCTTGCAGAATAAATACATTCTCAGAATCTACTGAGCTCTTCCTCTATCTTTGACCCCCACCACCCACTCACTTCTCTTAGTCTTTGATTATATCTTCCACAAGAAGCATCCAATTTTCTGCCAGTTTTCTTTTTCAAAATCTTGTCTCAGCAGTTGTCACAGGGACTTAGGGGCTGGATATTTTTCCCTGTAGTTTTCATGATCCAAACGTTACTTTTTGAAGTAAATTCAAATAACTATACTTCTCAAATATCAATGTCTATCTAAATACCCTCCTTCAAAATAAGACCACTAGCTAGACTATGGGGTCGTGAACAAAAGCCCTAGAACAGGAATCAGGCTTGCTTAGTTACTAGGCAGCTGGGTGGCCTTGGGCAATTCAGTCAGCACCTCCAAGCCCGAATCACAACTGGCATAATTTAGTATTATCTTGTTTATAGAATAGCACTATTGAGACCACAGCCCTCACATATACAGAGTCCTTGATTATTCTAAGGGACATGGCAAACTCCAGGCCACAGCATCTTGCTTCTGCTGCTATCAGTTCAAGGGACAGTGCCTCCCACACGTCCCCAGACCTCCTGAGAACATTTTGAGGCCATCTCCCTCTCTTGTCCCACGCAAGCCTCTGCCCATCTGCAGGCCCTTGGCCTTGAGCTGAGCCCCTGTGGGGGGAGGGCTTTCTGGGGCTATCCTCAGCAAATGGTGTTAGCACTGGTGTGCAGGGCTTTCAGGCTAGGTTGTGCTGTGTACATCCTGTCCTTATAGAGCTAATGGGAACATAGAATCTACAAAGTGAAACAAAGTTCCATGGCTTGCAAAAAATAAAAATCACACAAAAAACCTTGCTTCAAAGCATTCAATCTCAGCTGTGAACTCTAGGTTTAATGCATCAATGTGAAAGCCTGAGCAACATGTTCCCCCATCCCAGGCCTCCTGTCTTTCTCCCTGATATGGGGGCCTCCACTTAGAGGATCTTCCTCTCCCTCTCCTGCCCCCACAGTGGGACACACTCAGGCCTGTGGTCTCCAACCCTTGTCCTACCTTTTTGGCAACTCTCCGTTTCTGCTGCTTGTCCGTTTGGTGATACAGCCATGGCCAGTCCTGACACTAGCTGCTGTGAATGCTCTGCTCTGTCTTGAAGACTCCCCCAAGCTGTATACACCTTTCCCACGTTGGGATAGGACTGATTCATAGCAATTTTCTACACAGCAGCCTTATGCATACCTGTTTGCTGAATTCTCTGGGTTACGCCTACAGTTGTTCACCATACCCCCACAATATCTCTCCTGTATATTCAAAACCAATCTTTCTTTCAAATGAGGCTCACCTCACCTTTTCTTTCTTTTTTATTTTTGTCAGCTATGGGGTCTGAATTCTGGGCCTGGGCGCTATCCCTCAGCTCTTCAGCTCAAGGCTAGCGCACTGCCAATTGAGCCACAGTGCTTCTTCCCACTTTTTCTTTTGATGCGGTACTGAGGAATTGAACACAGGGCCTCATGCATGCAAGGCAAGCACTCTACCACTGAGCCACCTTCCTAGCCCTCACCCTTTCTTTTAAGTGTTCTGAATGACCCCTCCCTGGCCATGTTCACAGGTCATTTCACATTACAGGTGAAGGAAGAGCAGCAGTGGATATTCAGATCGTCAAGAAATGTACCTAGTGGAGCTGGGAAGGTGGCTCAGTGGTAGAGTGCTTGCCTTGAATGCATGAGGTCCTGGGTTCAATTCCTCAGCACCACAGAAGCAAAAAGAAAAAGGCCGGAAGTGTGTCTGTGGCTCAAGTGGTAGAGTGCTAGCCTTGAGCTGAAGAGCTGAGGGACAGCGCCTAGGTCCAGAGTTCAGGCCCCAAGACAGGACCAAAAGAAAGAAACAGAGAGAGAGAGAGAGAGAGAGAGAGAGAGAGAGAGAGAGAGAGAGAAAGGAAGGAAGGAAGGAAGAAAGGAAGGAAGGAAGGAAGGAAGGAAGAAAGGAAGGTACCTAGTGCTCATTACTGTCACAGCCACCATAAAGACATAGATCTCATGAATCCAAACTCAGCACACTTTTTGTTGCCCTTGTGCTCTGACTCTATGCCATTTCAGGGCAGGGAACATCTTTTATTGGCCTTATGCATGCAAAGACTGTGCAAAGAACAAGCACCTCTCCTCAGCACCACACTTTTTCTGCTCCCCTTTTCCCACTCTAGACCAAGGCCTCTCCCCTCACAAATTCAGAGACAAAAAGTCATTTTGTTCAAAGTTCAATGACCAGCAAGAGCAAACAGTAACCAACTTCACAAAGCTGACCACAACGATCTATGTGGCCTCCTCCAGTCTTCACTCCCTCACACACTACTATCATCATCATTTTGCATTTTCTGTCTTCTACACATGTCTGAATGCCTGGAGAAGAAGTCAGAAGGCCATTTTTCTAAAACTTCTCCCAAAGTAGAAGTTCTACTCTGCAGCCCACCAAATCATGCATACAAATCACCATTTAACAAAGGACAAATATATTATTTTTTAGACTAAGATATTTATCATATCCTAATTTGATGCACCAGGGGGTATAAATACAAGGTCTCAAACAAGGGAGACTTCAAATGTGCAATTATTCCCTCTTGTGATTCATTATGCTATCCTCTTTGACCAAGTAAATGGACAAAGGGAAAGCCTTATTGCTTCTTGTTTGTTGTTCTCTTGTACTGGTACTGTGGCTTGAATATGAGGCCTCTACTTCTAGATTGGCTTTTTTGCTCAAGGCTGGTGTTCTAGCACTTGAGCCACACCTGTACTTTTGGATGTTGGGTGGTTAATTGGAAATGAGCCTTATAGACTTTCTTGCCCAGGCTAGCTATGATCCAGGATCCTCAGATCTTAGCTTGCTGAGTAAGGATTCAGAAAAACTTATTGTTAAGAGGAACAAGAATGTTGAAGAAAGAAGTAAGAAGAATCAATAATGGGAAAGACTAGGTGAGCCCAGCAATAGAAAAGGAGAAGAAAGCCAAGTCTAGATCGAGAGAAAAGGTTAGAGGGAAGCTGCTGCCTCCAGACATACACACCTATAGTCAAGGAGGAAAAGGACATGGCCTTACTCTCCAAAAGCCTAGAGAAGTGCCTCTGTAAGGCCTACATTTAAAAAGAAATCCAAAAGCCTAATGGCAAGTGTCTCTTGTCCTCTTTAGAGAGAGCTTGTGGTTTGGGCAGCAACATTGGTGGCACTTTTTAAATTCAAGTACCACCACCTCATCTCCATCACTACTACTGGGATACTCTTTCTCTTTCTCCCCTCCCTTTCCCCACCTGGGAATTAAATCTTAACACACACACACACACACACACACACACACACACCCTAGGAGTGTAATTTAAATGTACAAAATGAGTTCTCCTTTTATTAAAGGAGAAAATCTCTCACCTCCTGTTGGAAATGGGCTCGGGTTCTCTGATCCTTTATATTTTCTAGTGGACCAGAACATGAGAAGGGGAGAATAGGAGGGAACAGCTCTCCCTCTCTTCCCCACCCTCTCTGGATTTTCTTCAGCCTTTCCTTCTGGCCCTCCCAGCCAGTTCCTTCTCCCTGTGGAAATGGGCTGATACTGGGCACATCTTTCTGGTGGTATTTGCGTCTCAGGGTAAAATTTTTAAGACTGATATGCTACGGAAATACTTGGTTTAAGGAGATGGGTGTGTCACAAAAGATTAAAGAAAATGAAATGAAAGAAAAGATGGAGGCAGCTGGCCCCATGATTTGAACCTTAGTGCATCGGGAACTGATTTAGGTAGAGAACTGGCAAGTTAGTGGCTTGGATTACAGCGATTGCCTTGGTAACACAAATAGCTTGATGTATTAGAGAGCAGGTCAATCTCTGAATATCACTCAAAGTAGGGGAATAAATGGTCACCCTCCTACCACCACAGAGAAATATGTGTGTATGAAATAACACAGGTAAAGTACTGAGCACTTACCTTACAACTGGAGCACCGAGAGGCCAAAGGGCTTGTCAGAGATCACAAAGTAAATCGATGACAGGATTGGGAGCCTGTCTCAAATACCCCTGCCCTAGAAGAGCTGTTTTCCACTCACTTTTTTCCTCTAAAAAAGCTGCCCGGTGGCAGAGACGTGGGGAGGGGGGCTAGGAGCTGACTAGGCATCCTCCAGGGAGTACAGGTCCTCCCTCATCCGCCTTCTCATCACTCAGGTAATCTCTGTTGCCATCTCGGACTGATTCATTGCCACTTTAGCACCACCTCTGCTGCCCAACTTTTACGTTGTGACTCACCCTCTAGCTGGCTAAGGCCTCTGCCCTCCAGGAAAAAAGGCTTTCTTCTTAATTAACTGCAGAAGCTTCCGCAGTATTGAAATAATGCCCTTTCAGTCAGGCTGAGAGATAGAAGAATGGAAGAGCCCCTTGTCCTAAGCCACTGCCTTCCACCCTCACAGTGCCTGGTTCCACCACTGGAGTCCTCTCTGTAGGTACCTTATAGTTCCTTATATCCCCAAGTCTCCCTGCTGCATTAGCATGGATGCGCTGTGTCTGGCACTGTGTTAGGCACTGGCAGGACATTAGGTGACAAGAGATATTCCTGGGATCCAATAAGTGCTCACTACAAGTTTACAAATGTTGGCATCTAGGCAGGGGGCACTGGGTGTCAGGAAGTCTCTGTGAGGAGCATAGGTGCTAGGCAGAAGGAGTTCATCATAATTCCAAGGACTGAAAATTGTGGCCTGGAATTTCTTGTGGCCAGTGAGTGACATTATTAGCATGGGCATTTTCTTTAAATGCAGCCGATTTCTAAAGAAATTGCAGGTTAACTGAACTCTGCCCATCCCTTGCTTTTCTGGCTTGGCTATACCCTCCATATCTGTGTCTGATCCCCATTCCCCAAACTCCCCTGTCTTTAGCATCTTGACATGAACAGGAGAAGGGAAGTAAATGGATATCTTTCGTATCTTAACTGAGATGGGATAAATACTTAGATATGTTATGCCCTTAAACCTCATAGCTGCCCTGCGAATTAAACTAGTGATTGGACAAGGTAGTCAGTTACAAAGTGGCAGTGCGGGATTCGAGCCACTAATGACGCTGAAGCCTGAGTGCGTTGCCCAGCGTTTTGTACAATTGCGGGTCAGACTAGTGAGAGCGCTAGCAAAGGAGTCGGATAGTCATCTGACCGTGCACCTTTTGGTGGGGTCGCAATAGCTCGCTGATGGGAACAGATCTCACAGTTTCCCGCGGGAGTTATTGCTGTCGAAAGTGTAAAGGGCCTTCAGACACTCTGTCGCCCCCTGCCGCCGGTGGCGGCTCCTGGTCCGAAGCTGCTTTCCCGTTGCGGGTTCGTGTGCTCAGAAAAATAACCTCATTGACTGTCTAACAGCCGTCGCCAGCCAGGGCTAGGCTATACAGAGCTCTGCCAGATTTAGTGACGTAAGGGGAGGAGAAGGCATTTCCAGGGCCCTACTATGTGCCCCGAGTTTAGCCGGTTATGGCTAACAGCCATTGCTTTTGACGCAGAAACTGTGTTGCTATGTAAAATAGTGAGCTCTCCATAAGAGAAGTCTTCCTGCCAGACCAGAACAGGTTTTGCAAGTCGCTCATATGCGGATCTCAACTCCATACTTCGTGAAACCAATAAAGCTTTGCACCCCTACACAGTCACCAGCTCCCTAGGGTAGAAAAGGAAGAAGCACCCTTGGGGTGAGGGGCAGAGGTCAAAGGCAGTAAAGCGGAGGATAGGAGGAGCCTCTGGGCAGGGTCCACTGTAATCTGAGTCAGGGTCTCCGCGGAGTCCTCGCGCCTGCCGACTTATTTCACAGACCTTCCCGTTTTTCTGGGTTCCGACGGGATCCTACCGGGACCCAACTCCCTCCCTTTGCTTGGGAATGGGGATCCGAAGGGCAACACCCAGGTCAAAGGGAAAAGAGCATCCGTGCCCGCCCCTTCTTGCCCCCGCCCATCCTCCCTCCTTTCTTCCCCGCCTCCACTCCTCGCCCCCTTCTCTTCCGCCCTGAGAGAAGGCGGGGGCGGGCTGTGTGTGTATGTATGTATGCATGTACGCGTGTGTGCGCGCGCGCGGGTGCGGCACGTCTGTGTATGTCCAGTGTGTAGCCGGGTCTGTGTTGGGGGTGCGGTGCATGTTTTAACCCAAGTGTTTGGTGTGGTGTGTATTTGCTTTGCGCTTTGACATGAAGCATGTGTTTTTGCAGCGTCTGTGTGCATGCTTGAAGGGTGTAAAATTCTGTCCGATTATAGTGTGATTGTGAGGGTGCGGTCTGGATATGGATGTGTGTGCAATGTGTGCTTTTCTCGAGGGTTGTGATCCTGCTGTGGTGAGTGTGTATATATATATATATATAAGCATGCAATGTATGTATGTAGTTGCTATAACGCTTGTGTGCATATGTATATTTGGTGTGAGCTTACCTTTAGATTAGGTGTGTCAATGTGGGTTTACAGGTGGTGTTTGTTGTGCAGTGTAATGGGTGTGCTCATGAACAAGGCATTTCTATGAATCCTCTTAAGGTGTGTGTGTGTGTGTGTGTGTGTGTGTGTGTGTGTGTTTTCAAAGGCTTAAGAGAAGGTTTGATGTATCTTTTAACAAGTCCAGGTGTGTGGTATGGACGCATGTGGACAACCTATGTGCTCAGATAGAGGGCTGAATATTGTGAGTGTCTTGCAGGGAGATCGCAGGAATGTGAGTGGTATGAAAGTACAGGGTCATCTAAAAAGAACCCAGGTGATCATTTGCATGGTTGAGAGGCGGGGTGGGTGGGACACTGCACCTGGATTGGGACGAGGAAGGAGGTAGGCGCCGGCGACCCCGGGAGGGGCGCTCGCGGGCCAGATCTCCTTGCTGAAGGTCCGCCAGCCCAAGGCTCTGCCAGCCAGGTCGGCTGGGGCTGGGTGTGAACTTACCTGGCTGCTTAGAGGAACGAAGAGGAGGAGGGCGCCGCAGGAGATTTGGCCAGGTAGGGCGCCTAGTGCGCGGTGCAGGGGCTGGTGGGAGTAAGCTGGAAAGATTGTCACTGACCCTGAAACATCACCATCCCTCCAGAAAACTTCTTGCCCTGCTGAGCACGGCTGTTTTTGCAAAGGCCTGGTTTCTTCACACCTCTTTGACTTGGTGTGGGCACATTCGATTGCCTGGAAGCTCTTTTCTCCTTGTCCTAGAGACAAACTCTTTAACTTCACTTTTTAATGACTAAAGTCAAATCACAAAACTTTCTTTACTGTGCCCCTCCCCCTCTCCATTGAGGGCTCCCTTTTTGGAGCCTCAATTTCACTCTTCATCTTAAAGCATGATCATACACAACTCCAATGGTTTGACTCTCCTTTTAAAGTCTGAGTTGCTCTAGAAAATGTCTGGTATATAGTGAGAATAATACTAGTAACTATTATAATCGTTTGTTTAGCAATTATGAAGCACTTACTATGTACCAGGCACTGTGCTAAGTTCTCCTACGTGGGTTTCCTTCTTGAGTCATCACTGTGAGGTAGATAGTATTATTTCACACTTCACACATCAGGCTCAGAGTAGTCAAATCATTTCCCCATGGTCACACAGAGCATATGAGGTAGAGCTGGCATTGGAACTCAGTTCTGCTATGCTCCCTAAGCCATTCTTCTAAACCAAGCAGCCTCAACAAGAGTATCCTGATTCCTGCTAGACATTGACATCTCTATCAAACAAAGATCGTTTCGTCCCCTCCAAAAATACCTTTCAAAATTTAACTGACAGCCTTCACCACCTAATGACCTGTTTTGTGGACATCTCAACATCTTTAATTACTTTAGGCATATGAACACCTCCCCAGCTCCAATCCTGGGAGCTCTCCTTAGGCTAGTGCTGAAAGAAAGGATTGAGAGTGAACATTTATTTTCTGGCCAGAGGATCTTGTGGAATTGGTTCTGAGCAGGAAAGGAGATTAGCGATCAGGTTGGAGTAAGAAAATGATTTCACAGCTTCCCAGACCCAGACCTGTTTTTACAGCTTCTTCCCCAGAATTTGGTATGCAATGAATTCTAAGCAGGGTGGTCGTCTCTGTGTTAAACCACACAGAGAAAACTGCACAGAGAAAAAAAAAAACAAGAGACCCACTCCTTAAAAATGATTACTGAGTGAGCTCTGTTTGGTATGATTCATGATGGAGGGGCACAATATAATGAAGCTCATGCTGCTGCCTTTCTAGCACAAATTCATCTGAGAAATTCAAATTAAAACAATTCATGGTGTTAGGGGGAGCCCATTTCTTGGGGGGTGCAAAACCAGCCTAGTCACAGCTAAAGGACTTCTGGTAGTACTGGCTCCCTGCCTGGCCCCCAGGGAACCATCCTAGACTGCTGCTGAGGTCAGGGGGTGGAGAGAGGGACAATTCAATGGTGGTGAGTCACTTTGCCACTTTGCAGAGAGCAAAGTGAGAAGCACGATTTAAATTGCCACTGTTATTATTGTGCCCTTTCAACTGGCACAAATGAGCCCAGTGTGTGGATGAAAAGCAGTTGGAACATCCATAAAGCTGCCACCCAGCTGGGCCTGGGTCAGCACCTCATCCTGGGTGGGCAAGAAAAGCATTGCCTAAACTATTAGGTAGCAAGAAAATCTCCTCTGGGGAAGAAAAAAAATGGGTAGTCTAAGATGTGCAGGGCCCAGACCACCTAAAACCTTTGGTTTCATTGTACTAGGGGATCTATACAAGGAATGCATGCAAACTTTAGTATCTCCTAGTATCTGATCTCTTGTTTTCTTCAGCCACTGTGATGCCTCTTCATTCTCATTTCAATACACCAGCTTCACTTACACTTCTAGGCTTTCAGGTGAAGCCTCTCCTTCCAAGCTTTACTCCCTGCTTCTCATTGCACACACACACACACACACACACACACACACACACACACACACACACACACCACTGGACAGTTTGTCTAAAACCTGGTAAGTTCCATTAGCCTTCACAAAGATATTCTGCTTTTATTCTACCTCACTGCTCCTGCTTGTGATGTGTGTGGGAATAAACTTTGAAAAACCCAAAAGTTCTAGATGGTCACTGCTAAGGTGTTAACCTAGGCCAACATAAAGGAAAGCAATTACTGTCCTGAAACTGCCCCAGACCCATATAAATGGTGGGACCAGAAGGGCTACCAGAACCATCATCAATATTGTCAGTCCCATGGATGGATTGTCCTCTTCTCCTCCCTCTCCCCCTTCCTCCCCTCCTCCTCCCCCTTTCCCACTCCCTCTCCCTCTCCTTCTTTTCCTCCCTCTCTCTCCCTCTTCCTTTCTCTCCTCCCTCTCCCTCTCCCTCTCCCTACCCCCCCTCTCTGTGAAGATGGAAAATCCAGTACTGTCCTATAAAAGCAGAAATTTGCTTGCTTGCATCTTAAATACAAGGGTGTAAGACTAGGAGCACTAAAATGAGGGTTTTATTGAGGAGAAAGGTCATCATTTACACATGAAAGTAAAAGTCCTTTAAAGATCAGCTCTTTTGTCTTTCCTATGCGGGCTGATTGTATCCCAGCTCAATCACTTACTTGCTGTGTGATCTTGGGAAGGCTCAACTCCCTAAGCCTCAGTTTTGTCAACTGTAAGATGGAGATATTTAGTGCCTACCTTAGAACTGCTCAGAGGGCTGAGGGAGATAAACCATAGAACGCAGCAGCCAAATACCTAACAAGCATAGAAAAGTTCAAGAAAAGGTTAGTTTTTTTTCCTTCCATTTTTTCATGTCTCCCAGAGTGTCTCAAGCAAGATATTCAGAGTGGAGCCCACTAAGCTTACAATTCTCTTCATTACTGGCTTGTCTGACACTCTTGAAATAGTCCCTCTTCTTCCAGGATGATGTTTTGATCAGCCTAATACAGCCTTGGAAGGATTGGAGTATAAGTCCAATTTTCACTCTGCAGTTTCTCCTGGCAGTGTTAATGAGACCTGGGTTTCAAATGTAATAGTTCACATAGGAAAGTCTTCAACTTCCCACTCAGTATCCAGACATTCACAAGCCCAGCTTCAGAGCCAGCCCCAATCCTACATCCTAAATCTGTGCCATTGACTTCAAGAAAATGAGGGTGACTAATTCTTCTCAAGATTACCCTGTGACTTTTGTGGGATTCCCCCATTACTTCTAGAAATTAAGGAGAGCAAATACCAAGGGTGACAAGTAGATGGGATGGTGTGGAGAGACACAATGGTTTTCTGAAATATACTATGCAGCACCTCAAATACATCTCCAATAAGGTCTTTATCTTTCCAGATAAAGAAAATAAAATCTACCTTTTGTCAAATTTGGTGGAGTGGGAAGTGACCCCAATCTATGTCCCTTCCTCCTCGATGCTATTGGCTCCCTCTAGAGACTAGAACAAGTCATTGCAACCTATGCTGCATTTGAGCAGGGAGTGCAGGTTTAAGTACTGGGGTAACTGAAGTAGATGTAATTTCAAGGAGTGATAAAAAAAAAACCTACAAAGTAAAAAAGTACTAGGATACATGGAAGAAAAAACTCTGAGATCCAAGTCTTACAATTTTCTCAGTCTCTGGAAAAGGTATGCAATTCATCCTCCCTCCTTCAAGCTTCTTATTCATCCTGCATACTCCCCCCATTGGTCCTAGAATCTTCTATGCAAGATACATGTGTTCTGCTGAGGATGTAGGAATTTGGCAGGGGGAGGAGGGAGGAGGAAGGGGGGAGGGGAAGAAACAACTTTTGCAGCGCCCTTCCTTTGTTTTCATTTTGAGAAGGAAAATGGGAGGGGTAACAAGAGTAATCCATATCAGAATAGTTGGAGCAGGGGTTCGGGATAAGCCCTAGCATTGAATAGGTTTCCTTAATAAACAGAGACTAAGTGCCAATCCCGATCCCAAGGAAGCCATGTGGTTTCTCAAGAGGTATATTTGAGACATGACAGGCGCTGCCAAGGCTCATCAAACATGCCATCTACCTACTGCTTCAGATACATGTGAGAACAAATGATACTGCCAGAAGGAAACAGAAATCGTTTCCTAGTGACTCACAGCCCCAGCTCTGAGGACACAGGTGGTGTTTGCATTGCATCTTCCAGTGGAAACGTGCACTTTTTTCCACAAAAAGGAATCTGTGGATAAGCAAATAGGTCAAGGACTAGAATTTGGATACCCTGAGCAAGATATTAATCACCTCATGTATACCTGCAGGTCAGCATAGTTCTAGGAATTTTGCAAATGTGATCTCTTAATCTCACTCAAATTTTGAATTCAGACCAAAAAGGTTTGTAATCATTGCTCAGCCACTGTGAAAGTGAGCAAGCTATGAAACTTTTTTCTTAGCTGTTATATTTAAAATAGAACTAATCATACCTTAGGGAGTTGTTATGAAGACAAAATGAGGTAGTTTATGTAAAATGACTGGTATTTGGAAACAGTAAATATTTAGAGAATGAACAAAATATGTCTTTGATATGTGAGACATAAAAGGCATCTAATGTAATGGCATCTACACCAACAGTAACTATTATCATTTCTAACCTATGTAGACATTATTAAATCAATTTAAGAGAGTTTAAATAATTTACTCATAACAACACTATAAGAGGAGATCCAGGATTCAAACTAGCTGTGCCTTTCCCCACCAAGCATAAGGGAATAATTTGTGATCACTATGAAGATCATGTTTCACGGGCTTGATCTAGTCATTATATTTCAACTAAAATATGAAGAAAAAAATCTTATGTATTGTAGTGTTCTAGATCCATTTATATATTAATTGCAAATTATGGGTCTTTGATTACCCTTTTTAAATCCTTTTGTAAATTTTAATAATTACAAGAGGCTGAAGTGTACCTTGGTGATAGAGTATCTAAGATATGCAAGATCTTAGATACCCAGCACCATATTAAAAAAAGAACAATGTAAGAACAAGCTTTATACAAGTTTGAAAAAATAGAGAAAAAGACTACTTATCACAGCTTTAATCGAATATCCAGCTTTCCCAGTTGCTGAATTTCTTCCCAGTCTTTCAAGAAAGCATGTTTGACATAACTGTAATTAATATATGCTACCATGTATTCTTCAGACATTATCATAGTGTATACTACCTAATGTGTGCATATGTCATAGGATTTGTTTAGCTATTGCACTACTGCTAGGCATTTATGTTGCCTTAATAAGTGTGAAGACAAAAGAATAATGTTACTTTCACCATTGCCATAATCGCCCGCAGGGACCTAGTGTCCTGCTTTATCAATGCTCAATGCGCTTTCTGTCATTTGATATTTAAGCTTGATGAATGTCAGTTCTACTGCTGGAGCCTGATGTACATTTGCAAAAGGATTATTTCTGCTAGTTTGCATCACACAAATTCTGCATCTCATCCTAATGGTGGATAAACCATGGTCTAACCTTGCGATCTAAATCCTAGAGAAAATCAACACAAACACACACACACACACACACACACACACACACATTTACCACTGAGAAATATCTTGAGGGTGCAAACAAATAATTAAGAATGGAATTCTGAAAATGTGGGTGCTTGACTAACCCCATGTCTTATTGGCAGTCTTATACTAGCTCTGGAAAATGATATTGTTGCAGCTCAATTAGGCCTGGCCACTGGAAATCGATTGGGTCCCATATCCAAGAAAAGATCAAATTTGTATGTAAAGTGGGCCTCGGGGTCCCTTCAGCTTTTGAGTTTTGGCTGCCTTACAGAAACCCAATTGTTGAGAGGGCAAATTTGATGCCAAGAGTGAACTGGGGAGAGAATTTCAAGTGGGTCAATCATGCTGTCACCCTCAAAAGATTGTTCTGACATACAAACCATCTCCTAAGCAAGGGCTACAAGATCAATGGCCAGTTATTTCTCCCCACCTCTGACTCTTGAGGACTTCTGACAAATGTTTACAATGTGGTCAAAAGCAGTTATAGCCCAACACATGGCATTTCTCGGCGGGGGGGGGGGAGAGGGGGTACAATGAAGCAGTGGCTCTTGCCTAGTTAGTAATTGTACCTAAAGTTTTACTATTTATTTCAAAGCAATGCTGTGTGACTTCAATGACACTATACATATAAAGGACTGAACCTAATGACATAGAACTTGGGTAGTTGTTGCTATACACTAGCTAGAGTTGTTGTATGAGTAATAGAGCTAGTGTTGGCAGGGGTGTGCTTTAGGGGCAGGTAGTGGAACAGCTCTTTCCAGACTGGAAATGCAGTAGCACATCTAAGGTCTTACAATTGGGTTTAAACACCGAATAAAGACAGAAAAGAGCTTACGTTTATTTGTTAAAGTGAATTTACTTGAAAGTAATTCCAATATAAAGGCTTATGTGATCCATGTGGTATGTGCATTGAATTTGTGTTATGTGTAAAAAGTAGAGGACACATGTAAGGTGGATCTTTGTTTATGGCTTTGTGTATACACATGCATGAGTATAGGATATATATGTATAGAGTATTTATGGCTGTCTGTGTGTGTATATATATATACTTTAGGTATTGTGTGGATTTCCAAAAATCAGTCATCACAGGCTATATTTATGGGGGCCCAGTTGGAAATCCTCTTTTGGCCAGGTCATTTGTTATTTATAAACTTGGAACACATTCAAAGAAGTGCAGCTCTGTGTGTTGAGGCTTCTCAGCATGTCACACGTGAAAGGGATGAAGTAACTGAGGAGGTGTGGATTGCATAGGAAGAACGGTGTGTGGAGATGGGCTGGGAAGGTGTCTCAGTGGTAGAGCGCTTGCCTTGCATACCTGAGGCCCTGAGTTCGATTCCTCAGCACCACATAAGCAAAAAGAAAAAAGCTGGAAGTGGCGCTGTGGCTCAAGTGATAGAGTGCTAGCCTTGAGCTGAAGAGGTGAGGGACAGCGCCCAGGCCCAGGGTTCAAGCCCCATGACCAGACCCCCCACACACAAAAAAAAGAAAGGTGTGTGGAGGTAGAGGATGGGAGATGACTAGCACTGTTTCCTAGAAAGTGAGATCATGAAGGTCAACACCAGGCCAGAAGTTGGAAACTCTCAGGGTATAGATTTAAGTTAAACCTTTCTAATTAATCCTAATAGACAGTGCTCTTTGTAGATGGGAGTTGGCTTTCTAATGTGGTACTGACTCCTTCCCATAAGATTGTTCATTGAAAGACCTTCATATTTTTATCTTGTTGGAGTTATAAGACCCCTGTAGACAAGGCAGGGCAAGCCACAACACCATAAAAGGAATAATAAATCTCCCCTTCTATTTTTTTTAAATAGAGAATCTCACTATGTTGCTCAGGCTGGCCTCAAATCCTTGATCCTTCTGTGTTAGCCTCCCAAGTTTTGGAATTATAGGCACATACCTGCCTGGATTTCTTTCTTTTTCTTCTTTCTATTTTTTGTTGATTCACCAAGATTACATAAACATTAAAACATGGAAAGGAAAAACACTGATATGTATGCAGATGTCTTTTCTTTTCAGAGGGCTTATGGCCTGCCATAGAGTATACTTGAACTGGCTATGCAGGCTGCAGGCTGTTAGCACTAAGTCAGCCTCTGGGATGGTTCTCAGCAGGGTGCTGGGACTGGCAAGAACTAAAATGAGGTCTCTGCTGAGTTAAGTTGTTGAGGTTCCTTATCTTGCTGCCTTCCCTCACCTGCCTGTGAGGGGGCAGAGGAAAGAGGCCACAATCCCAGGTTTGGCATATGGCTGGTAACCAATGACGTACTCTCACCAATATAGATTTTGGAGGTGGAGACTATGGGAAAAACAGGTGGCCCTGGGGGCAAGTGGCAGCTTGGAGGGGGCGGGGCCTATGAAGGGGGAATGAAGGACAGTGGGGGGGGGGAGTCATAGAGAATCTGGAAGCGAAACTAATTGTGTCCTGAAACCATAAAAGGGGAGAAAATAACCACTTTCCAAAATCTTTCAAAACGATATTCCAGGAAAATAATGTAATGAGACCCACATATTTACATCAATATGTGAACTTTGTACACTTAGTCCTCAATTGCACAGGAATAAAGGACCCAATCACTGACTTCAAGAACCCAAGGAAAGATCCAGGCTAAGGACCTCAGATTTGCACTATTAAGTATTTTTGAGTGGTGAACACTTACCGTAGGCCAAACTGTCCCAGATTTACTGCCAACTCCTTGAGTGACCTTCAGCAGGCCTATCCCAAGTATGGGCTTCAATGTCATCATGTCTTAAACAGAGGAATTGAATTTCGACGACCCTGAGGGGGCCCATGTAGCTATTATGTGGTTGAGACAGGGATAAAGGGGCAAACCTCAAGGCAAAGTAACCCACACCTCCTAATTCAGGGTTCGTGAGTCCTGGCTGTGCTGGCAGGGACGATCCTCTTTAGGCCTTTAGAGCCCTTCGGTTGCGGGATAGCTCTCTTGGTCCCAAGGTTCCGGCTGAGCTCGCGACTCCGCCCCCCGCCCTTGCCCCAAGTCCCGCCGAGCCATTAGCGCAATTGCTCTGGGTTCCCGGCAAAGCTGGTTGATTTATGCGGGTCCTCGACGGGGCAGTCCCTTGGGCCAGGAACAATTAGCTAAAAGCCAGTGGGGCTAGGAGGGAAGGGAGCGGGGGAGCCAAGCCTTAGGGCGCCCGGCCTGGGCTTCACCCGCCCGCAGCCCGTGGCTGAGCCCCCCAGCCCTCCGACTCGGTGGGCCCCACTCACCACGGCGGGGGCGGGGCTCGAAGGCCGACGCGAACAGGCAGTCCAGCATCCACGCCATAGCCCGCGCCGAGTGCCCGCCGAGTGCCTGGACGCTTCGCAGCTAACCTTCGCGCTGTCCCCCCCCCCTCCCCGCAAGGGCTGCTCTAAGTAGCCCCCGGTGACCACGCCCTGAGCCGCACCCTGCACCCAGCTCTGAGTGACTTGGTCACCGGACACCTTAAGCATGTCACAAAGGGGGCAGGGCCTCAAGGGAGCCCCCCCTCCCGCTGGAGGGGAGGGCCTCTAGTCCCACAGCCCCTTCCCCCACGCGGAGAGAGGCCAAGACATAGCTCCTGTCCTGAGAAGATCTGATTCTGGCCCTACCCCAGGGAGCCCACACCGAAGGGGTGATGACATCTCAACCCTGGTGAGCCCCAAAGCTGAAGGCAAACAAAGGTCCCCCCCACCCCGCCTACCTAGGTAGCCTTCATTGAGCAGGGAGGGGGAAAGAAGGGTATTCCCAGAATCTACAATTTGGGGGTGAGGTGGTGCACCTGTCCCGAGATCCTCATATCTGAGAGTGACACTCTATCACAATTCTAGGGAAAAAAAAGAAGAAGAAAATCCTGTTTTAGTGGAGGTCGCCTTTGCCCTCCAGAAACCAGTCTAAGCGGAAAGCTGCGCTTTGCCCGGACACCCTGAATCTGAACGAAAGCATTGTGTCAGTCCTTGGAAACCATCCCACTCCTACTCCCACCTCTTTCTTAGGAGAGACTTCAACTCAGGCATGGGTAACTTCGAGTCCGATTTTAACACATTGTTCTGTTATGGAGGACCAAGAATGTTAAATAGCAGAAATGAGTTTTGCCCAGCAAGGAGCCCAGGATCTAAGAGGAATTTTTCTGCCACTGCCCTGGGTAACCCTCAGGGCAGAGGGAGATGCTCTCCTGCCTGGAAATCTTTGTTTTGAGAGGTTTGATCCAACAGAGATGGAAGAACACGGTTTCAAGGTACTTAAAAAATGTAGGGTTGTTACTGACCTAGAGACACCAAGGCTTATCTAGCATGCTCTTTCTCCTAGCACTGGCACACGAGGAGCCCCAATATTTATTTTTAGAAAGAATATGATATTTGATATTTCACTGGGTGGTGGTACTGTGTAGGATTTCCTTACGCTTCTTTTACAGCTTTGTAATTTTAAAGTTTAACCACATATACGGGGGTAGGGTACATATGCTACAACAGACTTTTCTGGGGGGCTCGGGTGTTGATAAACTAGATCTGCCCCTAAATCCTAAGCAAGAAGGAACCCATCAGAGATAGACATTGGGCAGGAATGACTTCTAAAGGCAATTTCCTTTTTCTTTTGAAGCCCAGGGGTCCAAATTAATTTCTCCCCAATTCTCCACTGGTAGCTGTACGGATGGCGATTCTGTCCCTTGATTTTCTCTACTGGGAAAATGGGGCTCTATCAAAATGCCAGTAAAGAGGTAGAAAGGAATATGGAAAATCCCCTTCCAACTGCTCGATTGCAGGCCTAAGCACTGGAAGCTGCAATCATGGGTCTTTTGGGAAGAGTGGTTATTACATTTGCTTGGCTAACCACTGATATTAGCATTAATGTGGCAAAGGGGTGTATAAAATGGAAAAATTGCCTGTACTTAGTCATGCAATTCTTAGCAAAGTAGAAATATAGTTGGAATTTAAAGGGCTTCCACTTTCCTTCCCTTCTGGAAAAGGTGGTACCTCTTTGCCTTTGTACAGATTGCTAAATCATTTCAAATTTCCTTATTGTTTTTTGTAAAGCAATCAATTATAACAAACATTTCCCAGACCCTCCTCCTCCTCTTCTTCCTCCTCCTCCTCCTCCTGCTCCTCCTCCTTCTCCTCCTCCTCCTCCTCCTGCTCCTCCTCCTCTTGTTCTTCTTCTTCCTCCTCCTCTCTTCTTCTTCTTCTTCTTCTTCTTCTTCTTCTTCTTCTTCTTCTTCTTCTTCTTCTTCTTCTTTTCTTCTTCTTCTTCTTCTTCTTCTTCTTCTTCTTCTTCTTCTTCTTCTTCTTCTTCTTCTTCTTCTTCTTCTTCTTCTTCTTCTCTTTTTACCAATTTCTGCTGTACAAATATTCAGTCATCCAAAGTCAAACAATTCTGACTTTGAGAAATATCCAACTCCAAGTGCTGCATTTTGAGCTTATCTCTTCTCAGCCTTGTATCTTCTCACGAGCTTACCCAGCATCTGCTTGTATAATAGCCTTCATAGATGACCCCACACACACACACACCAACTGAATAAACACTTGTTTGGCTTCCTTGTAGTATAAAGGCTACCTTCTTTCTGGCTCCAATCCAAAGGTTCTTGGGTCACTGAAGTTTCTCTGTTTCCAGACTAGCTCTAACTGAGGTCAAACCCCACAGAACTTGTCTGTATTTGTTGCCTTTTTCCCAAGAGCTGTGATGTATGTTTAGGTAAAGGAATGCTCACAAAGTGAGACTGAATGTCCAATTGCACTATGTACTGGCTATGTAATCCTAGGAGAGTTAGCTTCTCTAAAGCCTGATTTCCTCACCTGTGAAATACGGATGTTAATAGTTGTGAACAAGCTTTCAGCAAACCAAACAATCTATTCTTTTGTAAAAAGAGAGAAAAGGAAAGAGAAATAAGAATTCTTAAAAAGAAAAAAAAAGAATTCTTAAAAAGACTAGTAATTGTTAACAGTTTTCCCTCTTCCCTTTGTTTTAAACTGTCTACTCTGCCAGTTACTTAACAAAAGTTCCCTTTGAAAATCTTTACCTTCAAAATTGACATACAATAGAGTAATACACTCATCCATCAAACCATTAATTTATTCAAAAAAATGAAAAATTTCAAATATTGCCTAGGTACCACATTGTTGAGCTATGCAATAATGTTGGTTGATTCGTTGAATGAAGAATTATTAAGCAATTATTTTAAAATATATAATTTGGAAGTTTATATGATAATCTGAAAGTACACTTAGGATACTGTTAAATGAAAAAAGTCAAGATACAAAATTATGCACATTATAATGCAGACAGTACAAATAAATAATACGCCTATGCATAGAGGGGGGGAAAGGAGGCACACCAGAATCTTAATCATGATTCTATTTAGGCAATGCAATTATGGGCAATTTTAACTGCTTTATTATTTCATATTTTAGTATTTTCTAATTTATCTTTAATAATCATTCATTTCTGGAGTTATAAAATTGTCTCATGGAAAACAATCTATAACTTTGTTTCTGCAGAAGAAAGGACTAAGCTAGATAGGGAAACTACTTGGACCATTGGTTGGGCTTGTACTAGTAGCATAGGGCACTTGGGCCTGGCTTTGTTGCATGAGCAGAAACTGAGGCAGTTTGTCTGTGAGTAGAAGGAAGATCCTATTTCCTGTGTAAGAGCATATTAACTAATGAGGATATCTGATTTCCAAAGAAACAGAGACCCTTAGCATCCCCATCAAGCAAGCCAGGACCTGCAACCCTTTATCCCAAGCTGTGTGTTAATACAGAGAGCACTGGGCATCATTGTCCTAACTCTGATACTTCATATCCACAATGTGATAGCTAGGTGCTTCTCAAGGGTCGCATATTGCAATTCCAATTTAGAGCCAAACATCCTGCTCCTAACTTAGATTGTGGTCTACTTTAGCTGCTGTCATGAAATAATCTGGGAACTTCTTGAGCAAGAGAGCTTCAAACCTTCTTTTCCTTGACCTGAAATTCAAGAGTGCTTGGCATGCAATTGGTAATTAACGAAACTTTAAGAATGAAAGGCCCTTAAACATTATAATTGGTTGGTATTTCTTATGGTATGGCCTATTGGACAACATGCATGAGAATCATTTGGGATGCGTTGTAACTGTGCATGTTCCCTGTTCTTATACCTATGAGGATCTGGACTATAACAGGCTCCCTATGGAATCTCTTAATGCCTATTCAAGTCAGAGAAAATCTAACATAGAGGAAAAAAAGTCCATTCCTGAATGTCCTACCGCTGCCTTTTTCTGCATCTTAGGGACAAACAACATTGGGACAGCCATCTCAGAGAGTTGATAACAACTCCACTCTACTTCACTTATAACTCCACTCTACTTCCTTTATATAAGTGGAAAATTGGCCAAAACCTTAGCACTTACCTCCTGACTGGGAGAGGTTCCTCAAAATGAGCATATTCTACACAGAACATCCATTTGGATGTTTAAGCACTCTTGCAAATACGTCTATACTATACCCCCCAGTCAGGTTATTTCTTTAAAACACTGATTTTTCGGTTCCTTGTCAGGCAAGCAGCAGTTGAAGCACAATAGAGAGAGCAGATCATTTCAAGTAAAGATATCAGGAGTGAGGCTGGACATGCGTACTGAATAGCAGCATGAGTGTGAGTATGTCTGCTTCCCACACTGAGGATCTATGAAATGAGAATGCATTACAACTATAGATTATGTATGGTCTCTGCATTTTCAGGAAAGGAATAATGAAGTCCTTTTCCTCTAGACCCCAGGCCTGAATTAGCAGATTAGCAACCTTCCCCACATCCCATGCCTTTTTTTTAGAAGCACTATCAGAAAGTCACATGGTGTACACACCGGGACCAAGTATGCACATGAAAGGGGACGCTAAGGCTCAGAACTTCAAAACTCTATCTACCCAATTTTCTTTTTGAGAAGGATTTACTAGAGTTCTTGATAAATGTCTCAATGAAGTCATGAGGGAACACTGTGGAACGTTTTAGCCTGGGAAAGGTGTGGGTTGCCTCATAGCTGTGCAAGGAAAAACTAGAAGTTCCTTTCCAGCTATTTTAACAGCATTTTTGGATGCACTTATTTCCAAAACGTGTCTTTTCTTCTGTAGCCTAATTACATCCAAACATTTTTATATGATCAGTGTCTGACCGAGTCCACATGCAATCATTTGAGAAAGAATAGGAGAACATAATTCCCAGTTTGAAATTAGAAAAGTAAAGCAAAGGACTAGTTCAAAGTCACCCAGGGGAGAAGAGATGAGCTGAGACCAGCTTCCAGATCTCTCAACCCCTGCCCGTTCTTTTCCAGTACTCTTCACTAGATCCCAGGAGCTGTCTGTCAGTGTGCTGATACCACTCAGGAAAATGCAAGCTTCATCCTGACATCAGAAAGACAGAGCTACGATTACACTTCAGTCCCCAAGGAGGCAGAGAAATTGCTTTTAGTTGACAAGTGCATCTCCCACACACATACCCCTCTGGTTGAATGAAAAGATAAAATCAAGTTAAAAATCCCAAATGCTCACTTAATTGTGTAAAGTATTTTGTTCTTTGAGCTGGGGGGGGGAGGGTTGACAGGATTAGAGAATGTTCCCACTCCACACAACAGGGTGGGGTGAGGAGAATAGTAGGAACTAAGGATATGCAGAAAAATGTCACAGACAAAAAAAAGTGTGCCACCATCAATAAGAGAAAATCGAGTTATGTCAAAAAGAAAAGGCACTAGGAAGAATCACACTCGGTGAGTATGTCTTTAAAAATCTGAAAAATATGCAAGTTACTGAGATTTCCATTTTGTATGAAAGTTCTGTGGCTTTCAATAGCAAATGTTTAGGGTATGAACAGAGGGACCATCCACTCCTATGTGTTACCAGAGACCTACAGGCTTGTGGCCAGAGAATCATTGCTCCGGAACTTGCTCTAAAGGTCATCTCTGCAAATCAGTTGGCCTTATATGTTTAAGTGTAGCAGCTTCCAAGGTGCTCTCATATCTATTTTCACATCGGAATCTCATACAGCTCTGGGAAGTTGGCAGAACAGAGATTAACATAAGCTCTACTTCATAGATGAAGAAACTGAAGCTCTTGTCCAAGTTGTCCATTGCCTTAAGGGGGGAAAAAAAAGCTTATACTTGAACCGCTGTTTGAGTCTCCTTCTCTTGGACTCCGCTCCCATTCACACTACACATATCCAGATTAAGCCTCTTGTTGAAAATTCCAAAGCTCTTAGAAAGCTTGAGACTTTTCCCAGCTAAGAACATCCTTGTTCTTAGGAGCTGTATTTTGAAGTATTTATGGAGAAAGTGACACGTTTGCAACATAGTTCAAATGGTTAAAGAGATTTCTTGTCACAAGTATTTTTATTTAAATTTATTGTAACTGACATATAAAAATATAAAAAGTTTACACATTTATGAGGTACCATATGATACTTCAATATATGCAGGCATTGCATAATCTTAATCACATCAGATATATCTGTTTATCTCCTCATTTACCATTCAAAAACATTAATTTCCATCTTTTTGAACCATCAGCACCTTCCTTTTACCTATACTCACCTTATAAGAGTACAATAGAACTTTCTAGTATCTAACTATATTTAGCAACCATTATCAACCTTTCGCCATCCTTTCCTCCTCCACCACTCCTCTGCCTCGAGTAACCACCACTTTCAACTTTTATGAGACCAACTTTTTAATATTCTGAATAACTATTGGGTCATTCTTTCAACTTTAAAAGTTTGAAAATATAAAGTGGAGGGGAATCATCCCCCCAGGGAGCCACTCTACCCACCTACATTAAAATAGATGTCAATGACAATATCTTATGTCACAGCACTCCATCAGAGTGATGAGTCCCAAGTGCACATTTGGGTTCTGAGAAGGGGAAAGCTACATCTATAAGGTCTTGGTATCAGAGATGAAACTGGGGTGCTAGTAAATGGCTCCATGTACGGAGAAGAAGTTTAGGATGAAGGATTTAGTGGCAAAGCAGCTATATTGGATACTTACAGAAGGAATCCCTCAAAGAAATTCTAATGAAAACTGGAAGTTTTGGAGGTCTCCAAAATAAACTTTTTTTTAAAAAAAAGTCAGAATTTGGTTATCAGGGCTAGAAGTGTCATAAGAGGCAATCTAATCTAATCTGATATCATGGGGATCAAGGGGAGACAGATGCAGAAAGGGAAAGTGACTTACCCAACATCTCCTAGTAAGTTAGTGGCTGGAATGGGACTGGAAGCCAGGTGTCCAGCCTCCTAATCCAGGATTCGGTCCATTACATCACATTGCCATCCCACCTTGAATATGTGAGTTCTTGAAAGGTCATTTGTTCACCCCAGGGCTAACTTTCTTCAGACCAGCATAGCACTTGAGGGATTTGCAGTCAGCGACAGTCCCTGTTGCTGGGAGCGGAGCCAGGCGCCTGAAGATGGCACCTGTCACATCCCATTGGAAGGAATGACCTCCCTCTGAAACTGAGAAGGGCCAGGCGGAATCTGGGAGCGGCACCTTGAGATCAGAGTCAGTGTTGGCTCATGTGGCTGGTGAGCCATGGACATTCAAGGCAGTGGAGGTCATGGAAAATGTCCTGAGCCCTGTTTGCTGGGGAGTTTTCCACCTCTTTTGGACCCCAAAGTGATTTATTGATTACTTTAGGAGCAGCCACTCTGGTTCATTGGTTTAGCTGCCATTACCCCTGAGGGGGAGGGCTGAGGGGTTGTCTGCCTGCTGCTTCCCCTGGTCTGTCTGCTCACAGGATTGGTTCGGGAGACAGCTTAGTTGGACCCTTGTGAGCTTGTCAGAATTAATGGTGTTTGACTGTAGATCATGAGAAATCACATCAGTAGCTCAGGGTGGGGGTGGATGGAGCAAGCAAGAGGAGAGCAGAGGAGAGGAGAGGGAGAAGTACAAAAGGGGGAGGGAATAAAGGAGGAGGGAGAAGAAAATGCAATGAAGGAATTATCTTGCACACCAGCCACTGACATTTCAAAGCCTGTAGCCACTCGCACTTTTAATCATTCCTTCTGTTAATTACCATTTGCCAAAGTAAATAAGCTTTTCTTCTGCTATACCTTAATCCTGGGATAATGGAAGTCATAAGGAGAGATGTATAGCTATCATCAGAATCCCAGTTGCAAGTAGCTAACAGAGGTTAGTATGTAAACTCCAGAACTGGAGTTTACTATATTGACATTGACTATATATGCTGAGGACTGCCCATATCTTCTGAGCTTTTATGGTCTGGTATCTACCCAAGCTGCCATCTCCCAGCCTCAGAGGCCCAGTGCTCTTTCCTCCTTATAAGGACTCGGGGATTATACTTGACTGCTGTCCCATCTTCCATATTCTAGACTTGTCATACTAGAAGCCAAAGGATGAAGTACAGTGGTGTCATTAGAGATGAATCAGCCTAGGACCAGAAAGCAAACATGCTGGAAAAGAAAGGCTGTAGCTGGGGTCAGATCAAGTGTCCAGAAGGCCATTAGGCACCTTTAGAAGGCTTTGTGTATATATATCAAAGAGCTAAACACCAGGGTATTTTCAGGAAATCATTTTTCTTGTCCTCAATGGAAGAAGCATTTGGCCAGGTTATAGGAAACTGGTACCCTACTATCTTAACAACAACAATCCTATTGAATACTCCCTTGTACCACAAATTGGTGGTAATAGAAATGGGAAAAAAGCTAGATTCAAAACATGATTTTTTTTGTCAGTTATAGGGCTTGAACTCTGGGTCTGGATGCTGTTCCTCAGCTCTTCAGTTTAATGCTAGTGCACTACCACTTGGGCCACAGTGCTACTTCTGGTTTTCTGATGGTTTATTGGAGATAAGAGTCTCACGGTCTTTCATGCCCAAGCTGGCTTTAAACTGCAATGCTCAGATCTCAGCTTCCTGAGTAGCTAGGTTTTATAAGCGTGAGCCACCCGCGCCCAGCTCAAAACATGAACTATTGTACTGTAAACAAGAAGTAAAAACAAATATGGTATATCAGTATAAAACAAAAACCTTCACAAAAAATACGAAAAAGCTACAAGTGAGCAAACAAATCAAATCTCTCAAGTCTCCAAGTGATTGTGGACCCTGACTGTGTTCAAGGGAGGTTTCCAGGATGGTAATTTCAATGAAAGGGTACAAGTGACTCTATGGCATGGGTATTGGATATAGACCATAGTTCACCCTTACTGGGCCACATTTTAGGACCAAGGCTACAGGTCTCTTCCATCTTCATAAAAAAAAGAGAGAGAGAGAGAGGGGAGGTTACTAGATTATTACCCACTTTGTTGTCCTCAGATTCTCTCAAATTTATTCTTGTGACAGTGACATACACTGTAAGGCATGGTCTAAGGAGTTGTAATATTAGTGACAAGGACCAGGTTCTAGGACCAAATGTAGACTCTTGGCCCCCATGCATTTTTATCTCCTTCTGATAGCACCACAAAGGGAGAAAGGGGTCATAAGGATTATGGATGTTCTAAACCTTAGTGCCTCTAATTGTGGCCACGTCAGCCATCAAGGAATATTTCACTCTCTGGTATCTTCACTGTCTCTTGTCCTCCACCTATGCATGTCTCAACCCTTCCCTTAAGGCACGATCTTTACCTGGGCTCATTCTACCTATTTCTGGGTCTAGAAAATTTCTCAAATGATTACTCTCCACTATCCACTATGTCATCTTTTCCCACTCTGAACAATCTATTGAAGGACCTCATGGCTTAACAGTAGATCAAATGTCTCTTTGTCAGATTCTGCATTCTCATTGGCTATTCTCATGCTGCCCCTAGTCCCTTTCTCTTTATTAACTGAAAGCCCCTCTTCTCATAGTAGAATATCTCAAGTGTCATCTCTCAGAATTTCCTTCTGCCTCATCAATAAACATCTCTCATATTTGCTTATCCATCTCATAGCATTCCATGGGTTTTTTTCTTCTCCATACTCCACAAATACATTGAAATGCTACCGCATGAAAACAAACCTCCCTTACCCCTCAGTCTCCTTTCCTTTCTGTCATTCAGCCTGCCTCTCACAACCTCAGTCCCTACTGCCTGCAAATAGTAGTATAGATGGGTTCTCCTCACTTTCCCCCATGTATTCCTTCCTGTATCCACAGCAAAATGGTATATATTCACACACACACACACTAATGTTCACCGAACTGACAAACTAGTTTCTGATCTATAATACATGTTTGACAAGGACCATTATTGGGGTTTTAAGTTTACAGGCATTTCCTATCTATTTACCTGAGCTCATCATCATAACATTCCTGTGAAGTCAATATTCTTATTCCCATTTTTATAGACGAAAGCAGTAAAATGGAATCTATTTCTAATCTGCCTATTCTGTGCCAAGAGCTTTGTGCATATTTTAATTTAATTTTCACCAAAGTGCTATGAAGTAGGGGTTCTTAGCCACATTCTGCAGATGGAAAAACTGAAGCTCAGAGAAGACTCTCGGATCATAAGCAGTATATAATTTGCCTCCTCTGCTGTTGTATTGTTCTGTAAATTTGATCATACCAAATCTAGTGAGCAATAGTGGAGAGGCATACAAAAGGCAGTATGGAGTGATATTATAATTATTGTTTATATATAAGATTTTTGGGGGTTTGCACTCCTATGAATTTAGTGTCAAACATACAAAGAGCTGAAAAGGAAAAGAAAACCTTTCTATTTCCAAACACTCTCTGCCTTTCCTCTCACATATTACAATAATAGGAACTAATTATCGAGTGTTTTCCATGTACCAGGCATTTGCTTAGTGCTTTACATGTGTATTTTCATTTAATCTTCAGCAGAACCTTATGAGGTAGGGGCTCTTATTAGACCCCTATTGGATACATAAAATAATTGCATCTCATAGGAGTTAATAACTTCTTCAAGGACCCCCGAGTTAGTTTGTGGACTAATTGGATTTTTTCATTCAGGTTGGTCTGACTCCCAAGTTAGAGTTCTTTCAAAGATAATAAGCTGCCTTTCCAAGACAATGGGGAAACCAAGGCCCAGAGACACTAGATGACATCAATTCTCCTGAATTTATATTTTCCCATTTCACTTCAGGTGCTTGCATGTGTTTGTATTGTCAATAATCTTTATTTCTCTCTGGTCTCGCTCCTCAATCACATTGTCAGCTCTGCCAAGCCTCTTTAGATCCCCCACAAAGGGGTCTCAATTAATACTTGTCAATTCAGAAGCATGGGGCTCTCTGCACGTGAGAGAATTATTAAAAATAAACCATCAGGCTTTGACAAGGTCTTTCTCATCTCCAGAAGAGTTGAGCCCTTGGTGCTTAGGAGAGGTATCAATTCCTTGCCTTGCTGCAGCTTGAAGTCAGGAGCCCACACTCCCCGCCTTCGCACAGCATCCATTCTCCGGGGAGCCTCAATAGCGTCAGAATCATTTCACTGAAGGCTAAATTACGTGTGTGACTCTGGGAGCGTGAGGCGTGAGGTCCCAGTAAAGGGGGAAAGGATGGCGGTGGAGATTCTGCATGCAGATGGATCCTGGGGGTGTTTATCACTATGAGAGATGATGTGGCAACTTCTAGCAGCCACACTTCAATACAATGAGATGATGACAGTGATCCTTACTATTATTATTGGGGATATTAATAATCACTCTTATATTTGTACAACGAGCTTCCATGTACACAAATGGATCCTGCAAAAGCCTCTGTTTTTTTGTCTTTTTTTTGTTTTTATTTATTTATTTTTTTTAGTTTCTGGCTTCAGTATTCCCCAAGGAAACATTCTTCTGTCCAGCTTTGGGGGAAGGAAGCCACCCACAGTAACCACAGATAGCCAAGACCCTGAGAAGGGGAACCTTAGCCTGCTGGAATTGAAAGTCAGCAATTGGTCCTACTGGGTAATAACACACATTTGTGTACTGAACACAGATCCCCAGTCACCATTCTTCCAGAGCCTGCAAAACCTCCCAAGCCAAATGGCATCCTTTGCACTTCCCTTAATCGGAATTCACCCTTCTACTTCCCTTCCCCCACCACAAATGGCTTTGGGGACACTTCTGTGGAAGCTGGCCTCATCAATTATCTCTTCCCCTCCTCCAGACCAATTTTCTCATGCATTTGTATGAGTTCTCTTAGCATCCTGCAAAGAGACAGGCAGTTGTAATAATCATAGCTAACACTCATAGAGCTTTTACTATGAGCTAGCCACTATAATAAGCATTTTACATGCATAATCTCTCTTCACCCTTATCATAGTCCTATAAGGAACATTATTAAGATCCCCATTTTATAGAGAAGGAAGTTGAGGGTTTGAGTGACTATGCAACCTGCCAAGGAGACACAGCTAGCTTATGCAGAGGCAGCATTCAAACTCCAGGTGTGTCAAACCCTATTAGTATACTGTCTCTTGATATTTATTGCCTTCCCTTTCCAAAATACAAACACTGCAACTGAAGGGTTGCAAGGCCATGTACCATCCAGCAGAAAAAAATCTCAAAGCATCAGAAAATATTTTTTTGTTCCATTTCTGCCATTAGCAGCAGGTTAGATCACTGTACGGAGTCACTCAAAGTCCTCTGCTTCTAGTTCTACAAGCAGGGGGCTAGTGTGTAAGATTCAAGAGAGATCAGCCAAGGAAGGTTAACCTCCTCCAAATTTATAGAGTTTAAAAGCACCATGCAAATGCAAAGTGTTTCTTATCGTAATCCTTAACATTATTATTCCAGCCTATTCATCTAGCAATGAACCTGGGATAGAGTCCTGGCTCTGTCCCTGGATTCTAGTGCCATTTAAGTGCCAAGACAAATGGTCTCAGGGAGTCAGAGGTGATCCATTATCCGGATATGGATTATTTCTCAGGAGTAAATCGTTAGCCCTGTCGGGCACTGATGAATTCTCCCACAGCACCTGGGGGCTCATCACTCTGCAAGGAACGTGCAAGGAATGCAAGCAGCAGCTGGAGTCGCAGTGTGACTCTGCAGATGGGGTCCTGGGGGAGGGGAAGAAAGATGTGGATTAGGTTCAAAGGAATAGCAGCAATCCTACCCACCTATGTGAGAAGACAGATAATGAACCTACACACCTCCAGCTCGTTCAGCCCAGGGCAGCAAGGGGCAACTCTTGCCCTTTCCTGATGTAAGAAGCATGTTTCAGGAAACTAAAGCTCAAAAGAGGCACAAAGATTCCCCGAGAGCTGCTGACAGAAAGCTACTGACAAAAATGGGCAACTGAAAGAGAAATAGGAGGAAAGAAATGGAGAAAGTAGGAATTTAAAAGGGGGTATGGGTAAGGAAAGAAATATGAATCAAATGAAGTGCCATAGAAAAGAGTTGAGAATAGAGTAAAATGAAAAATCCAAGAAGATTCAAAAAGGAAGGAAAGATAAAAAGAGGGGGGAAACAGAATGAAATTTTTTAAGACTTTAGAGAATTAAAAAAGGAAAGGAAGTTATATGGGGAAAGCTAAATCTAGAGAGAAAACAAATAACATAGAAAGAGAAAACACACAAACTAGAAAATAAGAAAAAGTCAGGCAGGACTAGAAAAAAATAGAACCACCAAAGATAAAGAAACATAATGAAAAGAAAAGGGATGGGGATAAGGGAATGATGAAAGGAACAAATGAAGAAATCTGAAAAAGATGGAAGAAGAAACTGAAGTATAGTGTTTAAGATAGTGAGAAAAGCCCCCCCACCCCTCATTTTCTGCTTTTCCTCCTTGGCTGTGAGGTACATATGATTACAATGTGATGTGTCAATGCTGGCATTCAGAGTCTGAGTCACCAAGTCTCCTCCCTTGTGCAGGGGCTGCGTCCTTTCCACTTTAATTAGTGCACTGAAGGCAGAAACAATCACCTACTGAAATAACAGATACAGATACAAAGATCTGAGCATGTAGAACACATGCACACACACCACCCATGCATACAAAATCAGTCACATATAGAAGCTTATGAAAAGGAGCATGCCCTGATGTGTGGGTCCTGAACCATGTGAGACATGGCCAGAGACGGACACACAACAGATAGGTGTGAACAGAGAGAACTTGAACACGTGGATAGACACGGACTGAAACTGACAAGAAACTAGATCCATCTGTAGGAGAACAGAGGAGGCTCAGGGAAAGGTAGTCATATGAAGACATAGCTATAGCAGCAAGGGAGAAGGGAGGAGTCCCTTCCTTTTGGCCTGGATGAAGTACCTGGTTTAGAGGCCTTTGCCTCTATCTCATGCCCTGAGGAATTTTCCTCCAGGCTTTGTACCAGTTGGTGGCAATGCAATTTATTTAAATAAACTGACTCCTTCTAACAGTCTGTTAGTTATTGTGTCACCCTTCTCAGGGAACAGATGTCTCTCACCAGTCTAAATGACTGTAACTAAAAGGCCCCCTTCAAGCATGAGTTGGAATGGTAGAATATTAGACTCTGTGGTTAAGACAGACTTGAAGCCTTTCGTTCTTAACTCCTACTGAATGACCAGGACTTTCCCCCCATTTGTGTCATGGGTCATGTTAACTTCCTTGGACTTCCCCCTTCCTCTCTGCAGTTTGAGGCAGATAAGAGGAGGAGGCAAGTCCTAGGACCTGTAGCCTCAATAAAATGACAGGAATACTAACAAACTCTTTCTTTTTTTTTAAAGCATGCATTAACTATTACATTGTACTATATCCATACATTCATATAAGAACTTTGATCGAAATTACCCCCTCCGTTACTCTTTCTCCATCCTCCTTTAAAAGTCTCCCTTGACAAAAATAAAGTCTGGAAGCTTTTAGGTTAAGCATGGCCAGATGAACTTTAAGGGTCTTCACTGCTCTAACATTCTGGGATCCTATGACTAAGAGCTGATTTGTTCAAATCATAACCCAGAGTAATTGGATAGAAGTTGAATGGATTTTCTGGCCAACATGGCATCACTGTCTGCCCCAATAAATATTTAGCTGTGGCCCCCAGTTTATTGATTTTGTGCAATATCAATATTTCTTGGCCTAGTTTCCAACACTAATTGGTAGACCTCTGATGATGTGAGCACACAGGCTCATGTGACCCTCCCAGAAAAGCCACAGATGGCTGTTGGGGTGTCCATCTGGCTTGAGCTGACACACAGACTGTGGTACCCCTTCTGGATAGTGATGGGCACATGAAGGAGTGAGATAAGTGCGTTCTGAAGGGGCATACACTTTGGTGTATGCATCTATTTGGCTGGAAAGCTCGGGACTACCATAGGCAGCTGATCACAAAAAGAACCTAAATGACCACAGCTTGTTCTGTGCAACTCTACTTTGTTGATGGGTAACATCCTTTAAAATTCTGCTTCTTATCAAGGTGCTGGTGGCTCACACCTGTAATCCTAGCTACTTAGGAGGCTGAGATCTGAGGATCACAGTTCAAAGCCAGCCTGGGCAGGAAAAGTCTGTATGACTTCTATCTCCAGAAAACCATCAGAAAACTGGAAGTGGTGCTGTGGCTCAAGTGGTAGAGTGCTTGCCTTAAGCAAAAAGAGCTCAGGAACACCACCCAGGCCCCACAACTGACAAAAAAAGATTCTGCTTCTCTGCATATTCATTCATTCATTCATTTACTTATTCATTCATTCATTCACTATATAAAGAGTGCTTTCTTGTGGCAAGCTGGATGATGAATCTAGGAATCCAGACACAAACAAGATTCAGTCAAATATCTCAAAATATCCATTTAGGAATAAAAATTGGGATACATTTGGGAGAAGCAATATAGAAGGTAAAGCCAAATTGTATTGGTACTGTTCAGCATCAACACAGCTAGGCTACGGATAAATATTTATGAGAAGAAATAATTTTCTAAGAGTATTACTACAGATGCACACTTTAATTATTCCCACTGGCAAAACTGATGTATCTGAGACCTTTTTTGTATGCAGTATTCAAGATGCATAGAAGTCTTGTAATTAGTTCAGGTAAAAAAACGCGATTGTTTCCTAAGTACAACTCTTGAAAAATACTAGTTAATTTAGTACTTTTTGTTTCCCTTTTAGTCATATATTTTTGGTGACAAGTTTCATTTTTGGTAATGACTTGAAAGCATTGATTTGGAAGTGGGAGAATGAATGCATTTATAAGAGAAGGGGAGATTAAATCCTCTCTTATATGGGGCCATCGCCCCATCCTGCCATTCCCAATCACAGATACATTTGTGTAACTTGGTAATTTCATCCTTTGCTTATTTAGTCTCTAACACATCCATCAACTATAGCACCTTTTCTGACTCATGCACTCAGGCATGGGAACATTGGAAATATTCAGATATAACCCCTCTACTTCAAAGCTGTTGCTCTACAAGGCAGATCAACAAATAATTTGAAGACCTAGAATAAATGTTATAATGTAGGAATGAACAAAGGTAACTGGGAAGAACTGGTGCTGAGAGGTAAAGGACTTGGAGAAATTACAAAACGAAGTGACCCATCATAGGCCATAGTGAGGGAGGTCTGAAGGTTTCCCCTTTCATCATTTCAGATATGCAGAGACACTTCCAGTTTCCCAAGCTCCTTCATAAAATCAATAGAATATGTTTATCAGAGCCACAGAACCACACAATAAGCCGATCACTCTGTGTCTGGGATTAACTCAGTAGTCTGCTGCAATTTAGGATGAAATATATCTACTACTTTTGAAAAATATATTGGAAGAGGAGGATGGTCACAGATAGATCCCAGTCTCCTAATTCTACTTTTCTTGAATTTTGACTTCTCTTACGCATCTGACTCCCCTATCTCGCAGAATTCTTTCATGGGGCCAAAAGGGTTTGAACAGTACTGGGCACTGTGGTGGCTTTCAAATTATTCACATTCCAAAGGAGTCTTAATGATTTCCAAGATAATTGGTTGTAGAAATAAGTCCTTCTAAAAACCCAGCAATAGAATGTTCGCAATGCCACAGGATGATTCAGAGCATTTGGCCTTAATTACTTTGATTGTCCGCCAGGATTTAATATATGAATATTACATTGCGATCTTCAATTTAATTTCTTGTGTAAATGGATTGTGGCAGAATCCTGTAGTCCTGGAACCAGCACATAATTCAGCGTGGGAGACACTATCTTAACTCATCTCATTACTCAAGCCATTTGTTGTCCTTCAGGCTTTGACAGCCAAGAGATGGGAAAGTAGCAGAGGTGATGTGATCTCTCAACCTGGGTCCAGACAGACATGAGCCATCGTCTACCGATTACATTGTTACACAGATACAGACAGCATTTATTTTCAGAAGGGAAAATAAAAACCCCAGTCAAGGTGCAGCTGTGTGTTCTGGTCATTTTAGCCTATTGGAATGAAAAAAAAGCTGTGATGTAGGTGCGACATACTCCTAGCTTTGACACCAACTTGTAGTAGGATCTTAAGTCCTTAATATCACTAGGCTGTCAATTTCTCATCATTAATGAGTGAACTACATGGTTGCCCAAGATCATTCCAGAATGAAGGTGTTCTGATCTATTTCTAGCACATAGCAAACTAAAGTCTTGGCACCATGGCTGGGTGAATGTTGTTTCTACCCATCCTGTCAATAGTAAATAGCTCCTTAGAAATGGCAGAACTTGGGCTGGGATGTAGCTCAGTGGCAAAATGCTTGCCTAGCAGGTGCAACGTCCTGGGCTTGATCCCCAGTAAGAAAAGGAAAAGGGAAAGGAAAGGAAAGGAAACGAAAGGAAAGGAAAGGAAACGAAAGGAAAGGAAACGAAAGGCAGGGCTTGAAGGAAGCAAAGGGGTGGGGAAGAACATGTCACGGAAGAACAGTGGAACAGAGTGGGAAGAAAGGGAAAGGAAGCTGGTACTCCTCAGGGTGTGGATATGTTTAGAAAACTGGGTATCCTTTAGACCTGGGAAACCTGATAGAATTTAGGGGAAGCAAATGAGACTAAAAAATAATATATGGAAAGCTACTGTACTGTAAAACTTATTTGTAGCCCTCTGTAAGAAGCAGCTTGTACCTTGCATCTATGAAGAACCTCCTACAAATAAATAAGAAAGTGGCAAGATAGTAGGAAAACAGACAAAAAGCCTAAATACAAAATGTACAAAAGAGTATATACAAAAGGCCAATAAATATATGAAAAGATATTCAACCTCATTAGTCACCAAAGAACTGCACAGTGAGATCCCACTGCACACCCACCAGAATGATGAAAATTTTAGAATCTGACTATCTTACTGTTGATAAAGATTTGGCACAATGGAAGTGTAAATTGGTACATGCATTGGAAAACTGGCAGCATCTACCAAAATGGAACATATGCAGACTCTATAATACAGTGATTATACTTCTAACAGAGATGCAGGTATACATGTACACCAAAACCAAACAAAAATATCTGTAGTAATGTTAGTCTTTAATAATAGCCCCAAACTAGAAATGCTGTAGCTGCCCCTAAATTGTGGCCTACTTACGAAACAGGGAATATTATACAACAATGAGAGGGAACAATGCAAGTACATGAATATAATTTAAAAGAAAGAGGTCACACACCAAACAGTATATGCTAAATGATTATATGAAGGTCAGTAAATGCGGCATTTGTTCACCCTTTGTAAATGCAGCAGTGATGAACTATATAACTTGTGAAGGAGGAGGATCAGGAGACAAAAAAAACTGAGGGAAAACAAGGGAAGAGGTGACATTGTTCAAAAAGAAATGTACTCATTACTTGACTTCTGTAAGTGTAACCTGTCAGTAAACCACCTTTACAATAAAAAATAAATAAAAAATAAACAACCTCAAAAAATCAGTCACTGGCAAAACCTATGATGCTTAGGGATGCATGCTAAATATATAGGTATAAGCAATTTATGAAAAACTCAAAATAATTGCTGCCATCTAGGAGGGAAGGAAAGACCCATTCTTTGAAAAGGGGATAGACACTGGGCTTCAAGATGCTAATACAGTTTTTTTGAGACAGTCTTGCTATGTAGGACAGGGTAGCCTTTAAACACACTACGTAACCCAGGCTGGCTACAACGTAAGATTCTCCTGCCTCTACCTTTTGAAGGTTGTGATTGTAGGCTTGTGCCACCATACCTGACAAAAATAGTCTGCTTTTGAATTTGATAACACATAACAGGCATATCATGGAATAAGCTGGATATTTATGATTATATACTTTTCATTATATGTGGTATATTTGGCAGTATTTAAAATAATAGCTCTAAAAGTACAGAGCTTGGAAAAAAGCTAAAGAAATATTTGTCTTAAATTATCCATCCTCTCAGGACTCTGCTCTGACTAATAGGACTGTAGACTTCAGGCAAACAGAGGGTAGAAATGGTCTCAGTGATCTTTGTATCTATCTGCCACAATAGTCCATCTTTAAAAACTAGACTGATCCAAACATCTGCCTAACACCCAGCAGCCAACTGAATGCAGTCAGAGACATCATGTCCCTAAGCCCCTTCTCATTTCCCTTATGCCAAAACTTTTCTCTCTTTTTTTTGGGGGGGTGTATTAGGGTTTTAACTCAAACCTTCATGTTTTGCCAGAAGGTGTTCTATGAGTTGACCCACGCTGCTAACTCTTTCCACTTTGGTAATGTTTGCGATATGGTATTGCTTTTTGCTCAGTCTAACTAGAACCATGATCCTCCTAATTCTGTTTTCCATTATAGCTGGGATAAGAGGCATGCACCACACCCAGCTTTTTTTTAAAATAAAGTTTCTTTTTTATTATGAAAATACTGTACAGAAGGGTTACAATTACATGGGCAAGATAATGAGTACATTTCTTATCGAACATTGTAGCCTCCTCCTTTGTTTCCCCTTCTCATCCCTTCCCATCCTCCCCCTGCCCCCCAACCAATCCTCCCGCTTCCTCTCCCCCCCCACCCCCTGCACCAAAGTTGTAAAGTTCGTTTTCGACATAATGACTTGTACATCTCATTGTTGCAATGGGTCCACCTGTATCCTTATTTAAATGATTTGTTTTTCCCCTTCCCCTCCACAAATTATACCGACATCAAATACAGTGAAAGCAGGGGTTATACTGAGGGGGAGGGACATACAAAGCAACAAAGAAATAATCTTATAAATCACACCCAGCTTTTTTATTGAGAGGGAATCTCACAAACTTTTTGCAGTAGTTGGTCTCAAGCGGTGAATCTCCCAACCTCAGCCTCCTAAAATTATAGATGAGAGCCACTGTAACCAGTTATAATTACTCATTTCAGTATAATTCTGTCTTTCTACTGAGTCTATTTTGTCTTTCATTTGCAGGGTATTCATGCTTTCTGGGCCAATACCTGAGCGTTCCAACTTGGTTTTTTTGGTTGGATGCTCAGCATATCTTCCTTCCTAAAGACTTGAATGTCTGTTCCATATTTTTCTGAGGTTCCTTTGCTCCTGGCTTCTTCAGGTAGTGTATACATTGCCATCTTACCCAAGATAATCAGTGCTAAAGTGCCGAATGTAAAATATGGAGGGGGGAGCAAGGTATGTTTCAAAATTCTGAATTTGGGGATTTTTTTCAAAATAATCATATGTACTTGCTTATATTATGTAATAGACTTAGTACATTGTAGCATAGTTCTCTATACTCAAATACATTATTTACATTAAGTAAGATGAACACTATCAACATTTCATATCACTTGTTTATCTTATGGTAGTGAGTATTGAACCCAAGGCTTTGAACTTACTAGTACTATACCCCTGGAAGCACACTCCTGGTGTTTTTGGGTTTTTCAATTTTGCTTTTGATATAGGACTTGGTAACTTTCCCAGCTAGTGTTGAGCTCAAGATTCTCCTGTCTCTGCCTCCTGTATATCTGGGATTGTAGGCATATGCCACCACTCCTAGAGAAATTATCCATATTTTAATATAAGTGCAAAAGAGTTTTATTATTAAGCTTGGTTTTCTGAGCGTTGTGTTTGGGGAAGGGGAAATAAGAAATTGATGATTGGTAGTAGGAATTAAATACTTATTTCATGGATTGATATAAGAATGGAAATATGGATGGATGAAATGTGTTGCATGTATTGCTTTCCAAGTAAGTAACAAATATACAAGATATATAACAAGAATCTTCATATTCCTAGCCCTAACAGAGAGTGTCCACATATGAATAATTACATTCCATTACTATTAGAAAAATGTACTATTAGAAAATTAGTAAGAATATTTGCCATATAGATATGACACCAGATCATGGATGACATGCCTTGAATCAAACGGCCACCTCTGGTCTAAACAGTAGACACTTTTTTGCATAATATGGCCAGTATTTTTTCTGACTGTGAAGTATCCTTAACTACAAGAAAAAAAATGTGCATAACTGGTACCTTGGGCTATTCTGTTCCATCCAGTGTGAAAGGTACAGGGAGCTATCTGCATCCTTTTGGGGTGGCCTGCCTTTAATAGTATTGCTCACAACCAGGGTTTGCAAAGGCATTGAGTGGCAGTTAGCTTGAGATTCCCTTCCCAGAAAGTACTCAGATTTCAGTGAGTTTATATTTCTAGTTATGTATAGAAGTAGGCATTATTTACTTCCAGCCACCTGGGGCTAGAAGTACTGTGTCCTATTGTGCTGGGATGTTCCAGAGGCAAAGCAATGAGTTCCAGGAGAGGTTTACAAGAAGCTAGAGTATGCATCAAAGTCAAATTTTTTGACTTTTCCAACACAGAAGATGCCAAGTAATTATGCGAAAACTCAGCAGGAGAAAATCATACAGCCACTTCTAGGACCAATACTTGGAAGAGAAGCTCCTCAGCGCAGGTAGATTTCAGAAGAGGTAAGCCCGCCTCAGAGCTCTAGAACACTGGGCCATTTGATCCTAGTGATTATATATCACTAGCTTGTATCTCTTATCTCTCACAGCACTGTCCCAAATGTTTCAACCTTAGAAGAAGGAAGGACTTACATGAGCTCTATTATCTCTTCTTGTGCTGTGCTCAAGCACATATGAATCTACGATTATGTTTTAAGCAATGCTTGTTTCTCATAAGAGCAATGCATCATCCTTGTTGAAAATTGGCAAAATCAGGTGAACATATGAAGGCTTAAGCTCATCCATCATCCCACCTCTTGCACGTCTGAGTATATTTGTTTCCATCTCTGGAAAACATTTTGTATCTTGTATTACACTCAAATATATTGGGAACATTTCTCATGCTATTACAGAAGCTATGATTCTAGTTTATTGAATGCCCACCAGATATTTTGGGGCATGCTAAACAAGTATAGAGGTGTATCCTACCTTTATAGGACTTACAATCTAGATGAGACTGGTATACGTAAAATATTGAGAAATGCAAAATGGAATAGAATTAATTGTCATTTGGAGATATAGGCAAGAAGGACAGTGAGTGTCCAAAGGAGGGAAAGATAGATGTGGGCTAGCATTAGTAAGCACAGGCTCCTAGAAAAGGGAGGATTTTCATCATGGGCCTTTAAGGTACAAGAAAAGGAGAGTGAAGAAAGCTGAAGCATCAAGGAAAGATCAGTGATAAGGGGAATCTGCAGGCAGCAATCAGAAACCCTTTATTCTCCTTATTGATGATGAAAAACAACTACTCATGGCCAGGATTTCAGGATGTTTCCAAACTCATCCTACATATGAACAAATAAACATAAGTCTCTAACCTAAAGGAGATGTAGAGGATAGATGCATGAAAAATAGAGCATTCACATTAATACAACAATAGCTTAGGCTCAGACCTTTGGCCATGTAGTAATTAACTTGGTTTTTTTTTGGGGGGGGGTGTTTTTTGGCTGCACATGGAATAATGATGGTTCGAACATCACAAGGCTGGTGGCTACAGACCCCAGTTGCATGACTTCCTAGAGAGATAACTGGTTACTACTGTTTCTACTGTGGGACTTACAAGAAAGTAAGTAGTAAGACAAATCCTATGGCAAAGCCTCTTTCATTATCTAGTAATCACAATTAAACTTCATTAGGAAAGATAATTAAGCCATATTTGTGTTCTAAAGACCTCCATGGTGGGACCAGAAGTTTCCCAGGAGCCGAAAGCCTATGGTTTAAAGGAAAACAGAAAAGTACATGAAATACCACAGTCACAATTCATTTGTGATACCTTAGACACGCTCTTGCCTATGGTCAGGAGAACTGACACTAACTAGCTCTATGACTGACCAAATTCCATTACCTCTCAGAGTTCATCTCAGTTCCCATCCTCATCTGCAGCATGGCAACTATACCAAAGTTTCCTTTGGCATCCAAATTCTATGAACTTATAATTTGTTTGGATCATCACAGTCTTTCAGATTTCGGGAATCCCCTATGAAATGAAAATAGCTCTGAGAAAAGGCTACATCTTACCCTGTGTTGCCAGTCACCACCATACCTGGAAATCGAAGATCCTTTGGGGAACAGAAACAGGAGAACAAGAAAGCCAACACCGAGGGGAGAGGCACAGAAAGGAATATTGTGTGGGCCCCCAAGATGTCTCCAGTTAAGCAGAGGGAGGATCTTGATACCTGCTCCTCTCTCTGCCTCTCCCCTGAGTATCCAGCAGCAGGCTGTGCCCAACTGTATGCCTACGTAGCTGCCTGCTCAGCACAGGGTGACCTGGCTGTCAGCATGCTGTTCCAAGCCAATAGAGAACCCTGAGGTGAACTGCCCTAGGGCCAATCATAGGTGGAAGTATCTCTTTAATGGGTAGAGAGACTGTATCTTTGGCTCTTTTTCATTGGCTCAGGCCAACCAAAGGCTTTCTAGATTCCCAGCCAATACTGAGCCATCAGCCAACAGGAGTGGATTTGGTTACTGGATTTTATTTTCATCAGGAGCTGATGGGTCGCTGTGCCTCAAAGTCTGCCCTGTCTCCCTGACTGAAAAGTTCTGCTGTGAATATAGAAGGCATAAACAGTATCCCAATTGAGGAAGCCCAATGAGAGGTAGGCATGCAGGGACTGTGCTGGTGGTATGGATTATACCTTTCCCTAGCCTATGGAGGAGAGTACAAGGAGCCAACAAATGGGAAAAAAAACTAGGTACTAGTGGTAGGAGAACGCAGATTCTATTTCCTACCAATAAGTCATAAGTACAACAGGGGCTTTCTACACCCCTGTAGTGCTGTCTCTACTCTTGTTCTCAGGCCCAACCACAACCAGAGAAGTATTTCTCCCAACATGGGGAAAGAAATTTATCAGAGAAGGTGTGCTAGCTCCAATTGGAATCTGAATTTCCTGATCAGGTGCCCACAATACCCAAAGATAGAATTGGTGACTCTGAACTCCCAAGAAACATTGGTCTCAGGATTTTTGCTTCTAATATCATGACTCCCCCACATGGCTCAAGGAAGCTAGGATTATAGGTTTGAACACAAGTATACTGTACAGCCTTCACTTTGGTCTCTACCTACTGACAGAATTGAGTCCCACTCAAGGACAAAGTTCCTAACATGAGCAGTTATCGACACAATGTATGTCCAGGAAGCAGAGTGTAGAATGGTCAGTGGCAAGACTTCTCTATTTTCTGGGGAGAATCAGTCATTTATGAAGCACTTGCTGAGTGTTTTCCATGACAGAAGTACTATGCTAGATACTAGTGGACAAATAATAAATAAGGACTTCTGCTAAATACCACCAAGCCAGAGCTAAGGGAAAGGTGTGTTTTGAGCATTGGAAACAGACCACTTAATTTCTTCAGTAATTGGCCTGCTGTAATAGTTAGCTTTGTAATATGCCATAATTGGTCATAGGTGAATGAGGTCATAAATGTCTCTCTTCAGTGTTCTTAAAGTGTTCCTTACTACAACATCCTTAAGAAAACAATGTACTAACAAAATTGCCTTAAGAACTTGGATGAGTCAATTCTCAGTTCCCTCTTCCTTAAAAAATAAGGGGTTTTTAGATTCAAGCCTTTTCCTAGTTTAGTAGGCCATCTAGGAGTCTGTAGCAGCACTCATTTACTCTTTAGTATAACTCTAAATATCTGTGTTCCTTCTCCCTGAGCTTAGCTACATTTTGAGCTCCATGCCCACCAGTGGAAAGGAAGGCTTTGTGACATAGTAAAGATACTGTAAGAATCTGCCTACAAAAGGGAAAGGTATTTGGGAAAGGGGAATGGGGAAGAAAGGGAATGTCATAAACTCCTCCAATAACCTGAGCTTCCTCCTCCCTCAGGCTGTATGAGCTTGCATGCAGTTGAGGCTAATTCCAACAGATTCCTTACTTAATGATAAAAAGATTCATTAAAAATAAGCCTACTAGCCTGTAATCCTAACTACTGAGGGAGCTGAGATCTGAGGATCCTGGTTTGAAGCCAGCCTGAGCAGGAAAGTCTGTGAGACTCATCTGCAATTAACCACCAGAAAACCTGAAGTGATGCTGTGGCTCAAGTGGTAAAGCACTCGCTGTGAGCACAAAAGCTCAGGGACAGTGCCCAGGCCCTGAGTTTGAGCCCTAGAATGGCACCAACAAAAAGTGTGTTTTGAAGCCAACAAATACCTTTAGCATCAAGAAATGTTGCAACAATGAGCATGAAGAGCCTAATAAAAAGCTCTGAGCAACTATTTCACAAGCTCAAGACACAGGGATTATCATGGCATCTTTGCATTGCTCCTCCCACTTGCCTGTTTGAGATTCCTTAGGAGCCCAGATTTCAGTCATATTGGCCAGGCATAGTTTGAATGATGCAAGGTCAGGAAAAGGGAAAGTAATTCAGACATGCATATCATTCTTTAAATACATTGAACTGTAAAAGACATCTAATCAATCTGCACATGGTAGTTAGCAGAGGTAAAGCAAAGCCTTTGCATTTCATGTCAAACCAAAATAAGAAGCCAAAAAGGGGAGGCAAATAGGTGGGATCAATTATTTCAATCAATGGTCTATATTAATGTTTTGTATATGATAGTGCTGATTTGCAGCTCTCCAGGTGCCAAATGGCATCTGGGAAACATTACTCCATCCCCCAATTGACGTAATAATTAGATTGCATAAATGGCTTCTCTGTGCTCACTGCCAGCCCAAGAGACAAATGTTATTGGTGAGCCAATCAATCACTCTCCCCCACACCCTGTTTCATCCTGCATCAGCAATTATGCTGTGGAGGTCGAATGCCACCTAAATAAATGAAAACTGGCCAAGATGAATTTCAGGAGTGGATTATACTGCATTATTTCCCTGCACAACATGTGTATGATCAGGATGTGGCAAGGTACATGGACAGCTCTACAACAGATATTCAGAATATTCCTGGCCAATATATTGACTGAAGTCTGGGCTCCTGAGGAATCTCAAACAAGCAAGTGGGAGGAGCAATGCAAAGATGCCATGGTGATCCCTGTGTCTTGAGCCTGTAAAATAGGTGCTAAGACCTTCTTACTAGGCTCTTCATGCTCGTGGTTGCAACAGGAACAGAAGAGGAAAGAAAGGCTAGAGCCATCTTCTATAAGACCTTGCATTTGTCTATCCCAGTTCACACTTAGGCAAACCATGTTTCTCAGAGAAGTTTGGCAGAAGAATAAATTAGTCATATAGAATTAATACTTATCATAGGATAAATAATGCCCTCTCTTCCAAAATCTCTTCCAGAATTTTGTGAATATTACCTTCTAGGGAACTTTGCAGATTAAATTAAAGTTCTTGAGATGGGGTGGTTATCTTGTTTTCCAACTGTACCCTAAATGCAATTGCAAGTGTTCTCATAGGAATGAATCAGAGAGATCGCAGATAGAAGAGAAGGTAGTATGATTGTAGAGACAAAGATTGGAGCAATGCAGTTACAAGCCAAAAGGTGCTGCTATCAACAGAAACTAGAAGCAGAGTGTTCTCCTCTAGAGCCTCTAGAGGGTTGGACTTACCAGCACTTGATTTTGACCCTGAGAACAATATGGGATGTCCAGATTTCAAACTGTCATGGTGTTTCTATGGTGTTAAACCACAAACTTGTTTAACAGCCTTAACAAACTCGTGTAGATCTGATAAACAACCTTCCTGTTGTAATGCAAACCGCGTGAAAAATCTTCCTTTATCTTGAATATGCCCTTCATCTATCACAATGCAATGTCAATCACTATGGATTCCATCTGACACACACACATAATTATTTTCACATTCTTAACATTTCTTTCTTGCTGCTACATTGCAAAGAGTACATATAGCTAGGCACTGGTGGCTCACGCCTATAATCCTAGATATTCAGGAGATCTGAGGACTGTGGTTCAAAGACTGCCAGGGCAGGAAAATCTATGAGACTCATATCTCTAATTATCCTCCCATAAAGCCAGAAGTGGTACTGTGGCAAAAGTGGTAGAGTGTTAACCTTGAGCAAAAAAAGCTCAGAAACAGTGCACAGGCCCTGAGTTCAAACCCAAAGGCTGGCACAAAATAGATAGTACATGTAATTATTTTCTATTAGTCCGGTTGCATGAATTTATACATCTAACTACCTCCTGCCACCAGGCAAGCCTTGAGGGGACAGGGAAGGATACTGAGCAGGTAGGGGAATATAGTAAATATGTCTAAATTGAAACCACAATTGGGCTCAAATCAAATCTCTTTTGGTAATAACACTAAGTAGGGCCTTTAGGAAAGAAGTCATGGCAGAACTAACTTAATTTACTCTTCTGATGAGGTTACAAGTCCTGTAGATCAGTAGAATGTTGTAGACAGGATGTATCTGGATTTTAACAAAGCTTTTTACTTAGGCACTCATAAGCCCTTTGTAGATCAAGGGAAGAAATACAGAGTACAGGTGAGACTACAGAGCTAGAAAGTGGATGCTGATAATGTGGATCAGAGTCTCTAGTGACAGGTCACAGATCCTACATCAGTCTCAGTCAAGTCACAATCATTATCAACAGCTTATGTGAAAATTAACACAGATGGCACACTCTCTAAGGGTGAGGATGTTGAGAAGCTTAAGGATCCAGCTTATAAATTTGATGTGAGAGGTAGCATCCCAAATAATCTCAGTATGCTGAAGCATGGGTTGACCTGTACAAAATGCAATAACCTACATTTGGAATCCAGAATTCACATGTACAAGCACAGGTCTATATACAGAGCAGCTGTCAGGGTGTAGAAGGCAAAGAGGTCAACAGGCAGACAGCTTGATGAGTCAGAGGAATTCTAAGAGTAGTGGAAGAAAAGCAAAATAGAACCAGAAACCTGAGAGAGAAAACCATGCTACCACTTGATTATTCTGCAATGTCCATGTCATACTGGGGTTCGATTCTAGATAAGATTTTTTTTAATCTCTCAGATGTATGCTTTCTTTGAAAAACAGGAGGGAAGAGAATGGAAAGATCTTGGTCAAAGGACAAAAACTTTTAGTTAGACAAGAGGATTAAGTTTTACAGCTTTATTGCATGCCATGGTAACTATTGGTAATAATAATGTAAATGTGACAGTTGCTAAGAGACATTTGAAATGTTCTTCATACATACAGAGATTTAACTATGCAAGGTGATAGATATATTATCTTGATATAATTATTTTATAATGTATTCATATACCAGGTCACATTGTGCACTATAAGTACATACAATTTTTACTCAATTATACTTCAATAATACTGGAAGAGAAAAAACAAACCTCACTAAAATATATAATGAGAAAATCTACCCTCTTCCCACCAACCTCTAACCCTAAATTATTCCCTATTAGAGTGGTACACTTCCACATTTGTTTTCTTTTCTTTTTTGCTGTTGCTGTTGGTCCTGGGCATTGTCCCTGAGCTCTTTCGCTCAAGGCTAGCACTCTACTACTTGACCCATAGCTCCACCTCTGGCTTTTTTGGTGGTTAATTGGAGGTAATAGTCTCACAGACTTTCTTTCCTGCCTGGGCTGGCTTTGGACCGCAATCCTCAGATTTCAGCTTCCTGAGTAGGTAGGCTCATAGGCATGGTTCTACACTTGATTTCAAATGAAAGCATGACTTTGCTTTGTATTTGATAATACATCATGGGCATTTTCCCATGTTGATGATAGTAAGTGCTAAGTATTGAGTATATTTCATATGCCAAGAGAAATTTCATGCTTTCATATATTTACAACTTTGACTCTGTGAAATGGGTACTTGTCATTCCCTTTGTAGAGAAAACAGATTGAGAGAACTTTTCCAAGATCACACCATTAATATAATGATACAAGAGAGATGTAAGTTCAGGATTAGTATAGAGTCTATGGCTCTTCACATCTACAACAAGCTGCCTTAGAATACTTTGAGGGTTAATTCATAGTTAAAATATAACAAGGGGTTTTTGTTATTATTTATTTTAAATTTTTTCTTTATGTAATTGTACAAAGGAGTTTCTATTTAACAAAAGTTTATGAATACAATACATCTTGATCAATGCCACCCCTTTCAACATTCTCCCTTACCCTTCTCCTATCCATCTTTTCCCTTGCTCTTCTTAAATTTGTAGGATATATGTTGGATTCTTGTCTGCATTTCCCACCTCTTCTCTTCATTCATCTATCTCTTTCCCTTTGACTCCTTGCCACCTCTTACAAGTATCCCTTACCTAGTGCTTATTTTGTGGGGCTATAACTTTGCTTTTCTAAGGAATTACACTATTTGAATTCTTCCCTGATTCTACCATATTTCAGAGTTGATACATTTGTATATACTTGGATACCACCCAACATTTTTACTTATAAGTTTATAAGCTAAATCTAACTTCCACATATAATGGAAAACACGTATCTTTTGTTTCTTTGGATTTATTGTACCTGCATCATAACTTATTTAGTTAGTCCTGCATCAGTGAATATAACATTATTTCCTCACTGAGGGATCTCTTAGACTTTTAATATGCTAATAAGAATTTCAAATCTCCAAAGAGTAGAACACAGTAGGCAGGATGTCTAACAGTTCTTTAATCAAGGTATTGGGTTTTTTCATGTAATAGTTGAGAAGTTCTAATATTGAGGGTTAAATGTTGGTATGAATTTATATAATCTGGAATGTATTAAAAATGCAGATTTCCAGGCCCCAAAACAGTGCTTCTGAGGTAGGTAGTTTAAATACTACACATTGAGAAATGTCATTGTGTGATAAGTAATTAATCTGATGTAAAAAAAAAAAAGGAATGTGAGGGAAAACTGGGATAAAATGAGGGAAGAGGTGACCCTGCTCAAAAAGAAATGTACTGATTACCTGAAATAGGTAACTGTAACCACTCTGTACATCACCTTCACAATAACAGTAAAATAAAGGAATGTTAGTAGCTATATAACCACAGTTGTAGCTAGACCAAAAGCATGAGTAAATGGAGTGGAGGAGCATTATTCTGCCTTCTCTCTTCCAACTACATAATTATCACTAATTTGCATTACCGGGATTCTTAGAAATCAAGGTTTTAAGATGACTAAACCACCATCAGCAATCATGCCATTCCATCTACCTCAACAAAGAACCATAAAACCGAGTCTGAAAGTTCATGCATATAATCACCAAACTCAGATTACTAAGAACAGGAGGTTCACACTGTTGAGTCCAGCTTGTTCTAAGTAGTTGATACATTGTCTCAAAAACAAACAAGAACTATGCTACTATTTTCTTAGGAAGTTCCCTCCAGATATATTCGTCTCTTACTACTAGACTTAGAAGAATGTGATAAGCTTTGAATACTGTGGGCCCAGCCTCATTCCTATGCTCAAGGCCAGTAACAGTGACAGCCCAAGGATGAGTTGGAGAAAGCACAAAATATGGTTGCTGTTCCCTGGGATCCAGAGACCAAGAAAAAGAAAGTATTGTCTATATAGAATACACACTGACTTTTCTTGCAAGTGTGGACAGTAACAGGAAACTGTCTTTAAAGAAAAGACCATTTCTTTAAAGGGGGAGGGAGGGAGGGAGTAGTTGGGGAGGTGGGAGGAAAGGGATGGTAGGGGAAAAACAGAGGAAGGGGTAACAATGCTCAACAGGAAATGGACTCATTACCTTGTTCATGTAACTGTAACCCCTCTGTACGTATCTTTACAATAAAAACATATATTAAAAAAAGAAAAAACAATTTCATCCACTAAAATATTTGCATAGCACCTCTCCCCTCCCTTCACCTGTACTTTAATCCTGCACTGTCTTCCTCAGGCCCTCTCTCACTGGCTATATTTATTAAGAAGGCTCATTCATCTTTGTGAGGTATTTTTTCTGTCTTTTCCTTCAGTGGTGCTCCATTCCCCAGAGTTAAAGCTCCTGTTTCTGCTCATTATCTTTTCTGGATCCTCCTCAGCTCACTCATTTAACACTACAGCTCCATGGAATTATGCCCTTTAGTCCTCTTCTCCTAATTCATCTTAAACATGCAAATCCTGGACAACATGGTGCATATATAAGGTTTCAGCTGCCCTACTGATTACCTCTAAGACTCCATCTCCTCCCTACTTAGTACAGACTTACATAGTTACCTATTGGGCATTTTCCATTAATATTTTACAGATCGCTAAAATTAAAATCTCTCTCATCATTCCAGAAGAAATCATCATTTCATGTAAAGAGTATTCCCACCTAATGTACCATCATACACCTTATCACTTAAATTAGGCAACCAGAAGTTTCCCTAACTCTCCCTTACACATTGCCTCCTTTAATTTCCAAACCATCCTGCATGTCTTAAAGTTTGTACTTCTTGCCGGGCGCTGGTGGCTCACGCCTGTAATCCTAGCTACTCAGGAGGCTGAGATCTGAGGATCGCGGTTCAAAGCCAGCCCGGGCAGGAGAGACCGTGAGACTCCTATCTCCAATAAACCACCAGAAAACCGGAAGTGGCGCTGTAGCTCAAGTGGTAGAGCGCTGGCCTTGAGCTGAAGAGCTGAGGGACAGCGCCCAGGCCCAGAGTTCAAGCCCCACGACCGACAAAAAAAAAAAAAAAGTTTGTACTTCTTTAATATTGGCTGATTATGTCTGCTGCTCTCCTTCCTACTGATATCTCATCTGGATTCCTTAAATGACCAAACTGATTACCCCGGCCACAGTGTCACAGTTCTCATACCAACCCTGTGTCAATAATCAGGAAGCATTTCCTGATTCCTTCTGATCAGTCCTCTCTTCACATAGCACTTGCACAGGAGATGCTGGCATTGAATAGCATCCCATGAGTAAAGAACCTCAGAAATGCTGGTATTATCCCCTACTTCTGTAAGTAGAAGTGAGGGCAAAGGGTCAGTGCTTCCAGAAATGTCTTCCAGGTGGAAAATGTTGTCCAGGCTCCAAAGATACATATGTGCCTAAGGAAACAGGGTCTCAGGGCTTGGGAGTGGGCTTTAAGGGGTACAGTGACCTTTGGAGAGTCTATACTAATCCACCTTCAAACACCTATATTTTCTAATTTTATCCTTTTCTTTTGTTTTCTCATCAGGGATGTGACCCACTGCTGCAGGGATTTGGAAAATAAAATGCATCATTAATCAAAAATTACTCTTCCCTAAAATAAAATATTAGCTCTGTTGGGTAGTTAATTACATTATCAGAATGAACAACTCATCCTCTTTTACAAGGGCTTTAAACCCTGATCGCCTAATAAGTGCAGGAATTATAGTTAATCTAGCTCAAAATTTAATTATGATGAGTCATACTTCACAAAGCAAAGCATACAAAAGCAGAACTCTGATGAAGTCATGTCCAACTGACCTTGAACCCAGGCCTTCTGTCTCTTTCTAAGTGGGGAATTGGAAATCTTTCCTGTTTGTGAGATAGCAGGGTCATCCAAACAGGACCCACCACCATCTACCTCAGAGGTCTGACGGGAAAGCCTATCTTAATCAAATATCACCATGAGAAAGTCCAGAAGCAATTATCCCTCTCTACTCTGCCTATCCAGAGCTTGTCAGAATATTTTGCAATTCAGTTTGAAGAGTACCACTACAATGGATCCAGGCCGGGACAGGGTATTAAGGAAACATATGAGTTGTTCTGAACTTTAAGAATGCATCTAAATATAGTTTCAGAGACTCTCCAAGTTGACAAGAACCTAAAAGGTCAACAGTTCTTCCTTGTAATATGCCTTGTGTCCTCAAATTTCTCTGATTGCTCACAGAACTGAGGACAATCTTCTAGATGAGTAAAATAAAAGGGTAATCAGCCTCCTTCATTTGGAATTTTCCACTTCCAATAATGTAGTTTAAGAGGATATTATCTCTCTAAGCAGTTATAGGCATCCAAATTACCTCCTCACTGGTCATTCTAATTATTTATTTTTATACATATGCAAGTTGGACTTAATTGCTCCACTTTTCATTAATGCCTGCTAAATTCTTTTTTATATTTAACCTATTATCCCAGCCTGTTCTCTCTTTAGGGAAAATTCTTCCTTCTTTCCAAAATAGTAGCTCTTTCTTTTCACATTGTCATCTGTACTGTATCATTGAAAGGCAATCTCTTCTCTTCTTTCTCCTTAGAAGTGGTTTATATGCCATTGCTAGTGTTTTGAAGGATATCAAGCTCCGGATACTTATGTGCTGATAATAGTATAAAGAGAGACTCGTATTTGCCTTTGTTTTTCTTTTCAACCCCTAGGTTGACGTCTTTGTCAGAGTATTTGAGGCTTAGAGAAGAAGGTTTTACTCTAAACCTTCCATAACAATAGATATAATAGTTATGTTCCACTCTCTTCCATTTTGGTTACCTATTGCTATACCAAACCATTCTAAATGTGTGCTCATCAAATAGATGTGGGCTTGGAGGATAGTGAAGGTCTCAAATGAAAACTATGTTTCATGCCTTGGTAACCATTTGCTTTGTTTTGCTACAAACAGGAGAAAAATTCTAATGTACTTTTGAGTTAATCAGGCAGAGATGTCTATTAGATAATCAGAAATTTAGAAAAGATAACAGTGAGATCAGCAAGGGTAATGAAAGCCTTGGAAGTGGGTGAGTGTCATAGTGAAAAGAAAAGATCTCTGGTGGAGCATCAGTATATAAGGAGCAAATAGAAAAATGGGAGCTTGTAGTAAAACATCACTGATTTAAAAACAGCATGAAAAACTTGAGAAGGAAAGAAAACGTGAAAAGTATAAATATTCATTGTGTTACTGAATTGTGACACAATTTTACTCAGCCTAATGGTCATATATTTAAAGTACTCAAAGAAAAATAGAAAATATTGATAATAATGACAGAACATTTTCCAAGTTAGATAAAAATTATAAACTTGGGGTTGGGAAGGTGGCTCAGTGGTAGAGTCCTTGCTGCACATGCATGAGGCCCTGGGTCTGATGCCTCCACATAACATAAGCAGAAAAAGCTGGAAGTGTTGCTATGGCTCAAGCAGTAGAGCGCTAGCCTTGAGCTGAAGAGCTGAGGGACAGCACTCAGGCCCCGAGTTCAGGCCCCACAACTGACAAAAAAAAAATTATGAACTTACAGTTCTGTGAATTTCAACAAATTCTAAACATTTTAACAGTTAAAAAAAGACACAAAAGCATATCAAAATCCAATCTCATAAAATCTTTGATAAAGATAAAATCTTAAAAGCTAGTTCAGGGGGTCAGTAGGCTGGAAGATAAATTATAGACAAAGAAATAAATATAAAAATGACAGTAGATTCCTTCTCAGAAATGAAGCAATTCAGGAAAAAAATCATTCAACAAGTTCTCAAGAGCTACTAGACACTGGTGGCTCATGCTTGTAAGCTTAGCTAGTCAGAAGGCTGAGATCTGAAGATCACATTTCAAAGCCAGACTGGGCAGAAAAGCCTGTGAAACTCTTATCTCCAATAAAGTTCCAAAAAGCCAGAAGTGGAGCTGTGGCTCAAATGATAGAACGCTAGCCTCAAGCACAAATGCTCAGGGACAGACTCCAGGCCCTGAGTTCAAGCCCTAGGACCTATACAAAAAAAGTTAACAAGACCTCCAACATAGTCAATAAGCTGGACATGTTAGTGTGTGCCTGTGATCTGATCTGAGGAGCAACTAAAGCACAAAAAGGTTAGAGGCATGTCTCAAGTGGTAGAGTATCTGCCTAGCAAGCATGAGTCCCTAAGTTCAAAACCCCAATACCACCAAAAGACTCTTTTAAAAGCACTGAAAAAGATTGTTAACAATGCTAAGAATAGATATACAAAAGAGAATATGACTACATCAATACAGAAAAAATAAATTTTAGACACATAAGGGTCATTTGATCATATTAACGGGTTCAGTTTATCAAATGACAGTTTCTAAAATACATGATATAAGCACAGATACAGCTTGTACAATTCCACCAGTATAGTTGGTGATTTCACTACTCTTCTCTCAACACTTAGAAGAAAAAGTAAAGATAAAATCAATGCAATTAGAGAAAGCCAGAAAATTATCATCAAAGAAATTTATGTAAATAACATTTACAAAATATACACAAAAATTGTCAAACTAAATATTTTTTCAAGTGCCTATGGAACATTTACCATGATAGTCCATGTTCCAGCCTATACAACAACCTTGCAGCCAGGTTCCAGTGGCTTAGGCCTGTAATTGCAGCTATTCAGGAGGCTGAGATCTGAGGTGCACAGCTCAAAGTCAACCCAGGCAGGAAAGTCCAAGAGACTCCCATCTTCAATTAACTAACAGAAAGCCAGAAGGGGAGCTGTGGCTCAAGCGGTAGTGCTAGCCTTGAGCATAAAAGTTCAAAGGCAGGGCTGGGAAGGTGGCTCAGTGGTAGAATGCTTTTTTGCATGCATGAGGCCCTGGGTTCAATTCCTCAGCTCCACATAAGCAGAAAAAGCTGGAAGTGGTGCTGAAGAGCTGAGGGACAGCGCCCAGGCCCAGAGTTCAGCCTCCATGGCAGGCAAAAAAAAAAAAAAAGGCCAAGTCCAGGCCCAAGCTCAAACAGAAAGTACCTGAAAAGTGGGCAAATATTAAAAATAAACTGAACACCAGAACAATACATTCATATAAATCATAGGTCAAATAGGAAGTCAAAAGAAAATTTGAGCTATTATCCCAGCTTCTTAGGAAGTGAAGATCAGGATGATGACATTTCAAGACAAACCTAAGCAAAATGTTCATGAGACATCATCTCAACGAAAGGAAGTTGGGTACAGTATCACACAGAATCCCAGATCCAAGGAGACATAGATATAAGGATCGTGGTTCAGGCTGGCCAAAGCAAGTGTGAGGCCCTGAGTGCAAACCTCAGAGAAAAGAAAAGAAAAATTGAACGTATTTTTATCTGAATGAAAATGACAATGTAAACTATCAAAGTTTATAAACTGCAACCACAGTAGTGTTTACAGTATAGTTTATACTATGAAACATATTAAAAGGGAGAAAATTATCACATCAGTGTTCTAAATTACCATGCCTAGAAATGATACTGTAAGAGCAAATTAAGCCCAAAGGAAGTTTCAGGCAAGGAAGGAAATAATAAAGTTAGAGGCAAAAATCAATGAAATGTAAAACAGAAAAACAATAGAGAAAATTAATGAAACTAAAAGTTAGTTATTTGAGTAAATCAATAAAATCGATATAGTTCAAGCCAGACTAATCAGGAAGATAATTTACTACTACCAATAAGAGAAATAACACCAGAACAGATGTTAGATATAAAGGGCAATAGAATTTTATTTACACTTTTATAACAATAATTTCAGCAACTTGGATAAAATGAGCAAATTCCTTATAAGACACAAAATATCATAGCTTACTTTAAGAAGAGAACGTGAAAGTTATTAAGGCATAGGAATTGTAGTTAAAAACCTTCTTCCAAAAAAAGGCCTAAATGTCTTTTCTGGTAAATTTTACCAAACACAGATAAAAATAATTACAGTTCTACATATTTCCAGAGAAAAGTGAAGGACTACTTTACGATCAGTCTACCAGCCCTCATAATTAAAACCAATCAAAATTGTTACAAGTGATGTAAACTGTAGATCAAAATCCCTCATGCATGTAGACACAGAAATTCCTAGAAAATTTTACCCAATCAACCCATTAATACAAGATATTACATCATAATTAAGTGTAAGTTATTAAAGGATTAGAAAATTATATTGCCATTTAAAAATATTATCCACTATATTAACAAAGTAAAATTCAAGCTAGTATGATTATTTGAGAACAGGCAAAATGCATTTTACAAAATTCAAAATCAATTTCATACTTTTAAAAATGAACTGTACACATACCTGCCATAGAAAAGGACACCTTGAAATTGGAAAAAAAGAGAAAGAAAAAAGCGTCTATAAAAAGCTGACAAATAACATTACACTAAATATTAAAAGATCACATGCTTTTCTCTTCAGATCAGGAATAAGGCAAGATTGTCCAGTCTCACCCCTTTTTTTCAACATGTTGCTGGAGACCATAATTATTGTGCAAATATGTGGAAAGTAAATTAAAAGACATACAGATTAGAGACAATGATATTTTATTCTCAGACTACTGGATCTGAAAATCATAATGGACCTGAAAAAATTTTGAGCAGCAATAGTGAGTATAGCAAGGTTAGATGATACAAGGTCAACATTAAAAAATTAATCATTGGTTCCTAGCAACAAACAAAAGGAACTGAAATTTTAAAAATATTATTCTGAATAGCATCAAATTATATAAAATAAGACTAAATTTGACAAATGGTATAGTACACATGTACACAACATTACTGAGAGGAATTTCGTCTAAATAAATGAAGAAATGTATTATGTTTATGGATCAGAATGTTCAATATCAACAAGATATCTATTATCTTTAAATTTATTGTTTGATTCCTATGTCATTCAAAAACTCAGAAAACATTTTTTGTACATATTGACAAGGTAGTTCTAAAATTTATGTAGGTATTCAAAATACCTGTATATGCCAAGGCAACTGTAATCATGAACAAACAGCTGCTTAGTTTTAAAACTTATTAAAAAGGCATAAAAAGAAAGACAAGATACTGTTGGTGTAACACCAAAAGATATATCAATGGAACAAGAGAGAAAGTCCAAAATGAACCCGTACATATGTAGAGTTTTTTGATTTTTGAAAAATGTACCAAGGTCATTCAATAAGAAAGAACTTCTTCAACAACTTCTTCAACAAATAGTGCTAAAGTAATGGAATATCATTTGCTATGGACCTTATCCCTTATTTCACATTATAGACAAAATTAGCTGAATAAGGATCAAAGACTTAAAAGGAAGAAGTAAGAGTATAAAACTTCTAGCTGAAGACATAATAGAAACTCTAAGTAACCTTGCATTTGATAAAGATTTTCTAAAGAGGGCATAATAAGCATGAAGTATAAAAGCAAGATTAGTAATTGATCTCCATCAACATTAAAAACTTCCATTGCCCACAAAACACTGCTAACTAGAACAGAATGGCAAACTATAGCATGGGAGAAAATATTTACAAATATAGAAAGAATTCTCATATCTCACAACATTGGGACATTTCAGAAAAGAAGAAATACAGATGGCAAATATGCTCATGACAGTTACTTAACATCATTAGTCATTAGAGAAATGCAAATAAAAATTTAGACCAGAATGTCTAAAATGCAGAAGATTGTCCAGTCTGGCAATTTCTTTTTTATTTTTAAAATTTTATTGTAAAGGTGATATACAGAAAGGTTACAGTTACATAAGTCAGGTAATGAGTAAATTTCCAGTTGAATGGTGTCACGACCTCCCTCATGCTCTCCCAGTTTTTCCCCTCCCAACTTCCTTCCCCGCAAGTTGTATAGTTCATTTCCAATATATTGTCTAGTGGGTTTTACTGCTGAATTGTCCCACCATCTTTATGCTTCCCCTCCCCCTCCCCAAATCATATAAACATATACAAGACAAAAGGTACAGAAATAACAGTCTAGCAATTTCTTTTTTTTTTTTACAAAAAAGTACATCTGTCTTACAACCTACTCATTTCTCCACCAGACATTACCCAAAAGAAAGAAAGACATTTGTCCACACAAACATCCATTGCACCTTTATTAAAAATAGCCCCAGACTTTAAATAATCCTTAAATTCATTAACAGGTGAATAGATAAATACATTATGGTATATTTGTACAAAGAAATGCTACTGAGCAATTTAAAAGAGCTGTTCCCGGACACTTGATATTGCACACCTGTAGTCCTATCACCTGGGAGGTGAAAGTAGGAGGACTTGAGTTGGAAACCATCCTCAGTTACAAGGAAGAACTGTACTAAAAATAAAATCCAACTGTTGATGAATGCAAAATATGGCTGGGTTTCAAAATAATTATGTGAGTGGAAACAAGCTAGGAAGGACTATATGAAACACTGCATGATTTTGAACAAATAGCAGCAAGAGTGAGAAATATTCTACTTCAGTGAGTAGCATGTGGATGCTAAAGGAAAAATAGAGTCCTAGAACAAAGCTTGGCTATTCAGCGAATAACATTGAAATTATCGTAACAATTCAAATTCTGTGTATGCTTTTCAGCTTTTAAGTGAGTACTTAATTATGGTTACAAGGCAGAATGCAAATGTTTACCAGCCTTAATGTTCAAGTACAGTTGATACGTGGGAATTTTGAAGGATGGAAGGAAAGGTAAATGGCACCCTTAGAAAGTGGGAAATTGAGAGATTCCATCTGTTGTGAAGGGGAAAGGGTGTTTTTATTATTTACAGTATAGCCATAAAGTTTCTGAAATAATCATATCAACTGCATTAAAGGGAGAGAGTGGCAGGGAAAACAGCATGAAATCAACAGGACATGGCTGAAGAGCTCAGGTGGGATGGCTCTAAAGGAAACTAGTGGGGATGTGTGTGTATATAAAAGGAAGTTTTCATTTTTAAAAGAATATGAGAATAAACTAGTGATTACAGAGTTTCAAAATCAAGTAAACAAACCTGAGGTAATTATCAAACTACCAAGACAAAAACAGCGAGATCCAAATTAAAAGAAAATAAACTAAAAGAAACATACTGCTTCTTTCCAATTCTACACAATCCTATAAAATTCAAATGAACCTCTGAGAAACAACCAATTGATTGTTTAGAGACAGTTTGGAGCATATTTGGTACACAAAAGGGAGACCTTAAACTTTGCTTTCACAGATATTATCTTGACTGAGGTAATAGTTTTACGGGTACATGCAAGAATCAAAGCTCAACAAAATGTACATTTTCAGGGTGTGCAATGTATTGTCCTCCATCATAGAATTGTGATTTTTTTAAAAAGTAAAATGTAAGAAAAAGACAAGAGTCTGCAGTAATGGAGTGGCATGCTTGAACACCATTTCTCATTGGGCTAAGAAGAACATAGGAGGGAAAGAAGTGGGAATTGTGACATGGCTCAAGTGGTAGAGTACCTGCAGAGCAAGCACAAGGGTCTGAGTTCAAACTCCAGTACTGCCAAAAAATAAATAAATAGAATAAAAATACGGGTAGTTGAATGTATGAATAACCTGAGGTAACTAGGAGGAATGGAGGAAATAAAGAGTCTGGAAAGCGAAAAAATAATTCAATAAGGAAGATTCCAGGTGAGATAGAAAGAGGAAGATGAAGAGGCTACAGAACAAGGATGCAGGAACTGCAAGATGAGGTCCAGCTCATCTGTGAGTACAGGAGAAATATGCGGTGCAAGCGAGAGCAGCTAAAGAAATGTTTGTCAGTTTGAGGACAAAAGGTCGAAAGTGGCTTGAATTTCTACTGGAAAGTAAGAATCTAAGTAATTTGGGGAGAGTTTAGGCAGAAATCAACCCTTATTTGAAGGCAGTGATGAAAAACTGGGAACACAGATGAAGAGAAAAGGGAAAAAGAGAAGACTTGGAGCACATGAAGGCTTGGTAAGTGACCAGAGACCAGCTCATGTTGGAAGCTGTGACTATTAGCCTAGGACCAATACTTGAGGGCCAGATCCTTTCTCTCCCAGTGGTCATTATAGAGTTTCAATAGTCAGAAGGTCTAAAGGATGAGGCCAAATGGCACAACTGTGGAATTTGGAGGACCAGGAGGTGATGATACAGTCATCAGTGAACCAATATGCCCCAAGAGGACAGCAAAAGAAGTGAAAGGAAGGGAGTTTGGAGCAGTAGATGCCTTACTGGAACAAATGTCACTGGGATCCTGCAGTTCCTGGAAAATTTAGGTCTCAGTGGGATATTAAGGTTGAGTTGTTTAGAGGTCAAGTCATACTCAATAATATCAAATGACTGGGCGGGGGAGGTCATGAGAAGCTAAAGGTGAGATAAGTGAGAAGCCAGGTTATGTGCACTGCGGCTTCTATGTTACCCAGGTGGAGGACAGGACCAGGACTATTAAAGGACCCTATGAACTGGTCCTTAGAGTAAGTGTAAAGAGTGCCCAAGAGTTCAGGAGATTGTGGTGAGAATGGTGGTAGATAGTCATATATCAGGGTTCCCTGTTATACTTGAATGATATTCATACCCTCATAACTACTATGGAAAATAATACTGCTATTGCAAAGCCTCATCTTAATTTGATTAAACTGTAAGGCATCCATGTTGGTTTTTCTATTATGCCAGTTTTTGGAAGAGGTGATTTGAATGCTTAGCATACTGCATCTCTACAATAAATTTAGATAATGGATTTAAAGCGCTCAACATAGAGCCTGGCACCTAGTAAGTGAAGCAGTGACTACTAATAATATTTTGGTTTCCATGTATTTTACACATTAAGTAATGGATCACTCTGGAAAAGTCCCTTCTATAAGTTAGGATTTTTTCCATCTGGAGCTACCAGGCCCAATTTTGTTTCTGCAAGTAACAAACCTTCAGACATTAAGAGACAGTCAAGATATTACTCAATCTCAGGCAAAAGATCTTTTATTCAATGTACATTTATTTAGTTTTTATTAAATTTTAATAAGTTTTTATTGTGAAAATACCATACAGAGGGGTTACAATTACATGAGCAAGGTAATGAGTACATTTCTTATCAAGCATTGTTGCCTCCTCCTTTGTTTTTCC
>NW_012267254.1:4980237-4988767 GCF_000151885.1 Dipodomys ordii
ATAAGGGAAACCATGGGACCTATGTTTCTTTGGGCCTGGCTTACATTTCTTATCAAGCATTGTTGCCTCCTCTTTGTTTCCCCTCCCATCCCTTCCCATACTTCCCCCACATCCCCCCACCCGATCCTCCCCCGCCCCCACCAAAGTTGTAAAGTTTGTTTTCGACATAACAACTTGTACATCTCATTGTTGCAATGGGTCCACCTGAATCCCTATTTAAATGATTTGTTTTTTCCCTTCCCTTCCACAAATTATACCAACATCAAATACAGTGAAAGCAGGGGCTATACCGTGGGGGAGGGCTCTGCCTCACTTTCATTGGTTTAGAAATTGCAGCATGGTCCCCTTCTAGATGGGTTTTACTTCTACCCACAGCTTCCCTAGCTGAGCTTGTCCTCTTCCAAGAGATTTCATTCTTTCCTTCAATATCCACCCGCTCCCCTCCCTGCCGCCAGTTCTCTCCATGTCCTCCCTCAACACATGAGTTTCCTTTTAATCAGGGGACCACATTTTAATCCTCACAATGTCAATAATTCAAGCTGAGGCATCCATCAAGTGGACTTTAGTAATTAAAAGCTGGTGATGTTGAAATAATTCTTCTGCTTCCTACTAATGATTCGGAAAGCTTTGCTGCCATATATTGGACACAAAAATAAGCAGCTTCAATTTAGTTAATCTACTCGATCTCACCAGTATTTATTGACCAGCTATTCTGCACAAATCATTGTACTGGTCTGGTGAAGAGAGCAATGGTGATCATGTCACAGTCTCTGAGATGCTCTGAGTAGTTGAGGTGGGGGATGGGCACAAATAGCTTTTTTGCGCCAGCAGGTGGAATATTATTAGCATTACAGAACTTCAAGGTGATATGGGTATCAAGGAGCAGAGAAATAGATTTTTATGAAGTGAAGGCAGGGCAATGTCACAGAAGGCTTCCCAGAGGAGGTGGCTTTGAGCTAAGCTATGAAAAAAATGTGACTTAAACCGTATAAAAATCTTCAGAATCATTCTAGATTTATCCATTCTGTTTTCCCCCCTCCTGTCTTATACCCAAAGTATCCACTGGTCCACCAGGGAAGGTAAACCTGACGGGTGTGATCTCTTCCTGGTGGAACTCTGAGTATAATAAACGAGCAATTTCAAACTCTGACATAAGTTTGTTGACAGGGGCTGGCACTATGGACCATGGAAGGCATGAGAGGACTACCTTACAGGTAATGAGCACAGTTCCCAGCTCATGGTTATTTATTTCTCCTAGATTCCTATATTACACATTTATTGAGTACACCCTTCATGAAAAGCAAGGAATTTGGCAAAGAGAATTAAACAATTAACAAGATGACGGGGTTCCTTCTCTCATATAGCTCATACTTAAGTAGATGAGATATACAATTGATGTTGGGTTATAGAAAAGTAGAAGGGTGACAAATGAAACTGCACAAGAAACCAGAGGCAAACCAGTGTGGGAAACAACTATTGCAATAATTTAGTCAACATAAGAAGAAGAGCTGGCTTGGGCCAGACAGTTTAAGGATATAGGACAGAAGATTAACCTTGTTGATAACCAATTAAGTAACACATGGCCAGTTTCTCTACAAGCCACCCTAACCAGCCTGGAGAAGCCCGTTATTCAGGATTTCACTGTGTTTGCCCTCCCAGCATCAGGCATACTGGCTTTTCAGCTAATCCTCCCTGGCACTTCATGAGGTCTGTCACACTGACAGGTTTTGTCACCTTGAATTAAAACTTACCACTGAAAATTCAAAATGACTTATGAAGGCATTTCCCCCTACTTCAAGTTAGGCTATACTAAGCAATGAAGTAGAAGGGCAATGGGAGGTAGACAGGAGGCAAGCAGGAACCAAGACAAGCTTGAGAAGTGAAAGGCCCCACCCTTGAGTCAGCCAACTGGGCCAAGAGATCCAGAACAGGAGTGGAGCTTCCAGGGGCCCATTCCAATTCAGAAGACTTATTTAGGCATTACTTTATTTATACCCCTGCCTCATTCCTCCCTGCCTTCTGATCTGATCTGTTGATCCCCTCTCCTCCCCTCACCCTTTCAAATTAAAGGTCATCAGGATAGATTTCCTTGGGGGCCCAGGCTACACCTGTTCCTCGCACGTGCTCAAGTGGGAAAGTGGCCAAGGACTAAATACAACCACTTCATCATTAGGGAGAAAATTGAGACCCAGAGAAGTTGATGAAACAACTCAAGGTCACAGAGCTCCTAAGCAGCTAAATTTCTCATTTGGCCTGGACACAAGATTGATTATTCCTAGTTTGTTTGGGGGACAAAAAAATCTTATGGTCCAAATTACAGGAACTCATTTCCTACAGGAAACTTTTCCTAAAAGGAGTAAAAAACATATTTAGTGGGGGAAAAATATTCCCTTTACAAGCTGGGTCTCATTCAACATCACAAGAAGCTAGACTTGCAAGGGTGTATGTGAGGAAGAAATATACACCTGCCTACATACTGGCTTCAGTCAACTGTGCACACACAAATACGTACATACATGGGGACATAAAACACACGTTCATACCTTTCACTTTCACATAAGACTAGGCCCGTTATCACTGTGAAAAGGTATCATTTTAGGACTCAGAAACTATTTGAAGCCCAATTTCCATGGTTTGTAGGCCTTCAAAGGCTGTGAGGATGACGTCATCATTTGAATCTCCTGTCCAAGTTCAGGACTTAGTGCCAATTCTTTTCTCTCTCACTCCCTTCTCTTTTTATAACTTTGTGTTGCTCTGTTTTCTCACTATATCTCTGCCTCTTCCTCTTTCTTCCATCTCTTGCTGTGCCTGTCTCTCACACACTTTTGCGCTCTCTCTCTCTCTCTCTCTCTCTCCCCCCTCTCTCTCCTTTCGTTCTTTTGTTCTCTTAAGAAGACCTCAAAGAAAACAAGGCTTCTGAGCTGGCCAGACAAAACTGCTCTGATCAGCCCTTAACTGGATATTTTCCTTAATCGTTCCACAAAAATAAGGTATATTTCCCTCCTAGTTTGCTATCTTGGTTTGGAAGGGGGTTATAAAGCTGACTGCTTCTAGGAACTTCCTCCTAGATCTTGGCATGGGATAGACCCTTTACCAGGAGCTTAAAGAATATCCATTCATCTCCCTTGTCCCACCTATTGACTACTCAGCAACCAAAAGGCTATTGATAACCACAGTGCTTTCCCTTGGGAGCTGGGATCATTCATGACTACTAGAAAGGAACAGAGTTCAATAAGGTACCTACAGGAGGTGTCCCATGTTCCTTTTTCTATATGTCACATATTATTTGCCCCAGAGTCTTGTACCATCGTGGCTGATTCCATAGCACTTGTCACCTCAGCCCACCCATCATCCTTCCTACACTTTTCTCCTATACTAGATCCCAGTCTTATACTTGCTGCTTATTAATTATATGAGCCTCTGTTTATGTTTAATGTTTGTTTCTTCCTTCAGACAGTAGGCCCCAAGAGTGCAAAATGTCTCAGCCTTATATGTCCGGTGTCTGGCATAATGTGAGGCACAGATTGGGCCTATGTGCTATATACATTTTTTAACCCAATTATACCTTTTTATTGTTTATGCCAATACTGGGGCATGCACTCAGGGCATGGCCACTGTCCCTTAGCTTTTGTGTCCAAGGTTAGTGCTCTACCACTTGCGTCACAGAGTTCCACTTTCAACTGTTTTGGTGGCTAATTGAAGAGTCTCATGAACTTACCTGCCGTGACTGACTTTAAACACAGACCCTCAGATCTCAACCTCTTCTGTAGCTAAGATTAAAGGAGTGAGCCATCAGGACCTGGCTCTATGTTTTTTTTAAAAAAAATACGTTTTTTATTGTAAAAAAAATACTGTATAGAGGGGTTACAGTTACATGAGCAAGGTAATGAGTACATTTCCTATTGAACATTGTTACCTCCTCCTTTGTTTTTCCCCTACCATCCCTCCCTCCCACCTCCACAACTACACTCCCCCCTCCCCCCTCATGTAAATTGTAAAGTTCATTTTTCAATATAGTGTCTTGTACATCTCATTGTTACAATGGGTCAACCTGTATCCCTATTTAAGCATTTTGTTTTTTCCCTTCCCCCCACCCCAATTAGAGAAGTGTATATACAAGATGCAGGGTACCAACATCAAAGACAGTGAGAACAGGGGTTATACCATGGGGAAGGAACATACAAATAAACAAAAAAAATCACATAGTACATTATAAACACATTAGAAACAATAGCAAGAAAGGGGAAAAAACACTTGTGTCCCTATATTGGGGTTCATTTTGCTTAACATCATCTTATCTGGTCATATGTTCATAGCTTTTGAACTTTTCTGCTTGTCCCAGACATATACTTGCTATTACACATAAGGGAAACCATGGGACCTATGTTTCTTTGGGCCTGGCTTACTTCACTTAATATTTTTTCCAAGTCTTTCCATTTCCTAACAAATGGGGCGGTGTCATTCTTTCTGATGGAGAGATAAAATTCCATTATATATATATATATATATATATATATATATATATATATATATATACACACACACACATTTTCTTGATCCATTCATCTATTGAGGATCATCTGGGCTGGTTCCATATCTTAACTATGGTAAATAATGCTGCCATAAACATAGTTGTGCTAGTAGCTTTGGTATGGTCTTGTTTGTGATCATTTGAGTAAATGCCCAAAAGTGGGATTGCTGGGTCATAGGGGAGTTCTACGTGGAGTCTTTTGAGGAACCTGCATACTGCTTTCCAAAGTGGTTGAACAAGTTTACACTCGCACCAACAATGCAGTAGGGTTCCCATTTAGCCACATTCCCTCCAGCATCTGTTGTAATTAGAGTTCTTGATTATAGCCATTCTAACTGGGCTGAGGTGGAATCTCAGTGTTGTTTTGATTTGCATTTCTTTTATGGCTAGAGAGGTTACTTTTTAAATGTCACTTTTCTCTTTCATCACATGGGGGAAAATACCAACTACTTCCCAGGACTTTTGAAAAGATTAAAATCTGATAAGTATAACCACTCATCATGGTGCATGCCTGTAGTACTAGCACTCAGTACACTGGAGCAGGATGATTCAGTTCAAGGCCTGTCTCAGCTACATAGTCTGACCTTGCTTAAAATAAAGAATTGTTGTAATATATTAAAAGAGACCTACGAAAGATGCTCAATAAATGAAAGAACCTTGCATTGGACAAAGTAAGACACCCACATAAAATTGTCCAAGATAATACCTGGCCAGTTAGCAAAGCAGCTTATGACTATAATACGTCTTGATCAATATCACCCCTTTCAACCTTTTCAACCACCCCTCCCAATCCAACGTTTCCCTCACTTTTCTTAATTTGGTAGTATATACAGTTATTTCTTCACTGCATTCTCCCCTCTTCTCTTTATTCCTCTACCCCTGTCCCCTTGGCCCCACCCCACCATTTTACATCTTTACTACAGAATGCAGCCAGAGCTGCAAGGGATCAGTTGGGAATGAGCCCTTCTAACTGTATCAAAATGGGAGTCTGTGCCCTGGTGCCCTAAGTGTGTGAACACTTACTCTGTACTCCCCAAGGCCCTATCTTCAGCCCCTTCCCAGCCTTTCCTGCTAATTAGATGAGTAACAGTGTTTACTGTCTCTGGCTAGGCAGCTGACAGATAGTTGAGGCTGCAGATCATTAACCTTTCCCGGGTTCCCAAATGTTCTCATTAAGGAGCCCTGTCCTATGTCTTTTTCCAGCCCCAAGTTAAAGGCTGCAGGGCTGGCTGGAACAGGCTGCGAATGTTGGTTGGGATGTAACTGCTGCTGTTTTGGGTAGAGTTCTCTGCTAAAGGCTGGAGATTCTTTCTGTTCTTCCACATCTGCCTGCCAATTCCTTTTGAAGGCTGCCTCTACTCCAAGATGTGCTTTTAAGACCCCCCCCCAAAAAAAATCAGGAAGGCATCACTTTTCTTGCCTCCTCAATATTTCACTAGAAAGTAAGGTTTCACTGTGAACTTGAATAACTCCTGAAAAGTCCCTCAGGATGTCAGCATGGAGGTAGAGCCTTAGAAAAATTGAAGCTTACCCTGGAATGGGCCTCTGATTTGCTTAATGATTTGGGGCCAGCTACCTTGCTTCCCTCTTCCCTGTTCCCCTCCCTTTGCTATAAGCCTCCTTGCTCTTTAATGGTTTTTCTAACTCTTCAGATTTGTTTCAGGGATTAAAATGGCTGCAGATTACTAGTGTTGTGCCCAGGTCGCAGGACCCCTACCAAGAAGACCACCAAGAGTCAGACTTTACAGCTGTTTTAAGGTTTTATTTAGATGGGCTGCAGCTCGCCTCGTTCTACACTCCAACACAGCAGAGCCTAGGAGGAAATCCCCAAGCTAAGGATTTGCAGGGGTTATAAAGGCACACAACCAGGTGTTATAAAGGCACACAACCAACCAGGTGTTTGGATTACCACCATGTGTTGCTCTGCTAGAAACAAGCAACAAGTGGTCACTGCCTCAAAGCTTTAACCCTTCATTCCCCTCCCCCCCTTGACTTATGGTCCTGAGACACAATCTTGTGGCTCCAGCCCAAACTCCAACAGCTCTCGATCTTAAATGGGTATAGTCCCTCTCTGACCTTAGCCATACTATTAAACAACAATACCAATAACAATCACTTCATTTTTCTTTTCTTGAGGCGTATGCGGAGTGGTTGGGTAGGATGCTTGGAGACTTCCCATGTTTCCCCATGGTCGTCTAGGGTAAAGGGGTCAGCTGGTCTGGCATGGGAGCAGTGGATCCAAGCAGCAATGCCGTCCACCTTAAGGGCAGTGGGTGTAGCCAGTAGCACCATGTAAGGTCCCTTCCACCGTGGTTCCACAGATCTCAAGTTGTACCTTGGAACAAACACCCAGTCCCCTGGTTTAAACAAATGGGGGGTAGGAATAGAAGCAGAATCATATAATGCGCTAAGCTGGGGCCACATACTCTTATGCACCAGCTGTAAATAGTCAAGCTTACACAGAAATTCAGTATCATCCAAATCAGCAAGCAATTCAGTCTGAAGGCTAGGGATAATGGGTAGAGGGTGTCCATACATTATTTCAAAAGGAGTAAAACCAAGCCAATAGGGTGAATTTCTTATTCTAAACAGGGCAAAAGGAAGGAGCGATACCCAGTCTGTGCCAGTCTCCAAGGCCAATTTAGTTAAGGTCTCATTTAGAGTCCAATTCATTCTTTCTACCTGCCCTGAACTCTGGGGTCTATAAGCACAGTGCAATTTCCAATCCGTCCCCAGTACCGCGGCTATTCCCTGACTTACTTTTGAAATGAAAGTCAGTCCATTGTCCGACCCGATGGTGGGTGGGAAGCCATACCTGGGTAGGATTTCTTCCAGGATCTTCTTAGCCACAACATTCTCGGTTTCACGCTTTGTTGCATAGGCTTCAACCCATCCTGAAAAGGTGTCTACAAAAACTAGCAAATAGTTATATCCAAATTTTCCAGTTTTAATTTCTGTGAAGTCTACTTCCCAATATACACCTGGCCTATCTCCACGGAGGCGAGCTCCTTTTGTAACTGGTTGATTGGAGGCATTGGTGAGCTGACAGGCTTTACAATTTTTAACAGTGTCCTCAATGAGTTGATTTCCTTGCCTAATTTTTACTTCAGAGTGTTGGAGCAAGTCCTTCATTCTTTGGGTTCCCATGTGAGAGACCCGATGGATTCTCTTAAGAATCCCCTTGCCCAATCTTTGTGGCAAGATAAGTTTCCCCTCACCAGTTTTTCACCAGTCTTTGTTTCCTTCTCTGTCCGGGGGTTTATAGGCCATGGGAATTTTCTTTATCCACTCCAAGTCTTCTAGGGAGTACTGAGGCTCTGGAGGCAAAGCTCATGGCCCTGGGTCTATTAGAGTCAGTACTTCCGCTCTGGGCTGGAGGGCTGCCTCTTTAGCTGCCTGATCGGCCAAGTTATTTCCTTTGGTTATTAAATCAGTTCCCTTTTGATGGCCAGGGCAGTGCATAATGACAATATTTACTGGTTCCCATATGCCTGAATGAGGCTTAAAATTCCCTCAGCTGTCAGCAGCCCCCTCTCTTGGTAAATGGCTCCATGGACATGCACAGTGGCAAAAGCATACCGACTGTCGGTGTAAATGTTTAGTCTCTTCCCTTTTCTCATCTGTTGGGATTTTGTTAGTGCCACTAGTACTGCTCTTTGTGCAGACGTTCCCTGGGGGAGTGCTTCTGCCCACACTATCTCAGTGTCCATGATGAATGCTGCACCCGCGTTCCTTTTTCCCTCTAGAATGAAACTGCTGCCGTCTGTGAACCAGGTATGCTCAGCATGCGATAGTGGCAAGTCAAACAAGTCTGGCCTTTTTTCTTTGGCCCGGTCTCTCTTTTCACGCTCAATTTCACATTCTCTCTTTTTTTAAAAAAATTTATTTTATTTTATTTGTGTACATACTGTACAGAGGGGTTACAATTACATGGGCAGGATAATGCGTACATTTCTTACCAAGCATTGCAGCCTCCTCCTTTGTTTACCCTTCACATCC
>NW_012267254.1:4990592-5011489 GCF_000151885.1 Dipodomys ordii
ATTGTAAACCTTTTCCACCACGGCTACTAGATCCCTAATAGACTTTTCACCAAGTCTGTCTAGAGCCTGCAACTTTCGCTTTATGTCTGGTGCAGCATGATTTATATAGGCAAACATAATCATCTGAGCCAACTCCTGGGTCTCAAGATCATACAGGGTATATTGACTAAAAGCTTCCATGAGCCACTCAAGATATGCTGCCGGACTTTCACTTCCTCTCTGCCTTACATCATAAATCTTGGCCATATTAGTAGGTCGGTGAGCCCCCACCTTGAGATTTGCCAACATAGCCTGGCGGTACACGAGGAGTCGCTCCCTACCTTCACCCATATTGTAGTCCCATGTTGGTCGGATCTTAGGAAAACAGGCAGCCATCAGGGCAGGATCCGTGATGGGCGCTCCTGTGGGGGCCAGGGATATGTTTCCGGGCCACTTCTCGGATACGGTCTCTCTCTTCGGTGGTAAAAAGGACCTGCAAAAGCTGACTACAATCATCATAAGTGGGCCGGTGAATAAAGAGAATAGTTTTAAGCAAATGAATTAAATCCTGGGGTTTCTCAGAAAAGGGGCATTTGGGTGTGCCAATTGTATAGATCACTGGTAGAAAATGGCCAATATTGGAATTGCTGTTGACCATCCGCATCCACAGGATCTACAGTGTGTAAGGGAAAAACAGCTGCATTAGAAGGGGGGTGGATCCCATGGCTTTGTCGAGTGACTATTCCCTCAGAAACTTTAAGGGCAGATGCCAAGGGTTTGGCTGCTGGTTCTATAGCTCCCTCCTCCTCTTGATCATTCTCAGGTTCTGCAAAAGGAACCTGGGAAGGGGAGTATGGAGGAGGAAACATTTCTTCTTCCAAGTTATCTCCCTGAAAAACTGGGGGGTACAATTTCTTTTCCTCTTTGTTAGGTTCTCTTTGTAAGTCTAGGGGGCTAGATGGAGTGTTGCCCATGGTTTCCAGTCCCATCAGTCGTACAGTCCAAAAAACAAACAGTATAAACAAAACACATGCAGGCCTGACAGTTACAAAAAAACTTACAAAGTGGAGATCTCCAGAATTGGTCCGCTGACTCCTGTCACGGCGGGGTTCCACACCTCGCCCCACAGCAGAAGGAGCAGACCCACAGTGGGCGAGCTGGGCCTCGGTTAGGAGGCCCTCTTGGTCAGTTCTGGCCCAACACCGAACTGACCCCCACCCCACAATTCACACAGTGGGATTCCAAGGACTCCCCACTGCCCCACACGGCAGGGTTCCAAGGACCCCTGCCACACAAGAGGATCTGGGATGTCTCCCAGTTCCTCCAGGGTTGTCGTGCAAGTGCATCCACTTCGACAACCCTTTACAAATCAGAGCAGCCGTCCTCATAAAGGAAAACAAAAGTAAAACAGACAAACGACAGGACAAGACAAATTAACAAAGACAGTGCTGTTTTACCTTTGGAGTCTGAGGTCTCAGGGGTCTTTGGGGGGATCCCGGATGAGCCTCCACTAATATGTTGTGCTCAGGTCACAGGACCCCCACCAAGAAGACCACCAAGAGTCAGACTTTACAGCTGTTTTAAGGTTTTATTTAGACAGGCTGCAGCTCGGGCCTTATCCTACACTCCGACACAACGGAGCCTAGGAGGAGAGCCCTGAGCTAAAAATTTGCAGGGGTTATAAAGGCACACAACCAACCAGGTATTTGGATTACCACCACGTGTTGTTCTGCTAGAAACAAGCAACAAGTGGTCACTACCTCAAAACTTTAACCCTTCACTAGTAAAATAGGACTCAAGCTCTGGAGCTCCCAACTGCTGCTCCAGTCCACCTTCCAACTTAGCTTCTATCTAAAAGAATTACTTCCTTAGCATTCCTCAGAAAGACTTTACAAGATGCATTGGACTTCCAGAGATAACAACTAGTGCTGATCAGAGTGAGGAACTGAGGGAGGGAGTAAAAAAAATATTTTGCCAGTGCTACTGGGACTTGAACTCAGGGCCTGCGTACTGTCCCAGAGCTTCTTTTTACTAAAGGCTAACACTACCACTTGAACCACACTGCCACTTCTGCCTTTTTCTGTTTACGTGGCACTGAGAATCTGAACCCAGGGCTTCATGCATGCTAGGCAAGTACTCTACCACTAAGCCACATTCTCAGTCCAGGGAGTAAAAAAGTTAAGCATTCATGGCAGCTATATGCTTCCAGGTTTTGCATCTGACTAGTTATATGCATCTGAGTAACTTGCATAACTTTTCTGGGGTTTAATTTCTTTAGCTTTAGAATAGGAATAATAAGAGTGATTTGGAATATTACATCACACCGTGGTTAGAAATGTCTTAGTTTAGGACCTGTATTTTTCCAAAAGAAAATTAGGACTTGCCCCATTTTATTTTGATCAGGCTATCTCCTTCTCAATAAAATTGAATTGACTCAACATCTCAACTTTGCCCACCAGTCACAGAGTTTTAAACTTCCCAGCAGAAGAGCTACTCTTTGAAGGACTATATGGCATATGTATTTTCTTTTTTGCATATATTTTATTGTAAAAATACTGTACAGAGGGATTACAATTACATGAGTAAGGTAATGAGTACATTTCCTATCAAGCATTGTTACCTTCTTTGTTTTTCCCCTACCATCCCTTCCCTCCCCACCACCCCAAATCCTTCCCCTCCCATGAAGTTGGGTTTTTTTGGGGTCCGGTTGTGGGGCCTGAACTCTGGGCCTGGGCACTGTCCCTCAGCTCTTCAGCTCAAGGCTAGCGCTCTACCACTTGAGCCACAGCGCCACTTCTGGCTTTTTTCTTTTTGCTTATGTGGTGCTGAGGAATCGAACCCAGGGCCTCAGGCATGCAAGGCAAGTGCTCTACCACTGAGCCACCTTCCCAGCCCCGCCCCCCTGAAGTTGTGAAGTTTGTTTTCAACATAGTGTCTTGTACATCTCATTGTTACAGTGGGTCAACCTGTAAGTGGTTTTATCTTTCTTGATGTTGTTTTTAATGTATTTATAATATACCATATAATTTTTTTTGTTTCTTTTGTATGTTCTTTCCCCATGGTATAACTCCTATTTTCACTGTATTTGATTCCAGTGCCCTGCATCTTGTATATGCATTTTTCTAATTTGGGGAGGGGAAAGGAAATAACAAAATGGCATATGTATTTTCACTAGGTAAAGATACGTTTGCAGGATGAAGTCTATCTAATTGGCCTATTAGTACATAGCAGCGATGGATCCAAGCTAGAGAAGTGGAAATGGCCAAGAGAAGAGACATGGAAAGTCTGAAATATGGAACATGAAAGAAGCAAATACCCCCATGGTTCTTCCATCTCTCCCAATCCATTATGGAGTTTTGTGTGTCATGTTGAGTAGTTTATTTACCTTAAACTCAGAATTCCCAAACTTAATTTATGGTTCCACATCCAACCTGCTCCTCTTCTTCAGTGTTTCCCATTTTAGTGAATAGCACCATTACCTACCATAAGTCCCAAGTAAGACACATCCTTTACTTTTTTCCTCTCACTCTACAGTGGATCAACTGGTAGAGCACTTCTCTGGCATGTAGTAGGTCCTGAGTTCAACTTTAAAAAAATCAGGAAGCCTCTAAATCAAATATATTACACATTCAAAATATGTCTAATTCTCATTGTGCTCTCTCTTAGTGTCCAAAACCTACTCCAATCTGTATCACAATCCAAGGCATCACAAACTCATAAATCATTGTTGTTTTGTTTTTGTCTTTTGCTTTTTTCCATTAATTGTGTGCATGTGTGTGTGCACATATGGGTCTTGGGGCTTGAACTAAGGGCCTGTGCACTGTTCCTGAGTTTGTTTTTCACAGGGCTAGTGTTCTACCACTTGAGCCACAGCTTCACTTCCAGATTTCTTTCAGTAGTTCATATTAGAGATGAGAGACTCATTGACTTGCCTGGGCTGACTTTCAACTGCAATCCCTAGATCTCAGCCTCCTGAGTAGCTAGGATTACAGGCACAAGCCACAAGCATCTGGCCTCCATTAATTTTATTAATACATATAAATTGTATAAACAATGTTTCATTATAATGCTGTTTGATATACATAAAAAGTACTATAAGTACCCCTTATTATCTTCTCCACCCTCCCTCTTGCTCATCTCCTTCCTCTTCCCAAGTAGTCTCTCTTCTATTTTCATGTGTTTAAAACTCTGGATTGCAAATATGAGAGAAAACATGTGATATTTGCCTTCTAGAGTCCAGCTTATTTTGTTTAACTTGTTGCTGTCAAGTTTCATACATTTTCCTGCAAATGACATAACTTGGTTCTTTACAGGAGAATAAAACTTCTATATATGCACACACATACATATTTATGTATATATGTCTATATATCACATTTTCTTTGTTCATTTGTCCATGGGCCATGATAATTAGGCTGATTCCATAACTTGGCTATTGTGAATAGTGCCACAATAAAAATGAATGTGCAAGCATTGTTATTGTAGGCTTATTTGATCCATTTGTATATATGCCCAGAAGAGGTATAGCAGAATCACATGGTAGTTCTATTTTTAGTTTTCTGAGGAACCTCCACAGTGATTTTCATGGTGGCTTCACTAATTTACATTCCCATGAACAACATAAAAAGGGTTCTTCCCTCCTCCTCTCCCCCATACTTGTCAGTATTTTTGTTGCTATTTGTTTCTTTGACAATAGCTATTTAAACTTGAGTGAGATGAAGTTTAAATGTAGTTTTTGTTTTCTGCTTCTTTGTTTTAGGTCATTTTTGGTTTTGTTTGTTTCTTTTTTTGTTATTTCCTGATACTGGTATTTGAACTCAGGGCTTTGTATTTCCTAGCAAAACATGATTGTAATAGTTTTGATTTGCATTTTTCTCTGTGCAAAGACGTTGAACACTTTTTCATGTATTTATTATCTATTTGAGGAACAGTCATTTTTAAAGTTCCCCAGGGGAATCCAATGTATAGCCAAGTAAGAAAACCCTTACTCTGTACATTAGCCAGAGTGCTATTTGTAAAACATAAATGATTCTCTCACCCATTGAAAATTCGTTATTGGATTCTGCTTATGCTTACAATAAAGTCTGAGTACTTTCTTATGGCCTATAAGATCATTAAAAAGATGATTCCCATTGAGTTCTCTGACATAAAATATATTCTCCACTTTTTTCTAACATTTCCATCACATCAGCTTCCTTTCTATACTTCCAATGAACCAAGTTAATTTCTTTCTCTCTTTCTCCCTCTCTTTCAGATTGATAATAACAATTTCAGTATCAGCAAGCTCAAAGACCAAGTTTGAGGTCCCTGCTCCATTCCAAGAGATAATCACAAGCCAATAATTAATTAATTAATTAACTCCCTTGAACCCAAGGCTCAGTTGAGCTAGCATTTTCAGTGTCCATACCATCTGTCGGTATTGGATTTAAGGGCCCATTACTATGCATTTCATCTCTATTAACAGTCTTACATTATGCAATCTATTTAAACCAAAATGTAAATTAAAATAACAAGGAAATAACACTCAGACACACAAACTAAAAATGACTCATTTTTTTAATTGAAAAGGTTATGAGCAGGGTGGTTACAGTTATATAAGTAAGGCAACAAGTACATTTGTTTTTAATCATTGTTACTGCAACCCTCTTTATTCTCCACTTACCTCTCCTAATTCTTCTCCCCCCAAGTTGTAATGTTCATAACTAACATAGTGTCAAGTGAATATCATTGTTGCTGTGGTTCATCCATTGTCCTGCTGTTTCTGTGATTCCCTTTCCCTTCCACATATTCCATTATCTTATATGCAAAACACAAGGTACAAAAAACTAAGAGAAATGAAGTTAAAACAATAGAAAAAAGAAGAACAAACTACATACAAGGTCTACTAAGAAGCTCTTGTTTCCATTTATTGGAGTTCACGTTGATATGCTTCATTATATATGGTCCTATGCACTAAACAGTTGGGTTATTTAGATCACCTGTTAAGAATACCATAGACTGATGGAGGCATAGAATTCCATATATATATACACCACATTTTCTTGATCCATTCATCTACTGAGGGGCATCTGGGCTGGCTCCATATATTAGCTATGGTGAATAATGCTGCCATAAACATAGTTGTGCTAGTAGCTTTAGTAAAGCCTTGTTTGCGATCATTTGAGTAAATGCCCAAAAGTGGGATCGCTGGGTCATAAGGGAGTTCTAGTGGAGTCTTTTGAGGAACCTCCATACTGCTTTCCAAAATGGTTGAACAAGTTTACACTCCCACCAACAATGCTGTAGTGCTCCCATTTAGCCACGTCCCCTCCAGCATCTGTTGTTATTAGATTATAGCCATCCTAACTCTATAGGAAATGGACTCATTACCTTACTCATGTAACTGTAACCCTTCTGTATATTATCTTTACAATATATTGATATATATATATGCAGCATTGTTACACACTCCTTAATTTTCCCCTACCATCCCTTTCCTCCCACCTCCCCAACTCCTCTGTTCCCTCTCCTACCCCTTCCTCCTCACAAAGTTGTAAAGTTCGTTTTCAACATTCTGTCTTGTACATCTCATCGTTATAATGGGTCATCTTGTATCCTTATTTCAGCAGTTTGTTATTTCCCTTCCCCTCCCCAAATTAGAAAAAAGTATATACAAGATTCAGGGCACCAACATCAAATATAGTGAAAACAGGGGTTATACCATGGGGGAAGAACATATAAAGAAACAAAACAAAATCACATAGTACATTATAAGTAGATTAAAAAGAGCAGCAACAAAGATAAAACCTCTTGTGTCCCTATCTTGGGGTTCGTTTCTCTTAGCATCAGGTTATATGGTCATATGTACCTAGCTATTGACCTCTTCTGCTTGTCCTAGATATATACTAGTTATTGCAGATAAGGGAAACCATGGGACCTATGTTTCTTTAATTCTGGCTTACTTCACTTAATATAATTTTTTCTAAGCAAACAAGATCAATAGAAAGCCTACAGATTGGGAGATCTTCACTAGCCATACAACGGACAAGGGTCTTATATCTAATATATACTTAGAACTCAAAAATTAAATCCCCCAACAACAAGTCTTCAGAGAAACAAGTGCCCGATTAATAAGTGTGCTAAAGACTTAAAGAGAAACTTCAATGAAGAGGAAATAAGCTTGCAATGACTAGTACATGTCTAGGATAAGCAGAGAAGGTCAAAGGCTATGTACATATGACCACATGAGATAATGATAAGCAAAATGTACCCCAAGACAGAGACACAAATGTTTTTTTTCTTGCTTGCTAGTGTTTTTAATGTACTTATAATGCACTATGTGATGCTTTTGTTTCTTTTGTGTGCTCTTCCCCCACTACACAACCCCTGTTTTCACTGGATTTGATGCCGGTGTTATGCACCTTGTATATACATTTTTGTAATTTGGGGAGGAAGAGCTATTGGGGAATGCTTAAATGGGGGGTTTAGGCTGACCCATTGTGACAATGAAATGTACAGGACACTATGTTGAAAATGAACTCTACAGTGTCGGGGGGAGTGGGAAGTGATGGTAGGGGGGAAAAAGGAGGAGGTAACAATGCTTGCTATGAAATGTACTCGTCCTACTCATGTAACTGTAACCCCTCTATACAACAGCTTTACAGTATATATATATATATATATATATATATATATATATATATATATATAAAAGAATGGCCAATAGACACATGAAGAAATGCTCAACTTCTTTAGCCATAAAAGAAATGAAAATCAAAACAACATTGAGATTCCACCTCAACCCAGTTAGAATGGCTATAATCAAGAAATTTAATTACAACAGATGCTGGAGGGGATGTGGACAGAAGGGAACCCTACTGCATTGTTGGTGAGAGTGTAAACTTGTTCAACCACTTTGGAATGCAGTATGGAGGTTCCTCAAAAGACTCCACATAGAGCACCCCTATGACCCAGCAATCCCACTTTGGGGCATTTATCCAAATGATCATAAACAAGACCATACTAAAGCTACCAGCACAACTATGTTTATGGCAGCATTATTTATTATAGCTAAGATATGGAACCAACCCAGATGCCCCTCAGTAGATGAATGGATCAAGAAAATGTGATATATATATATATATGTGTGTGTGTGTGTGTGTGTGTGTGTGTGTACACACACACACACACACACACACAATGTAATTCTAGTCCTCCATCAGAAAGAATGACATTGCCCTATTTGTTAGGAAATAGAAAGACTTGGAAAAAATTATATTAAGTGAAGTAAGCCAAGCCCAAAGAAACATGGGTCCCATGGTTTCCCTTACTTGCAATAACTAGTATATGTCTGGGACAAGCAGAAAAGGTCAAAAGCTAGGTACGAATGACCATATAAGATGATGTTAAGTGAAATGAACCCCAAGATAGGGATACAAATTTTTTCTTGCAATTGTTTTTAACGTATTTAGAAGGTACTATGTGATTTTTTTTGTTTCTTTGTGTGTTCCTCCCCCATGGTACAACCCCTGTTTGTCAGTGCCCTGCATCTTGTATATACATTTTTCTAATTAGGGGAGGGGAAGGGAAAAAACAAACAACTCTGTTGAAAAAGAACTTTACAACTTTGTGGGAGGTAGAGGGAGTAGTTGGGTAGGTGGGAAGGAAGGGATTGTAGGGGAAAAATAAAGGAGGAGGCAACAATGCTTTATTAAAAATGTACTCATTACAGTATTTTTACAATAAAAATCCTATTAAAAGATATATATATATATATATATATATATATATATATATATATATTTCTTTTTTCCTCAATGGAATTCTATGCCTCCATCAGAAAGAATGACACCGGGGGCTGGGAAGTTGGCTCAGTGGTAGAGCGCTTGCCTTGCATGCCTGAGGCCCTGGGTTCAATTCCTCAGCGCCACATATGCAAGAAGAAAAAAGCCGGAAGTGGCGCTGTGGCTCAAGTGGTAGAGCGCTAGCCTTGAGCTGAAGAGCTGAGAGACAGCGCCCAAGCCCAGAGTTCAGGCCCCACGACCGGACCAAAAAAAAAAAAAAGAAAGAAAGAATGACACCGCCCATTTGGTAGGAAATGGAAAGACTTGGAAAAATATATATTAAAAAATGATTGCCTTATACATATTCTAGGTCTTAAAAATGAGGGATATCATGCAAGCTACTTTTCTTTGGATCTGGCTTACTTTACTTAATATAATTTTTTCCAAGTCTTTCCATTTCCTTACAAATGGAACAATGTTATTCTTTGTGATGGAAGCATAGAATTCCACTGTATATATGTAACACATTTTCTTAATCCATTCATCTACTGAGGGGCATTTGAGTTGGTTCCATGTCTTAGCTATGGTAAATAATGCTGCAATTAACATGGTCTTGCTGGTAGCTTTAATGTAGCCTTGTTTGTGGTCATTTGGGTAAATTCCCAGAAGTGGGATTGCTGGGTCATAGGGAGCTCTATGTGGAGTCTTTTGAGGAACCTCCACACTGCTTTCCTGATTGGTTGAACAAGTTTACACTCACACCAACAGTGGGCCATATCCCTGCCAGCATTTGTTGTTATTAGATTTATTGATTATAACTATTCTAACTGGTGTAAGGTGGATCTCAATGTTGTTTTTATTTGCATTTCTTTATCTTTTTTAAATTTTATGTTATTGTAAAGATGCTGTACAGAGGGGTTACAATCACATGAATATGGCATTGAGTACATTTTTTGTCAAGCATTATTACCCCCTCCCTTGTTGTTCTCCAACTATCCCTTCCCTCCTCCACCTCCCTTACCCCTCCTTTCCCCCAACCTAAAGTTGTAAAGTTCATTTCCAATATACTTTCTTGTGGGTATCATTGTTGCAATGGGTCATCCTGTGTCCTTGTTTCAGCATTTTGTTCTTCCCTTTCCCTCCCCAAATTAGATAAATGTATATGCAAGATGTAGGGTGCCAAAATCAAATACGGTGACAACAGGGGATATAACAAAAGGGTGAAAAACATACAACAAAAACAAAAAATCACAATCATATTAAGTGAAGTAAGCTAGACTCAAAGAAATATAGGTCCCATGGTTTCCCTTATTTGCAATAATTAGTATATGTCTAGAATAATCTTATCAGATGAGCAGAAAAGCTCAAAAGCTATGTACATATGACCATATAAGATGCTGTTAAACGAAATGAATTCCAAGCTATGGACACAAGAGGTTTTTCTTTGTCCTTGTTGTTTTTAATGATTTGCATTTCTTTATAGCCAGAGATACTGAGCAATTCTTCATGTGTCCCTTGGCCATTCTTATTTCCTCTTCAGAGAAGTTTCTCTTAAAGTCTTTAGCCTATTTTTTAATTGGGTGGTTGTTTTTTTGGGGGGTTATTTTTGGGGCTTTAATTTCTTGAGCTGTAGGTATACTTTCAATATGAGGCTCTTGTCTGGTGTATGGCTGGTGAAGATATTCTTCCTGTCTGTGGAGTTTCAATGTATTTTGCTAGCTATGTCCTTTGCCGTGCAGAAGCTCTGCAGTTTAATGCAGTGCCATTTATCCAGCCTTTCTTTGATTTGTTGTGTTTCTGGGTCTTTATTAAGAAAGTCTCGACCTGTGCCAAGGAGCCCTAGTGTTTCTTCTATTCCTTCTTGTAATATTTTGAAGGTATCGGCTTTTACCTCAAGGTCTTTGATCAATTTTGGAGTTGATTCTGGTGCAGGATGATATATAAAGATCTAACTTTAGTTTTCTACATGTGTTTAGCCAGTTCTGCCAACACCATTTATTGAAGAGGCTGTCTTTCTTCCATCCTATTTTTGGCTCCCTTGTCAAAGCTTGGGTTTAAGGGTTCGAAATAACTCATTTTTTAAAAAAGTGAACATCAATACAAGTGTTTGTAAGGATAAGGAGTAAATGAAACCCTCATAATCTTCCACAAGCATGTGCATATTAGAAAGTTATTTGACAGAATCAAAGATATGCATACATATGATTTATAATCCAGCAATTCTATATACACGCTTATAGAAAAGATACTATATATGTCCATCAAAACATATAAAATAATCTTCACAACAGTGGCTTTATTTCTAACAATCTCTAACTAGAAATAACTCAAATGTCCATCAGCAGTAGAATGAATAAGTGAAACATTACAATCATATAATGAAATGCTAAAAATATAGCAAAGCATGACAATTAAAATTAAATACTAGGACATTCAACAATGTGAATGAATTTTACAAATATAGAATGAGTAAAAGAAGGCAAGATACGAAAGAGTATTGTGAAAAGCAGGCAAACCGGATTGACACTAATAGACGTCACACTAGCGTATTGATTCTCAAAACCCCAGGAGCACCTGAGAACTTGTTAAAATAAAAGTGCATGGGTTTCACCCAGGCATATTGAGTCATACTCTGTGAAATTAGAGCTTAGTCATCTGTGCTTTAATAAGCCAGCAATATAATTCTTGACTAGTAGTTACTTCTTAAGATATTCAGTGGGAATGGGTCTGTGACTTTTGGTATGTACCACACCAAAACAATAGATGGTATAATTCAAATAGGGAAGACAAATTAAGAAAATACTGGGGAGTGAGTTGGAATGTGAAACTAAAACATAGGACAGCTAATGGACTTCCCAGTGGCAGAGGTGAGACATAGAAAAGGGTAGCCTCAACTAGTACCCTAGTAGTATTGTCCAGACTGGTGCTCTCCATTGTAGCTAAGCTACCTTACTGCTTTCCAGCCTCCAACACCAAGCCAGGAGAATCCCACTATATCTATTCTTCCAACAGTCTAGGGTTGGTGTTAATTTTGGACTTTGGTTGCTGACCTGTCTGCCTTTGAAACTTTTTGCCCAATTAATAGAACTCTCATCTCCTTAATGGATTAAGCCAAGCCTGTTCCAAAAGCCATTTCATTTGGCTGTGGCTCTAGGTGGTGGTGGTGAGGAAAGCGGAGTAAATGATCTCACTTAGTTTGCCAGAGTCATCATTTTCCTGTACATTCCATCAGCCCACTTACTTTAAGAGCCCACGAAGAAGAAGATGAAGCACCCAAAGTGGTGCCATGTCCAAATCTGGCTTTTTGGATCTGAAGCTTCCCCAGGACATTCAACAGCACTCAACAGGTAATTAACATGGACTTATTGAAGAACTACAACTGTAGAAAGTTCAAACTAGAATAATCTTAGAGGGTTTCCATCTTTGTATTGGGTTAATTGGAAAACTAAACCAAGGCCCACACAGCAAGCCAGTGACAAGCTAGAAGGGATGCTTGCTAAATGTTCATGTTTCTCCCAAAAGAAAAGTAAGTGACTACAGTTCCAGGTCCTACCTTTACTCACCTTTTCTCAGCATAACTTATTTCTGAAATACAATGGGCTTGTTATAAGAATATGTTTCCTTACCTATCTCATTAACAGGGAAGCAGCTTTCCTGCAGAAGCCTGGGAATTAAACATACTTATCTCATCCAAACAAAGGCAGGACCACCTGCGGCAACATGGCCTGGCTTTCTGTACAATTGGGCTCACAGTGTGAGCTTGGATTGGAGAATCTCAGCTTTTATTCTCTAATTTGAACCTTCTAACAATCATCAGAGTCTCTCCCTTTCTACAGACAACTAAGCCTTCCTATCTGAAGAACACTACATTGATAAGGGACAAAGAGACTGTGTAGAGTGGCAAAACAATTACTGCACCTAAATACAAACAGACATGATAGAATCCCAGCTCTGCCACTTCCTACTCATAGCACATTCATCTTGCCATGTCTCTGAGCCCTCTGTCCATGTTCCCCAACTATAAAGCAGAGATGAATGATGAATTTCCCCCCTGTATAAATAATATGAGCTAATAAAATGCTAAAAAAATCAGAGAGACAATATATCTTTCCAAAGTTGTATGGCTAAAACAATGTCCACAGAATATTGTACTCATCACCAGTTACATGTGAAGAACTCACTAAATAACATCCATTATTTTTACAAGTTCAGTCATCTTGAGCAAGTCCTTTTATTTCTAAAGCTATCAGATTCTTTATCTTATTTCAAATGGAGATGATATATATCCACTTGAAAATAATGTTGTGAGGATTAAATAATGTTGTGTTTTTAAAATGCCTTGCATAACACCCAGCACATGGTAGGCATTTAATATCAATTTGAGAACATGTACCTATGCAGACAATAGGCAGAGCAGAGTCAGACTGCTGGTTTCCCAAAAGCATGGGTGTCAACATTCAATTAGAAGAGCTGGTAATTGCAGAGCCATCAGCTCTGGGTCATTTATCTTAAAGACAGGGAGCGATCAGGTCTTGTTATAAAAAGATATTATCTGGTAATACCAGCTTGTACAACATCAGTTTCTGTCACCTGGATTTTCTACATTTCTCAAGTTCCCTGGGGGACCATGACAGAGTAGGTTTGTAAAGAAAAAGGAAGAACAAGAGTCCAATACTGTTTGGCCATGACTGGATACCTTGATTTTTTCATAGACTATAACATCTTTATCTACATACTGAAAAAGCATGGGGAGCTCAGATCAGTGAGATAAAGAAACATATCCTTTAGAGAACAAGAGAAATATTAGACATGGTCCTTGATAAGTGCTATGGGAATACAAGAAAGGCACCACAATGTCCTTTGGAGGACAAGAAGGATTCCAAAGGAAGGTACTCTTAAGGCTGGCATTAGATGGGTAGTTAAGCAAGTGAGAGTAAAGAAACATCACTTGCAAAAGCACGGAGAAGTGAAATAGCATGGCATGTTTGGGATACAGACCCAGTGAGGCTCATGTGTACTTTGTGCAAGGATGTAGAGAGAAAGTACGATAGGAAAAACATAGGGAGTTCTCTTTTGTGACAAAATTTTAAAGAGTTGATTTGATCTGGAAAAGTCAAAAGTGATCAGGTTCTTACTTTAGAAAGTTTACCTAGGTGTACTACGCAGAGGACATGGCAAAGGGGAGAAACTGAGGTATGGACACCATAAGTTGCCTGTTACACTAGTCTGGGTTAAAAAAAAAACATGAGGATCTGATGTAGGGTACAGGGTATGAGGAATGACAGAGAAAAGAGGATGTTGAGTTGAGCATGGACATTGAAGGAAAGTAGGGAACCTGAGGATGATGCTGAAGCTTACAATTTAAGAAACTGGGTTAGAGGTGATGACATTAATTGAGGAACGGAACATTGGGGAAATAATGTGGATGGCAAGTCTTTGGTTTAGTTAGTTTGGGTTGTGTTTGGTTTTGCAGTGCTAGGGATTGGATTCAGATCCTCATTGATGTGAGGCAAGTGATCTACCTCTGAACCACACCCGAAGCTGTTGAGTTATGGTAAGTTTGAGGGACATGAGTGATACTTAGGTGGAGATGCAAAAGGTTGATGTTTATTTTCTATATACTAAGCATGCCACATTATTTATTCTTTAAAACCACAATCTGAGGTAGACACCATCATTACTCTCACATTATGGATGAGGAAACAAATGTTGGCTTACATGTCAATCCGTTTTATTTTTTAATTGTTCTGTTATATATGGAACCTTTTTTATTGTGAAAATACTGTACAGAGGGGTTACAATTACATGGGTAAGATAATGAATACATTTCTTATCAAGCATTGTAGCCTCCTCCTTTGTTTCCCCTTCCCATCCCTTCTCATCCTCCCCCCGCCCCCCACCCAATCCTCCTTCCCCTCTCCCCCCACCTCCCCACACCCCCATCCCCCGCACCAAAGTTGTAAAGTTCGTTTTCAACGTAACAACAACTTGTACATCTCATTGTTGCAATGGGTCCACCTGTATCCCTATTTAAACGATTTGTTTTTTCCCTTCCCCTCCACAAATTATTTATTTTTGTTGGTAGTGGGACTTGAATTCTGGGCCTGGACACTGTCCCTGAGCTCTTCAGTTCGAGGCTAGCACTCTACCACTTGAGCCACAGTGCCACTTTCAGCTTTTCTGCTGATATGGTGCTGAGGAATCGAACCTAGGGCCTCATGCATGCAAGGCAAGCACTCTACCACTGAGCCACCTTCCCAGCCCCATGTCAGTTCTTTTTCCACTCTGTCAAGAGGCAGACCAATAAGAATAGTTTAATGCAGGGGCCATGAAGTGCCTATTATTGCGTCATGAATGACCATGCAGAACTGTTTTTCTAGCAATTTCCAGTCATTTCTTATTATTTTATTCAAAACCTCTTCTGGAGGCTAATCCAAAGAAGGGAATTTTCACACTGGGGAGATGTACATCCCTTCTTGGCTATTGGCAATCAAAGATTCTCTCATGCTTTTTCAATGCACCAATATCTGGAGGCTTCCATGGGGTGCCATAACTCCTCTCATTTCTCTAAACCGAGGCCAAAACGGATAGGGTCAGGTACACCATCATTTAAAAGAAAGCAGGAAGGTGTTGGGGAGCTTTTGGTGGCCAAGGATGTTATGCCAGAGAAGGCATTTTATTGCCATGTTTAGGCATTTAGTCTTTTCCCCGATCTTGGACATTTCTCTATACAAGAGATAGCCCTTCAACAATCACCCCCCCCCCTAATGTTCTTTCTCAGTTTTATTTTTTATTTGGCTTCTATCGACCGCTTGCATCCTTGGGGGCTTTCAGAGTCTCTCTAAGACCTCTGTGGTTTTAATTAACCAAGTGGTTTGGTGCCATCAGTCTCTTTCCATCAATTTATTAGTCATTTCCTTCTTGGGCTCATTAATGAACGTACTTAATAACACTGTTCCCAGCCCCAAGTCTCCAGAGCCCTCCCCCTGCTCCCCACAATGCCTTTCTCCTTGCCAAGAACAGCTGGACATTCATGCCCTGGCCCTTTTCTTTTGTACCACTTTGAAATTCATACATATACACATTCTTTCCAGGGTGGATGATGAGGCTCTGGGTATGTATTTGTCGGGGGGGATGCATATATATGTGCCAGAGCAACAGGGAAGGATAATGAAAATTTTCCATAGTAAAGCTTTTATCCATAGGCCTTTGGAAAATAAGTCACTCATATATAATGCAGATTCCTTATCTTTTCATCCACAACTTGCTCTCACTACTGTCAGCGTGTCTCTCTCCCCCAGAGCCATGATTCACAGATGCTTACGACGTCATAACTGGAAGGAACCTTATTAAAGACAATCTAGTCCAAATTCCTGGTTGTACAGATGAGAAAATTTGAGGTTCAGAGGTGACCAGACTATTATTCATCTGGGGTCACCATAAGCATAACTCTTCCAACTTTGCCAGCGCAGATTTGCCAGCCTCATTTTCTCCCTGAGAGTTAAGAGAACAAACAGGAGCCTAGATGTTTTGGCTCGTCTTAGCTCTATAAGTCACTGTACTAACTTCCTCAGGCTGGTATAACAAATCACCACAATCTGGCTAGCTGAGAAACAATAGGAATTTATTCTCTCACGAAACCAGCAGTTGAAAATCAAGGAATCTGGGGCTGGGAAGGTGGCTCAGTAGTAGAGAGCTTGCCTTGCATACATGAAGCCCTGGGTTTGATTCTTCAGCACCACATAAGCAGAAAAAGCCGGAAGTGGCTCTGTGGCTTAAGTAGTAGAGCGCTAGCCTTGAGCTGAAGAGCTGAGGGACAACACCCAGGCCCAGAGTTCAGGCCCCATGACCGACAAAAAAAAAAAAGAAAAAGAAAAGAAAGAAAATCAAGGCATCTGTAGGAATGGCTCCTTCAGGAAGCTACAGGGCAGAAACCTTCATCTGGTTCTCTCCTAGCTTGATAGTTGCCTGCAAGCCTTGGATTGCTCGCTATATACACATATAGGCCCAATCTCTGTGCCTACTACTTAAGGATATCAGTCATTGAATTTGAGGCCCAACGTAAGGACCTCAAGATCCTTCAATAATTACATTGTGCAAAGATTAATTTCCAAATTAGGTCACATTGTGAGGCTCTGTATGGACATGAGTTTAAGGGAATACAAATGAAGTTCCTGTAGTCACAGAACATCTTCCAGCCTTAGTTTCCTCATCTACTTAATGGGCATAACAATATTCCTTATCTTCCTTCCATCATGAGAGGTTTGAAGACTTTACAAGTGCATTTTCATTATATTATTCATTATATATTATATATTCACTATATCTTCTCTTTTTAACATATTTATTGTACAGAAGGGTTTTATCACGATACTTCCATACATGCCTACAATGTGTTTTGATCAAATTTATCCCCTCTATTGCTTTCTTGTCTTCTCTTCCCTTTACAGCCAACATTAATGGATTTATTATTCTGTTTTCATGTTTTAAATTTAAAGAAACATTTTATTCTACAAAGACAGTTAAAACTGGGAAAAATTTTTATATTTTGTCAGTCAGGGGCCTGAACTCTGGGCCTGGGCGCTGTCCCTCAGCTCTTCAGCTCAAGGCTAGTCCTCTACCACTTGAGCCACTGTGCCACTTCCAGTGTTTTCTGTTTATGTGGTGCTGAGGAATTGAACCCAGGACCTCATGCATACAAGGCAAGCACTCTACCACTGAGCCACCTTCCTAGACCCCAAGAAAAAAATATTTTAAGCCATAATCAGAACATTGAAAAAAAGATATGAACAGACATTTCAGCTGATATATTTATGGCAAATACACACTTTAAAATACATTCAACATCATTAATCATGAAAAAATACAAATTAGAAGTGAAAATATGTGTTGTCACAGACATATAAGAGTTAAAATTTTTTAAAAAATAAGCCAAGTGCAGTTGCTTTGGTCTATAATCCTAGCTACTTGGAAGTTGATCAGAAGATTCATGGTTCTAGAACACATCCTAAGCAATAAACGCTGGGCATTCTGGTGCCTGTTATTTTGACACATAAATAGGAGAACCATGGTCCAGACTTGTCTGGCGTAAATCAAGATCATATTCTAAAAACAATGAAAGCAAAAAGGGCTAGATGTGTGGCTCCAGCCCTCAGTTCAAACTGTGGTGCTGCAAATATTCATTTTAAAATAAAACAATACCAATTTTAAAACTTTACAAAGATTAGCTCAAAACAGAAGAAAATAGTTTCAAACATATCTTTGACAAAGTAGTTATTATTCCATTTCCATGCATTCATATAAAGCATTTCAATCGCAATTGCTACCTCCTATCACCCTCTCCTTTCATCCTTCTCTCCTTCATTGGCTGCTCTCACCAAACAGTACCTGTTTTGCACTCCAGTTATGCTCTTTTATCTAGATTCCACATGCCAAAAAGACCATGCAATATTTATCTTTTTCAGTCTGCCTTATTTTAACATGATGATCTCCAATGCTATCCATTTTTTGCTAATGACATACTTTTTTCATCTTTACAGCTAAATATTCTTCCACTGTGCAAATTTATACCACATTTCCCTTATCCATTAGTTGATGGGCACCTAGGTTGACTCAATCCTTTGGATTCACTAATTACATTGCACAAACATTTATTTACAAATTGGGTCACATTCTGAGGTTCTGTATGGACATGTGAATAGTACTGACATAAACATGACAGGGCAGGTGTCTCTATTCTGTGCTGGCTTACATCCTTCAGATATATGCCCCAAAATGGAAAAGCAGCAGTAGCCTAGCAGAATCATGTGGTAGTTCTAATTTTACGCTTTTGAGGAGCCTCCATATTGATTTCTATTGTGGCTGCTCTAATTTGATTCCTAAGAACAGTTTAGGGGGGTTCACTCCCCTCCATACTCACATCCTCACTGACATTTGTTGTTTTTCTTGATGACCACTCTATATGAGATGGAATTGAAGAACTGTTTAGATTTGCATTGTCTTTCATCATAAAGTATGTAGGCTAAATAAGTTAATAGACAGTACAACATTCGCATCAATGCCTGGAAGATATAGTAAGCACAATGCTGACATATAAGTCCCTAAGCTCTGTCTCTTTTTCCTTTCCCTTTCTTTTCCATCCCATTTCTGTAAACTGTATACCTCAAATGAAGAACAGTATTTGACCTATAATAAAGATTCAGTAAATGTTTGGAAAATGAATGCATGAGTGTTTAGGGATCACATCCATCGAAAGCTCTTCTCCAGAAACTAATGAGATCAGCTGGAGAAACTAAAATTCTTTCAACCTTCAGAAAAAAAGTAAAATAATATGGGGAGGCTTGATGAATGCATGTAGTACTTGACAATAAAATTAGTAAAGGGACATACCCAAAAGAGTATGTCATTATAGAAGGAAGTTTTCTGCATTCTCATATCTATTGCAGCACTCTTCACAATATCCAAGCTGGATCAGTCAAGATGCTCAACAAGCAATGGATAGATAAGGAAAATATGAAATATGTATGGAAAATATGGAATATTATTCAGCCATAAAAAATAAAATGATGTTGGGCACTGATGGTTCATGCCTGCAATCCTAGCTACTCAGGAAGCTGAGATCTGGGGATCTCACTCTGTGGGACTCTTTCTTCCAATTAAATCACAGAAAAATCTGGAAGTGCCACTGTGACTCAAGTGGTAGAGTGCTAGCCTTCAGCAAAATGAGTTCAGGGGTAGTGGCTAGGCCCAGAGTTCAAGCCTCAGGACAGGCAAAAAATAAAATAAAATCATATCATTTACAGTAAAATGGATGGGACTGTTTATGTTGAGTAAAATAAGCTAACCTCAAAAAGGCTTCCATTCACTTGTGAAAAGTATGTTTAAAGGATATATGTATATATGTATGTATATACATACATATATATGCATGTACACTCATATATGTGCCCATACATATTGTGATTCTAGCAATGGGACTGTTTGGAGGAAGAGGAAAAGGATAAAAACAATTGAGGGTAAATAATATAAAAATACATTTGAACTTTGCGTGAAGACAGCAAAAGGAATCACAAAACTGTTTATCAATAGGAGGTGGGGGGACAAGGAAAGAGAGAGCAATAAAGGGGGGTATTCTGAGTAAAATATGTGCACATCTGAAATACCATGGGTGCAAATAAAGACACAACAAAAATGAATGACAGGAAAGGAAAACTGTGTTAAGGGGCTAGTACCACTGGAAAGGAGGAAGGAGAATGAAGAAGGTGAATGAGAATAAATATGGTCCAAGTGCTTTTTTTTGCGTTTCTGAAAATAGAACAATGAAACCCATTGAACTTGTTTTCCAAGGGACTAGGGAGAATGATAGAGTAATAGAGGGTGAGCTTGATTAGGATACATTGTGTACATGTATGTGCCACAATGAAAATCTCCCCTTGTATAACTAATGTATGCTAATAAAACCTTTTGATAGAAATAAATGGAGAGGGGCTGGGAAGGTGGCTCAGTGGTAGAGCGCTTGCCTTGCCTGCATGAGGCCCTGGGTTCGATTCCTCAGCACCATATAAGCAGGAAAAAAAGCTAGAAGTGGCGCTATGGCTCAAGTGGTAGAGCGCTAGCCTTGAGCTGAAGAGCTGAGGGACAGCGCCCAGGCCCAGAGTTCAAGCCCATAACTGGACCCCCCCAAAAAAAAAGAAATGGAGAGGATCCATAGGACACATAGAATACTAAGGAAGACTATGTATTAGAGGCACTGGAATCACTCACCTCTGTGGGTACAGATATAACCACTGGGTTGAGAGAAACAGAGGAGAGGGGAGGCAGGCAGCCACCAGCTGCTGTGTGACCGGGTCAGTGAGAATCAGCAGGTCTCTAAATACATCCTCCAAAAGAGATCTGGGTACATTGCTAGCGGGGCTAAAGGAAACAGTCATGAAGTTCCCTATGGGCTGTCTCTTCAATTGGATAGTGTCTTCCAAAGGATGCCCTTACTAGGAAAAGTGCCTGGCAGTGTCTGAGCCAGCTGCCCAGCTGTCTTGTAGGGCTCAATTACCTTTCACTCCCTCCTCACTGGGAAGGGATTTGCTCCTGGAGTTTGGGTGGAAGACACTTCTGTGTGTGTGTGTGTGTGTGTGTGTGTGTGTGTGTGTGTGTGTGTGT
>NW_012267254.1:5012174-5142503 GCF_000151885.1 Dipodomys ordii
TGTGTGTGTGTGTGTGTGTGTGTGTGTGTGTGTGTGTGTGTGTGTGTCTGTGTGTGTGTGTGTGTGTCTGTGTGGGGTATACATGTACCCATTATTTAGGATGGTTTTCTCTACAGGGAAGGTACATACAATCTATGCCTGTCTCAAAGGTTAAGTCCAGCAGGAGAACTATAATCTAAAAACAGTACACGAAGGGCTTAGCCTGAAAACATAAGAGTATATATGACAGACCCTTTACCAGGGGACTTATTTGGCAAAGTGCAATAGGGAACCTCCAACTGAGCCACTCTTAGTGGGAATTCAAGTCCATGGTGCCATGGCCCAGAGTCCTTCCCAGGTTCATACAGTGTAAGATGGCCAGTTAAAAGACAGTATGTGGAATTTGAAACTCAGTGTATGACCTAATTCAGCTGATGACCAGGACCAGGACTCAGAGAGGACACACATTTATAGAGCATGTACCAGGTGCCAGGCTGTGTGTTAAACTCTTAATCTAGTGATTTATTTATTTATTATTTTGGGTCCGGTCATGGGGCCTGAACTCTGGGCCTGGGCACTGTCCCTCAGCTCTTCAGCTCAAGGCTAGCGCTCTACCACTTGAGCCACGGCTCCACTTCCGGCTTTTTTCTTTTTGCTTATGTGGTGCGGAGGAATCGAACCCCAGGCCTCAGGCATGCAAGGCAAGTGCTCTACCACTGAGCCATCTTCTCAGCCCAGTGTGTGTTAAACTCTTTACAAGCACGGATCCATTCATTTGTTCCTCAGCTAGTTACTAATAATACTAATAATATGCCCCCTTTCCAGTATATGTGTGTATGTGTGTGTGTGTGAGTGTGTGTGTGTGTGTGTGTGTGTGTGTGTGTGTGGTTGTCAGGGTGGGGAGAGGGTGCAGTAACCAACTGAGTTTCTGCAGGCACACTGCTCTGAAGATAGAGCCAGAGTCAAAACCTGAGTAGATTGCTACTTTAACCCATTTCCTTTATCATTAAGCCACACTGTCCTTAGAATCGGGCTCATGTAAAGGCCAAAGTACAGGGCTTAGATTTGGCCAAGTTAATGAATGGGTTTTCAGACAAATTTGGGGGCTCTGCTTCCCTTAGTTCCTTTTCTGCCTCCACCTGCATTTTCATGAATCACTGCAGTAAAAACATATGGATTGCATTGAGTTAGCGCCCCCTTGTGGATAGAGCGGTGGTAGTAAGTAGATAAGGGATTTTGAAGATTTTTGTCATGAATTTTGTGAGCTCTCTGGGTCCTAAGGTGCATGCAATCCCAAGATGGATGGCAATAGAAATGAGAGTGTTGCCATGAAACTGTGAGGAAGGACTTAACAATGAATCAAACCGAAAACAAAGGTTTGCTTTATCTAATGTGCTTTGAAACCAATACATGATACTGAGTCCAAGGCAGAAACCAAGAGATCAGGAATGAAGAAAAGTCTTGTTAGAAAAGCAGTAGCCTCTACCTGTTGCAATAATAATTGTATGTTCTTTTATATCAGCAACTATTAAATATTAATTATACTAATATATATTAACTATACTAATATGTGGAATTCCTATGATTATATCCATAATCTTTAGAACAGCCCTTTATGGTAAAAATGATTCTTTCTATGCTACAACTGAGGAAGCTGACTGTTAAATGATTCAAATTACTTGTTTTTGGATTGTGTGCCTGCAATTCATCCTGTATGATTCTAAGTAAATCTCTACTTCAGTTTCTTCATCCTTTAAATTAGAATAATAAAGCATTTACTACATGAGGTTACATTAGAAATAAATGACAATCTTCAATCTGCATAAGTGACTTAGAAGAGTGTCAGCAGATAGTGAGTATGAATAAATATCATTCATTTTTGTCATTATTTAGAATCCCAAATCTCTCCTCAGAGTTAAAAACCACATACCCACTGTGTCATGGTATTGCCAATCAGATGTCTCAGACACCTCGAACTCATGACCACCCTCCATCCCAAAATAGTTTTCTCACAGTTGTCTTTGTGAGTACCTTTGTCAGACATAAGTCCATTAGATATAAATGTTGTTATTTCTCCTTTGTCTGCTTCAGTCCACAGAGCTATTCCCCCACCACGTTCTGAACTAATGATGGAAGTAGTTTCGCATCACCGCTATGAGTAGAAACGTTTTACAACTACTTAAAGATAATAAAAATGTATTTTTTAAAGAATAAACATTTAGGGCTGAAGATGTAGCTCCAGTGATAGAGCAGCTACCTATCAAAAGCAAGATCTTGAGGTCAAATGTCATACTGCCTCCCCCCCAAAAAAGAAAGAACAGACACTATCAACTATAAAATACTAGTTTTGTCATTTGTTACCTGCAAAGCTAATCTTCTCTGGGTGTCACTAGCCTCATCTTTACGATCTGGGAAATAATGGAATCTAGCTCATTAGATTGTTGTGAGGCTTAAATAAACTTGTGTATATAACTATCTTAAAACAGTGCCTCAGTATATAGAAACCTCTCAGTATCTGTTAGGTGCTATTTTTATTAACACAAGTTTATTTTCTGAGTTGTTATTTTGGTAGCTGTAGCCTTGGCTTCCTCATTACCGTGCCCGTCCGTCCATGTGTTTACTTCTGTAGGAAGCAGAACGGCAGGAAATGAATGTATGAGAAGTTTCTGGTAAAATCTGGATGGTGAAAGCCACAGACGACCTTAAATCAAACATAACAGCACAGATGGCTCAGACCCTCATCTATATTCCATATTTGTTTCAGGGAGGTCGGTGTCGAGCTAATACACAGCAAAGCCTGGCATTTAGAGGAGACTAAAACCAGGCGAGATGAAAATGATTAAAAATATTTGTTCGATCACCCAAATTATACTAGCTGAATTCCTCCCTTTGTATTTGACAGTGGGAATGGAAATGGATTCAACAAAGTTATACCAGTGAAGCTTGTGTAGTCACAGAAAACTGGGACAGAATACTGGGGACTTCTGCACTCACACAAGCTCTGGTTGAAGCATGTCCCTGGTCAGTACTTGGCATTAATCTATACCTTTACAAGGAGACAACTGCTGGACAAATCTCTCCTCACTTAGCTAGTTCAGAAATTCTTTTTTGTTGTTGTTAAGTTAATGTGGTACCAAGGAATCGAACCCAGGGTACATGCATGCTAGGCAAGCACTCTGCTCTGGGCCACATTTCCAGCCCCCATACCATACATTTTATAAAGATATTTGATTAAATTTTATTATTTCTAATTTTGTTTGAATTTTTTGTCAGTCCTAGGGCTTGAACTCAGGGTCTGGGCATTGTCCCTGAGTTTCTTTTATTCAAGGCTAGCACTCTACCAATTGAGCCACAATGCTACTTCTGATTTTTTTTTCTGTTTATGTGGTACTGAGGAATCAAACCCAGGGCTTCATGCATGCTAGGCAAGCCTCCTACCACTAAGCCACATTCCCAGCCCCCAGAAACTCTTGATTTACAAGAAGATGCCAATTCCAGATATGGATTTTTCCAAATGAAGAGGTCTCAGTCTGACACAGCAGATTTGTAGCTACCTTTTTCAGCCTCTGTGAATTCTTCTGTACAGGGGAAAGTGGTTGAAAATGATGGAGCGGGTAACATTGTTCAATAAGACATGTACTCATTACCTGACGTATGTAACTGTAACCCTTTTGTACATCACTTTTATAATAAAATTATTTTAAAAATAGTACTCATCTCATAGGATGCTGAAGAATTACCAGATCATTCATACAAAGCAGTAAACACAGCACATGACACAGAGTAAAAACTTAATTTCAATTAGACACTCACTATTCTTAATCCATAAGTATACTGAAATTTTTTGAAAAGGAATGGAGAAGACTTAGATTGTTTATATTTCAAAACATGGGAAGTTCGGTACAAAAGAAAATAATGCATACTGTACCATGGCCATAGTCATATTGGGGCTTCCGGTGTGAAAAGTGGAGTTCATCTAGGGCTTTGAAATAGTGAAATTAGAGGTCAGGAAGACCTGAGTTGGAACACCACTTTGGTATCTCAAAGCCAGCTTTGTAGAGGTAATGAATTTTCTCTGTGATACTCTTCAATTCATGCATTCTGTCATTAGGGAAGAAGTGGCCCTGGGATGGGGCCTCTTGGGCCATATAAGCAGGATTTTCATATGTGTTTGGTGGTGAGATGGAAATAGCATGTTTTTTCATTCCATTTTGTTACCACTGTTGGTGTTGCATTTGTCTGTAGGAAGGTATCATCAGGCAATTGCTGTAAATATGATTTCTGAAGCCAGAATACCTTGGTTCAAATTCCAACCCTGTTATTTTTTGTTGTTGTTAGTTTATGTGGTACCAAGGAATGGAATCCAGGGCACATGCATGCTAAGCAAGCACTCTACCTCTAAGCCACATTCCCAGCCCTGTGATCTTGGTCAAGCTATAAACCTCCCAAGACTGCAATGAGGATGAAACAAGATCCTATATAATCACATACATACATGTGTGTACAGGTGTATGTAGATGTAGATGTAGATGTAGATGTGGGCTCAGTGGAAAGAGAATGGGTTAAGTAGCCAGGTTTGAAGCCTTAAGTTAGTTGTATGATCTTAGCTAAGTGGCCTTGCCTCTCTAAATGTGTTTCTTCATCTTTAAGTATGATGTCCAATACAGCACTTGCTGTGAGGTGGAAATGGCCTGGCATATGTTAACAAGCTGTTCTTAGACACTACCCCATGTAAGTCTAGAACATTTAGCATGTCGGGGATGAAGAATGGGGATGGGACAGTGAGTACAGTCTGAAGGGAAAAGGAGAATAATAAAGAGAACCTGTAAAAATATTAAGGCATCCTAATTAATATATCTTTACCTCACCTTCTTTCTTTGTGATGAGACTATTTTCAGCCTATCCTTTAACAATTTTGGATATACAATGCTCTTTTAGCTATAATATCTATATGGTACAACAGATCACTAGAACTTACTATCTAAGTGCAACTTTATACCTTTGACCTCCATCTTCCCATACCCCTCCCTTCCTTCCCAGTAATTACTCTTCTCCTCTCTGTTTCTATGCATTTGATTTGTTTGTAGCTCCCACAATGCAAATAAGAGCATATTTGTTTTTCTGTGCCCAGCTTATTATACTTAGCATAGTTTCCTCTAGGTTTATCTATGTTGTCATAAGTGACAAAGTTCCCTTCTTTCTAAAAGCTGAATGCTATTCCATTGTGAGTGTATACCACATGAATCCATTCATCTATTGGTTGACATTTAGGTTGTTTCTATGTCGTGAATAGAGAAAATGATTTAGTCACTCTACAATGTACACGTGGATCATAACCTTACACTGTACTATAGTAATATAATTACTATTTGTTGATTTAAAAATGGGAAAGGAGCTGGGGTGTGAAGGGAGAGGTGATGGGATGGTATAATACCTGATAGCTCCTAGGTTATCTGTGAAAGGAGCAAGGTCAACAACTGAGTCTGAAGGAGTCACAGTGGGCAAGAGGAGTCTGGAGGTCACAAGGTTGATTGTGTAGACCTGTTGGCCCACTGTGGTAGCCTTACATCCCATAGCTCTACATATTACCTTCTGCACCCAAAAACTCTCTTGGATTACATATGGCTTGGCTTCTCCATGACAAATACTGCATGTATGTATGTGTGCTGCCATAACTATAACCATTCTCTGAATTCTTTGAGACATTGTGTATGCTTACTCTTGCACTTTTCTGATGCCTGTGAATTCAGGGATCCATCAGCAGGTCTGTTTGCCCACTGTAAGCTTCTTGAAGATGGGATCAGGGTAGTGAGCCATTTCTCCATGGAGGAAGGCACAGCACAGACTTGAGTTGATAGTATGGCTTCTTGTCATCCCATTTTCTACTACTAGAGGCAACACAAAGACTCAAAAACTCCATATTGTCTTGTACTTGACTTTTCTTCAATTTCAGAGTGTCTTTATAAATTTTTCTGTCACCCTTCTTCACCTCCCCTTGTACTTCTCCTTAGGATTTGGGGAAGCATTTTTCCGTATCTTTTGTTCACCTGAACACAAGAGACTTCTTTGGAATTTCTGGAGCCCTCTGGAATTCACTTCCAACACATGGAAAATCCAAACAATGCTTAAGGGTGGGGATAGGGGTTCAATTGTCAGAGCTAAGGAAGACTTCCTGTTGCTCTATATAGCTTGAAACAAGTCTTTTGCAAAGACCCACCACTCAACTCTCTAGCTTCAGAAGAGGCCTTACAATCTGACCCATCATAAACAAGATGCCCTCCAGATTGCAATATGGTCAAAGGAGGGTCTGGATGAGTATATGTCACCATGGGCCCAAGGAACATTGACAGGTGGGGAATAGGTGAGGAGGTTGTTCCACCATTTCTTTTTTTTTTTCTTTTTTGCCAGTCCTTCGGCTTGAACTCAGGGCCTGGGCACTGTCCCTGAACTTATTTTGCTCAAGTTTAGCATTCTACCACTTGAGCCACAGCACCACTACTGGCTTTTTCTGTTGTGTGGTAGAGAGGAATCAAACCCAGGATTTCATGCCTGCTAGACAAACACTCTACCACTAAGCTACATCCCCAGCCAAGTTGTTCCATGTCTATACACTTGGTCCTGGGATTCTACTTGCCAAATGTTCACATAAACATATTCAGAGAATATACCTAGGATTTCTGATTGTCAGAGACACATTGTTTGAATCAACTTTTCCCCCAGATACTCTATTCTGTCACTCTAAACCATCAACCTCACCCTCACCCCTTGATCCAGGCACTTGGCTTCTAAAGACGCTCAAGCTTCAGTCAGGAGGCTGGCATGTGACTTTGCTGAGCACTTCTAATATGTGACAACTCTGATCACATGCTATGTTTAGGTTCTGCACCTGTTTTACAACACAGTCCTACCTCCTCCTCACCAGCACTGGGGTGGTGGTGTGAAAAGAACCCTGAATTTGGAGCCAGAAGCTTTAGTTTGAGGTTCCAACTCCTACAGTCCTCCTGTTTGCTATGATGGTCTCCAGTGGCTTCAGCGAGCATTTTCCAGTTGAGTTGCCCCTTTAAAAGGAAAAGAACATATATATCTATACATAGTTCTCAATTACTGACTCATTTCATTACAATGTTAAACTACGTACAAGGAGAAAATAAACTGTAAGCCCCTGATGCTTCTGGCGGATATACAATTATAAAGCTGAAACAAACTTCTGAATGAAATGTAAACAAAACTTTTTTAAAAAACCAATAAAAATCAAATGATCAACCGCTATTTTAACAAGGTGGATGATGTTGTTTTTCTAAAATTAAATTGCTGTTGAGATCGTGACTGTGGAGCCGACTGGAATACAGGTTCTTTTGAGTTCGTCATGCTATATTACTGTGAGCCAGGCGATGACTCAGCCCTCCACCACTTTTTTCCTATTAGATCTACTGCAAAACTGTCATTCTTCCAGCCCTCAGGGACATCATTTGGCCTTCACTGGGACTAAGGCATCATTTATGTATTAAGTTCTCCTCTGTTCTTTTCTCATTAGTCCTTGACAACGCAAGCAGGACATTGTGAAGCTAATCAGTTCTTTTAGACAAAATGTGGCATTGATTGCTAGCTAGATATCTCAGTAGGTCTCCCTTTTCCCTATTAATGTCTTAAGCTGAAAATTATATTTCACAACCTTTCTTTTTTGCAGCCATACTACAAGGTTCGGGGAATGACATATAAGTAAAAGTGTTGTTTAGGATCTTCTGAAAAGGGAGGAGGCTAGTCTATCTTGGTCCTTTATCCTATCTTAATGCTTCAAACCAACAAGTATTGTCTGGAGCTCCAGCACTCAGCTTGGCTCATGAGGATCAAAGCTGTACATAAAGAGTACCACAATATAGACCTAGGATGTAGAACTGGCAAATCTTCTCTCGAAACTTTTGTGGTGCGAAAGAGAATGAGTCTTCTGTCTCATTTAGAACATTGTTCTTTGGGATTTTTTCCCTCATGTTTAACCTAACATTGTCCTGATACATCGACACAGGTGAAAACAAGGGCCCTAATCCTTATAACTACCGATAGGTACAATTAAAGCATACAGATGATTGATGTAGAATAAGCTTGTGTCATTCATTTTGGTTTTAATTGTGACAAAACACTGCCTAATTGGTAGTACAGCCAGTATGGAAAACAGCATAGAAACTGGGAGAGAGTAAGGGAAGGAGTGACATTGTTCAAAAAGAAATGTACTCTTTATCTGACTTATGTAACCATAACCCCTCTGTACATCACCTTTACAATAACAATAGTTTTTTTTAAAAAAATACACAAGACTTGAAAACAAACAATAGAAATTACTCAAAAAATAAAAACTACAAATAGAACCACTAACCTCGCTTTTGGATACACGTTCTAGTAGAAATGAAATCAGTACCTCATAGAGATATCTACTCTCCTATGTTCATTACAGAACGTCAAAACTCACCCAGAAAGGACATAGGAGCCTATTGTTGAGGTAATGACATACAGACAATGGACATTCTAGTGGATGCTCTGGCTTTGAGCCTGTCTCGCAGGCAAGACCCCAAGTACAGAGCTATGAAGAAGCAAGCCAAGAAAACAATGGAGGAGGAAGGCAGAAGCCAGCCTCACCTGCCTACACAGACCCCAGCATCTAGCTCCCTATTTCCTTGTCCCATAGAAATGCACAGAAAATTGCTTCTGCTGGCATGACAGATCATAAGCCAAGAGAGTGGCTGTCATTGCTTCCTAGAATGCCAGAGGAATAGAGCAGGTGATGGAAGAATGAGGCCAAAGTGCTAGCCAGGAAGGGTCAGCTTTCTATCCCTCTGTGGGGCCCCAGCTGCTGGACATAGCCATGGCCCCGGAAACTTGACTCCTCTGACTGAAATCCCCATGCTAACTTCAAATTTAGCTATGGGCCTTAGGCCACTTTCTAAACGGCCTCTTCATTTGTTCCCCTCCTCCCCATTGCCTCAGCCTTCAGGGCCAAACTCTGGTACAAGGGGAGCACTATGAAATTGGAACCTCAGTTTGGCCTGCTTCACTTGTCTCCAAATAATAAATCTTAATCAAGTCACTAGAGAGAATCCCTTTTGCCTTTACCACAAATTCTTTACTTCTCTGTTCCCTTTTTCCTCCCTTCCATTCCCACCTTCCTCTGGCCTTTTGGGAGTCTCTTCCCCCTATAGGCTTTGCTGGGCCCTCCAGGGTGAAGTAGTGGGAAAAGCACTGTTTGGCCCACAAAATGAAAATTAATCCCGGATCTGCCACTAAGTAGCTGTAAGATCCAGAGCAAGTCACTTCAACCCTCCAAGTTTGTTTCCTGTCCTGGAAAATAGATATGGTAATTCTCCCAATGAAGCTGCTGCCATGATTTAATTGAATGAAACAAAAATCTGTAAACGTCCCCAATATCTAGAACGGGCTTTCAACTGATATGTTGTGTGTCATGTATTCTGTACCCGTGATAACTATTCCTCAAACCTGACCCTTCCACTGTGGCTGGCCTTGATGAATGATACCTGCTGCCAGCCAGAAAAGCACAGAATGGATCCTGACTCATTCCTCTGCCTTAACTTCCAAGTTCAATCCATCACCAAGGAAGGCCTGTCAATTTAACTTCCATGTCTCAGTCAGATACTGTCTCATAATAACATGAATCTCTGTCATTGTGCTGAAAAGTTGCAATTTTACATTTATGGTGAGATATCCATGCTAATCTCCCTTTTTATTTTCAGCACCCAGCACCATGTCTGTCATTCAGTTAGGTACTTCATAAATATTGTTGAAGAAACAAATGAGGTTAGAATTACTCCATTATTTTCGTTAACTGGTAAGTCATTTCAGGCTCAGTGAGGCTAAATAACTTGCCTAGAGTCACGCAGTGAACAGCCAAACTAGGATTCAAACTAAGATTTGTCTGATCCCAGAGCTAGTCTGTTTTTCCCCCAGCTTTATTGAACAAACAAAATTGTATAAATCGGAGGTGTACAATGCGATGATTTGATATACGGATATAATGTGAAATGAGTACTGTGATCAGGTTGACTACCACATCCATCACTTTACCCTTATCATTTTCTGGTGTGTGGTGAGAACATTTAAGATCTGCTTCCTAGCCAGGCATGGTGATAAATATTGCAATTCCAGAACTTGGCTGAGGCAAAAGGATCATGACTTTGAAACCAGTTTGGGCTACAGCGTGAGACCCTGTCATATACACAAATGCTTTGACAGGGGTGAGGGGGGTTAGAAACAGAGACAGGAGTGAGTGTGATAGAGTAGGTAAAATTGATTAGAATGCTGTGTGAACATGTGTGGAGATAGAACAAGTAAAATTCCCCTCTGTACAACTAACAGAAGCCAATTAAAAAATACTACATAGGAAAAAAATCTGCTGTAGTCTAGCAAGCTCAAGTTGAAATCTGCTGTAGTGTAGTCCTGAGTTCAAACTAGAGTGCTGTGAATAACAACAACAACAACAATAATAATAATATAAATTCTCTTAACAAATTCCAAGTACACAATACAATATTATCAATTGTGCCCACCATGCTGTATATTCAATCTTCAAATACTATTAATCATATAAATGGAACTTTGTGCCTATTTGTCAATGATAAAATGCTATGCTGGCAGGATGTGGTACAAGTGTGAGACAGGGCAGGAGAGTGACAGCCTTCTGTATATTTTTGCTAGCAAACTAGTCTTTAAGTAAAACCCTTCCCTTGTTGTACATAGGGACTGTCATCAAAGTTTAAGTCTGAATCAAGATTCTCATTTGGATGAGATGGCATCTTCATTCTTTTCAGGTTCATGACTCTTTGACCTGTGCCTGGTGTAGGATACAGTCAGTCTTTCTCATCCTTGAGGTCAAACAGTTGCAGATTGAGAATACTTTTTAAATGTTCCTATTGTAAACATGTATGAGATACTTGTTTCATGTTATAATTCACTTAACACAATTTGACAATTATTTACATCATATTAAGGATTATAAGAGATCTATAGATGATTTCAATTAGACAAGAGAGTGTGCACAGAGCCCACACAAACGCTATACCATTTTACCAAAGGGACTTCTGATGATCATAGATTTTGATATCTTAGCTTGCTGATACCAATCCCGATGGGTGCCTGGGGAAAACTATCTGTACACAGAGGGTCCTTGGAAAGGGACAGACAGGCTTGGTAAAATGGAGCTGCCTTGAAGTCTGAAGGCAGAGGGAGTCAGGGTTCACACACTTGGTGGACACAGCAATTCCTCATTTCTAAGTCCATTTCAAATGGGAAATGAGTCACAACAACATGTTGGGGGTGGCTGGAGCAGAAATGGGGACACAGCATAGAATGATCTAAGTGTGAGTAAAGTATTGAACTAGGTGTTAGTTGGATCTTCCCACCAATCTAGAAGAGGAACTAAAGATCAAAGTGGTTAAGAGACTGACTGGAAATCACACAGGCAGAGGGAGCAACAGCACCCATGGCTGCATCTCCAGAGTTCATGTTCTTTCTTCTATAGCATAATATTATATGTTGAAACCATGGGGAGTTGAGGAGGAAATTTTGAAGGAAGAAATAGAGTCAAAGTTCAAAAAAGTTCTGCCTACCAAAAGCATCAGATCACAGGACCTCCACTTTCGTGCTTAGAGCTCTCTCAGAACAAGCTGGAATGAACAGCTAGTAGCATGTCAACATAGACTGGCATAGTCCGTGGATCCACCCTGACCCAGAACTCTACCCTTGTGCTACCCCCTTCCATACATCTAGCAAGTTCTTGATGCAGTAATATCTCAATAAGTCAAGACTACTATTTTAGACCTCTTAGCTCCTAGCATCTCTAGGAAGGGACAGGAGAAGGAGCTTTGGAAGATCATGCATGAATCAGATGAATTCAGATTTTTTTTAAAATAGTGAAGCAAGGCATGATGGCACATACCTGTAGTCCAAGCTACTTAGTAGGCTGAGACAGGAAGATCACTTAAGCCTCAGAGTTTGAAGTCAGCCTGGGCAACACAGTGAGATACTTATCTGAAAAAAGTTACTTTCTATTGAAGTACAACATTCAAATTCAGGGTTATATGGTCTTGAAGATGACAAAACAGGCACATCTGATACCTGAAATTTTTTACTTCTAGCCCTACCACTTACTACTACCTATTGGCAAGTCACTTCCTTTCTCCAATTCTCATATTCTTCTTCTATCAATGCATATCATCATCTCTTCTTTGGGGGGAGGGATAAATGAAGACTAATGTACATAACATAGTGTAGTGTATAGGTAAGTACATAACACATGGTAGGCATGCATTGTTCTTGTTCACAACCAATTGTACCGAGCAGAGCATCCTGTTTTTGTAGATGTTAGTAGTTATTACTCAGATGTTCAAAGGTTCCATTTTTACTTATTCAGACATTGCATTGTAAACACAATTAGCAATCTTACTGTGTTCAGATATACTCCCCATTATTAAGCTTCTCTGATCTTTAGAGACTCGTCTATCCATGACAAAAGATAGGTTTGTGAAGGCCTAGAATTTTCTGTCACACATCTGTAACTGTGGCAGACATAGAAGCACATGTGAAAATATAAGCATGTGCATTCACTTTCAAACCAACAAAACAGTCAACATGAACTATCATAAAGTAATCATTCTATGATTGAATTTTTGTCAGTCATGGGGCTTGAACTCTGGGCCTGGGTGCTGTCCCTCAGCTCTTCAGCTCAAGCTAAGCACTCTACCACTTGAGCCACTTCCAGTTTTCTGATGGTTTATTGAAGCTAAGAGTCTCATGGACTTTCCTGCTCTGGCTAGCTTTGAACCGTGATCCTTCGATCTCAGCCTCCTGAGTAGCTAGGATTACAGGCGTGAACCACCAGCCCCCAGCTTATGATTGATTTTTAAACAATAAGAAACTCATCATTGAGAAAGCCCTATGTCTGATATCTATAGTGTTTTAGTATGAGCATTTATGAAAGGAAAAGCGTGGTCTTCTCATGGTCATGGTCACTGGATGTGTGGCATATATATTGGCTTCAAAGATCAATGGAAACCCATTAGTTAACCTAGGTGAACATCAGAATCACACCTGACAGTTTGATCTTGCTAGAAGATGGCTATTGTCATCCTAAAATTCCCAGTGAACACAGCTCCGGACATGTATGCTTTCAGACTGCAATTGCCAGGGAACTCACTGGGTAAATAGCTGAGTCTCTAAGTATAAAGAAATCTACAGCGAACTAGCACTAGAGCCTCTATAGCCATTAGTTGCAACTCCAGGAACACCATGTGAAGTATGGTAGTATTCTAGGTAAACAGATAGGAAGTATGAGGCTTGCCTGGGTTGGCCAGGGTAGTTTGACCATCTGTGCCAGCACAGGAGTCTACCTGGAAGGTAGAGGTATCTTCTTGGTATGTCTAGAGTTACCTGACGGTGTTCAGTGTTGCTAGTTTGTGTGTCCAGAGATAAATATGGGTCCATACATCTATCTCAGCTATTGGCCAGGCCTCTGGATTTCTTCTCTAACTCTCCTAGGCCCAGGTATTTCTCCAGCAGTACATATGACTTGCAAGTTGCCATAGTTGTCCCTGGAGTAGGGAAACTTTGGGTGGATCAACAATTTATTCTGAGACTCAGGCTCCTTTGGCTCTCACAATTTCCCTGTAGTCTGGCCACTTAGGGTAAAATCAGAGATAGATAGCTTCAGAGAAAGACCCAACCCACTCTAGCATAGATTCCAGGCAGGCTGAGCAAAAGGTCTTCCTCTCCCTCAGTCATGGCCCAAATTCTCCACTCTAGCTCTCCCAGCTCCATGGCTTTCAGGGACTCAATACTCAATCAAAGGCCTTTGAACAGAAAGACCAAGTTATAAGGTGGTTGCCAGTGGCTCATTCCTGTAATCCTAGCTACTGGAGTCTGGGATCTAAGATCACAGCTCAAAGCCAGCTCATGCAGAAAAGTCTGTAAGACTCCATCTCTAAAATAACCAACAAAATAAGGCGGGAGGCATAGTTCAAGTGGTAGAGTGCTATCCATGAAAAAGTGAAACAAGCATGAGTATCTAAGTTCAAAATCTGGTACCAGCAAAACACAAACCAAGAAAAGCCAAGATTGGCAGACATGACACAGACACAGCCATGTAGTCCTGAGTGAGCCATGCTCTGAAAGTCAAATACACTGCTCTCCAGAGCCTCTGTGTCACTTTCCAGCTGTGTGAGCCTGGACAGGTTGCTTAGCTTCTCTGAATATTGCTTTTCTTGTCTAAAAAATGTGGTAAAAATGAAATCTATTTTTGTAGTAGTCAAATTGATAGTTCATGCCAACTACGACACAACTTTGGGCAAGGTACTTAGCTTCTCTGTGCTTCACTTTCCTGTCTTTAAAATGAGATGTAGTAGTATCTACCACAACCTCACAGGGCCGTTGTGAGAATTAAATGAACTAAAATTTGTAAAGTATTTTGAGCAGAGAATAGCACACAGTGTTTGTTAAATTAGTAAGTGTCAATTTCTTCACAATTTCTGTCCATTAACTACTGTGTCTCAGGCATTATTCAAGTAATTAGGGAATCACAAATAAGATGAAAAAGATTAGCTACTTTTGTAGCTCATAGTCTAGTAGGGAACCACAATAAGTAAGCAAGCAATAAAATAAACAAGACAAGTATAAAGTACTTATTTATATACAAGAAATGAAGCATTGTAGTAGGCAATGGAGAAGTTGCCAAGAACAATTCCATATGTGGTCAGAGAAAGTCTTTAGAAAGAGACCACATTTAAGCTGAGTTACAGATGCTACTCACCATCCAGGTAGAGGAAACAGAGTTCAAGGTTCTGAGGCATGTTTGGATCACAGAAGGGGCAAGGGAAAGCAGTAGAAGATGAAAGCAGAAAGAGAGACAGAGAATCATGTAAGCACCCAGGCTCCAGATTAAGACACCAGGTTTATAATCCCAGCATAGAACCCATTTAATAGACCAACCACTTTTTTTTATATATGGGAGAATGAAAGTCAAGTAAGGGGAAACCTTTGTCCAAGATCACACAAAATATTGGTAGTAAAGCTAAGGTTAGGACCAAGTTTCCACCATTCTTGTAGCATCTTGCTTTTTATGGGGGGAGGCATGTCATGGGGCCTGAACTCTGGGCCTGGGCGCTGTCCCTGAGCTCTTCAGCTCAAGGCAAGCGCTCTACCACTTGAGCCACAGCTCAACTTCAGGCTTTTTCTGCTTGTGTGGTGCTGAGGAATGAAACCCAGGGCCTCATGCATGCAAGGCAAGCACTCTACCACTGAGCCACCTTCCCAGCCCCTAGCATATTTTTAATTACTATCTTTTAAGTAGTTGTAGAAAGAAGTTGCCATTCAACAAAGTAATTTATAAATATATCTAGATCAATGTCACCCCTTTCAACAGCCTCACCCATCCATCCCAACCAAGCTCTTCCCTCACTTAATTGTATAGCATATACACTGAACTCTTAACTGCATTCTCCCCCTCCAACACTTCTATTTGTCTACCCCTCTGCATCCTTCATTTTATTCCTGGCCATATTAAATGTGTGTTCAATGAATCTGAATACTTTACAATGCATTTCAGGGCACCGAACCCTGAAGCCAGCCTGAGCCAGAGGAAGAGCATCAGCCTAGAATCCTGGGTCTCTAGCTCCCTCAGGTTCCAGCAGCCATCTGCTTGTTGGCCACAGTAGAGCAATGCTCCACTTTCATAGCACATTACCGGTTGGTTCAGTCAGTCAGGACATCCTGGTATTTTCTTCCCTGAATTTAAATAATCTGGCATTTTCAAAGAAAATTCTGATAGCCTGGTCCTGGTGGCTCATGCCTGTATTCCTAGCTACTCAAAGAGCTGAGCTCTGAAGATGTCAAGATTCAAGACTAGACCAGGAAAAATCTTTGAGATTCTTATTAACCAGTAAAAAGCCAGAAGTGAAGGCTTGACCCAAGTGGCAGAATTGCTAGCCTTGAGTAAAATAAGGTATGCACAGTGCCTGGACCTTGAGCTCAAGCCTCAGTACCAGCACACACACACAAAACATACTCATCAATAGAAAGATAAAGAAATTTAGAACAGATGAGAAGGATTACAGGACATGCATCTTGACATGTATTATTTTCTGATTAAACAGTGTGTTTTCCTTGTAAATTAGGAAATTGTACATCTATAAAGAAATTTAAATCCACCTGTAAACCCACAGAGATAATCATTATTAACCATGTACTTCTGACACTGTCTTCCTTCAGTATAAAAATTCAAATAAAATAGAGTATAAACATATATACACATATGTATCATGTATTCCTCACTTAAAATTATGAATAATTCCCAATCATTAAAGATTCTCAAGAGCATGATTTCACTCATTCATGTGTAATATACTGATCAAAGTATATGCAGTAATCTAACCCGAGCCCTAGAGCAACAACTCTCAACGTGTAGACATTGATAATTGATTAAAAAAGAAAATTGATATAAAAAGTTCTTAGACAAATGAACTTGTAAACATTGTCTCAAACATAACCTTTCAAGTTTGTTTTCAATAGAACTGATACCAGTATGTATTGGACTCTTCCAAAGCATATAATATAATGCAGTATAAAGCATTTCCTGTCCCTTATCTGTAAAGCCTCTCATTTTAAGGAGGCTGTGTACAACACAGTGAAATACTGCCCCAGTGTGGACATTTAGGTTGTTGCAATCTTTCATTCAAAAAATCAAGGAGAAAAATGAGGGAAGGGGTAACAAGTCTGACAAGAAATGTACTTATTACCTTACTTATGTAACTGTGCATCACCTTGACAATAAAAAAGAGCCTTTCTTTTTATTGTGAAAATACCATACAGAGGGGTTACAATTGCATGGGCAAGGCAATGAGTACATTTTCTTATCAAGCATTGTTGCCTCCTCCTTTGTTTCCCCTTACCATCCCTTCCCATCTCCACCCCCACCCCTCCACGTGCCCCCCCCCGCCAAAGTTGCAAAGTTCATTTTTTGGCATAAAAAACTCATTCTGCTTTAATTGTACTTGCCCAGATGCCCCTCAATAGATGAATGGATCAAGAAAATGTGGTGTATATGCACAATGAAATTCTATGCCTCCATCAGAAAGAATGACATTGCCCCATTTGTTAGGAAATGGAAAGACTTGGAAAAAGTTATATTAAGTGAAATAAGCCTTGCATAGACTTTCAGAGTTTTGAAAAGTTAGGTATTTTATTCAAAGTTCCTCATTTGATACTTGAGTGATGTTTTTCTTTCTTTTTCTTTCCTTTTTGGCCAGTCCTGGGGCTTGAATTCAGGTCCTGAGCAATGTCCCTGAGCCTCTTTGTGTTCAAGGCTAGCACTCTATTACTTGAGCCACAGCGCCACTTTCAGCTTTTCTGAGTATTGTATTGGAGATAAGAGTCTCACAGACTTTCCTGCCTGCTCTAGCTTTGAACCACAATCCTCAGATTTCAGGCCTCCTCAGGAGCTAATATTACAGGCCTGCGCCAGCACTAGCTTTGCTAGTGATTAAACTGGGTTCACATGTTGGGCAGAAAGAAGTCAAAGGTAAAGTACTATTCTTCACACATCATATTAAGAGTATGATTCCGGTTCAATGTGACATCCATAACTGAGAACGGCATTCCAGAGTCTTCCTCAAGTTAGAGAAAAAAAGCAAGCACCAAAAACACCAATGAAAATGGGTATATTTACTTCCAGATAAAATGAATATAAATGGGAAAAGCTAATTTTTAAATGGTTTAAAGGTTCTTAATTTCATCTGAAGGCAAGACTTCAAATGAAGAAATAGTTAAGAATAAGGAGAGAATAGATCAGTATCCCCACACTCATCTCTACAGCTGTGGATCTGAAACTTTTGACCAAGCAACAGAGATAATACTTAAAACATAGAGTTCTGAAGCTTTCCCTGAAAAAATCTACTTTACTTGGAACACATTGTCAAAGCTTGAGTCTAAGAGAATTCTATAAATAAAAAAAACAGGGTACAATGCAGTGGTACACAATGAAGAAGAGGTTCCAATTCAAGTTGTGAGTGGTTAGGGAGAATGATAGAAGGGGTAACATTGGTCAAGATGCATTGTATTCATAGTGATATGTTGAATTGAAATGTTTTTTACACAACTACTGAAAGATAACCAAAAAGAAGATGCTGGGTACTCTGAATGAAGATAACAACCTAAAACTTAACACAAACTAGTTTGCCCACAAGAAAGACAGCAAAGATCTGAGATCAGAACAACCCTCAAAGATAGGCTCAAAAGGTCCTTCATTTAATTGCATCTGATTGTAGGGCAATTGGTGCCTGGGACACTTACAAAAACAATAGAGGCAACTATACAAAGCAATAAAGCCTAACATCTGGGTATGACTTCAGGGAATGTACCTAGCTTATCCAAATTTTCAGGGAGACAGTCACCAATGCTCTGAGCACTGTTATCCTAGAGCCATGGTGCACATGCCTGAGGCTGCCCTCCTAACTACAAAGACAAAGACCTCACACTAAGTCAGACATCTATCTCTCTATGCCAGATTAATTAAAGTACAAAACAGGCCCAAAAAGCAGCTAAGCTTTGCAGGAAGAAAGGTGAAAGCAATATTCAGGTGCTTCAACATATTAGCTAAAGTGCCCAATTTTCAATCCAAACTTAGGAGACAAGCAAGGAAACAGGAGAGTGAACAAGATTTAAATCATAGCAAAGTGGACATAATTCCTTCAAATGTGATTATCTACTTGTCCCTGCATCAAGAGGATGGGTTGGAAAGCACAAATGAAATTTGAGAATGGAGGTGAAGCAGCTGCTCAAAGAGAAGGAGAAAGATTTGAATGGGAATTTCAGACTTTGCTGTTCACATACTGGATCCACTCCAACTATAACCATCACATAGGACCAATAAATAGTGGATAGCTTTGGACAGATCACATCTCTTTCTTTTCCAGAGGAGACAGAGTCATTCATATATATGAATAGCAGCATTGTATATTGGCTCCATGTATTAATTCTGGTGCTAATGATTTGGTTTAATACCAGGTTTTGTCTTCTATTTAGAGATATGACCTTTGACAAGTGATTAATCTTGCATGGATTAGTTTTCTTTTCTGAAAAAATATAATAACAGTATCTAGCATACAGAGTTGTTTGTTGTGAGGACTAAATGAGATGGTGAAGATGAAATTCTTACTGTAGTTCATAGCACAGAGTCAACATTCACAAGATAACTGTTCCAGAGCTTCAGCCTCTGATGTGTTCTCTGAGGAAACTCCTACCTAACCATGTCTTCTCTGTTCAATGAGTGTCTAATGGTCAACTCTTAAATACCATTCCTGGATTGGAGATTATCGGATATATCAGTAATGGACTCTGCTCCTGGACCTTAATCACTACTTCCGGTGCCCATATCTTCCCATTGTCAGGGCTTTTATGATCCAAGCCAAGAAAAATGATCAGGGGAAATTGCAAATCACACTCTCTTCACTGATGCATATCCCACACCCCTCCACCTTCCTCTATCAAAATATTATGGTGTGTGTCTCTGGAGTACAAGACAAATCATTTGAGCACTGTTGCTGTTCAAGATTATCTGCAAACATGTTCACCTCCATCAGAGGAAATAATTAAAATCTCACGTACTTGCTTATAGCAATATTCTTTGGTGCTTGACTCAGTTGGATGAGCAGGAAGATAATTCCTTATATCGGTATAGCTTTATAGCTTTCAAAGAAATTTCATTTTAGTCACTTGAAAGATTACAACTAACTTGGGGTTGGGGAGGGTACGAATCAATCACTTTGCAACTGAATAAACAGATGTGTCAAACCTCCTGACTTCTAGCATAGGCTATTTCTCTTTGTTAACCTAACTCCCTGCGGGAAGACAAGACCATTGATTTACTCTTCACAGTGGCTGGAAATTGATCACTTCAAATTTTCACCAGCTTCTAAAACCTGTGTGGCCTTCAGTGTGGGTGACCCTGCTGGTAATGCTCTCTTTCCTTTTTTTTTAATCACTGCTGCATGCAAACTATATTCCATCCCTCTCTATCTTGGTCTCTGTCAGTTTGATCCATTTGTCAATTTTCAATCTTTAGATATCACTCTCCACCCACATGCTTATTATAAGCTGCTTGTACTATATTTCCATCTCATCCATCTTCTCAGATTCTGAATGTATCAAAAGAAAGGTCATATTTCTCTATTCCAATTTCTGCTAATGGCCTTAACAACACTTAATGGAAACAGAAAAAGATTTCACTTTTCAAAAGCGTTCGATCAACTTTCAACCAGTTCCTCATTAATTCTATGTTTCCAAGGATTAATCAAACAGGATGATTGATTTGTACTACCCTGGGCCCACTTTATGACATGCTAGATTCTGTCTTCTAAGGCCCACTTGTAGTGTGGCAAGGTATATTTAATCATAATCATGTTATTTGACAAATGATCTTAAGGGCCAGTCATCTTACAAAAATGTTAGCTGTCTGACAATAAAGTGGCAGCTCAGAATCACCATACCCTTCCCTGCTTTTTCCAAAACTAGATCAGACTTCCCAAGCTCAAGAGTTGGCAAACATCCAATGCTATGCCATGAGTAATAAGTGTTTGGGGAAGGTTAAAGCAAGGAAAGATGCTAGATTTACATTGATTACACAGTTAGTGATGGGAGACAGAAAATGGAACATTGCATATATAAACAAACCTTCTGATTCTTGAAAAAAAGGGTTATGCACAAAGTTAATAGTTCTTAAGAGGTATTATAGGGGAAACACTTGTATATGTCTCTTGTATACTGCCCCAATATCTTCCCATTACACATATCTGATCCTACCAGACTTATGAGGTAGAGAAAGAAGAGACACACTGATTAATCATATAAGACCTCTTGCAAGTACAGGGGGAAACTAGTTGAGAATATAGTCTAATGCACAGTGATTAATGAGGAAGACAGACAAGTAAGTAATTGCATTAGAGGTCAGTGTGAATGAACTATTAAGGAGTAAATACAAAGTGCTGTGTGAATATAAAAGAGAAATAGAGAAAAATGAGGGAGGGGGTAACAATGTTCTACACGAAATGTACTCATTACCTTACATATGTAATTGTAACCCCTCTGGACATCAACTTGACAATAAAATTTGTAATTTAAAAAAAGACATCAAGGAGAATTTCTTTGAAGAAGTAGTACTTACAAAGAGCATCTTTTAAATCAAACTTTGGTCAGGATTTTCTGAATTCTTTTCCCAAGCAGATTCCACTTGTCAACTTCCATATCTGTTTTTACATGCCTCAAATTTAGTAAGAAGTCTCCTTAGTTTGGCTTAGCCAGTACCCCCCTCTCAATTTCTGGTCAGATTTTTCATCCTACACCTGTCTCGGATGATGTCTGATCAATTTGACTCAACTTCACCAAGAGTCTTGTTAGAACAGTTTAGTAAGATGCCTCCTCTTAATCATTTCAATCTACTAATTTTGCAATGAGGTTCTTGGGTATAAATTTCTATTTTTCCATGTTGTGTTTGGAGTTGAACCCAATCCTTCTCATCTACAAAAAAATACCATTGGAATAATCCCTATACCTGCCACAACAGCCTCTTCAGAATTCTGCCATACTGTTTTTTTATTAAGTAGTGATGAGTAATTTTTTTCTTTTTTTGTCTGTCATGGGGCTTGAACTTTGGGCCGGGGGCACTGTCCCTCAGCTCTTCAGCTCAAGGCCAGCACTCTACCACTTGAATCACAGCACCACTTCTGGTTTCTTGGTTGTTAATTGGAGATAAGAGTCTCACAAACTTTCCTGCCTGAGTAGCTAGGATCACAGGTGTGAGCCATCAATGCCTGGCTAATTTTTTCTTTAACACAGTTAAGTTGAGCTCTGGTGCACACCAAAGAAGTAGATAAGAGGAGGTATGTGGGGAAAAAATGTTTCTCAAACATTAAGAATACTATATCCCATGAACTGAAAGAGAGAAGACAGAAAGGAGATGGGGAGGGAAACAGAGACAGACAGATTAGAGAGAGAGAATGGATGAGTGCTTATGTATATATGTATCACTGAGTATGGATGAAATTGAATACTGAGACTCATATATTGTATGGGAACTCAACTCAGAATTCCAGCTGTAAAAGATGTGATAAGAAATGGAAGTTTTACAATCACAAACAAGGCCATACTAAAGCTACTTGCACAACTATGTTTATCGCAGCCTTATTCACCATAGCTAAGACATGGAACCAACCCAGATGCCCCTCAGTAGATGAATGGATCAAAAAAATGTAATATATATATACATATATATATATATATATAATGGAATTCTATGCCTCCATCAGAAAGAATGACACTGCCCCATTTTTTAGGAAATGGAAAGACTTGCAAAAAATTATATTAAATGAAGTAAGCCAGACTCAAAGAAATATAGGTACCATGGTTTCCCTTATTTGCAATAACTAGTATATAATCTTACCCGACAAGCAGAAAAGTTCAAAAGCTATGTACATATGACCATATAAAATGATGCTAAGCAAAATGAGCCCCAAGATAAGGATACAAGAGGTTTTACCTTTGTCACTGTTTTTTTTTATGTACTATGTATTTTTTTTATTTCTTTTGTATGTTCTTCCCCCATAGTATAACCCATGTTGTCACTGTATTTGATTCTGATGCCCTGCATTTCTAATTTGGGGAAGGGAAGGAAATAACAAAATGCTGACACAAGGATACAGGTTGACCCATTATAACAATGAGAAGTACAAGACACTGTTGAAAATGAACTTTACAACTGGGGAAGGGGAGAGAGGAGTTGGGGAGGTGAAGAAGGAAGGTTAGGGGTACGGGAAAAACAAAGGAGGAGGTAATAATGCTTGATAGGAAATATACTCATTACCTTACTCATGTAACTGTAACCCCTCTGTACAGTATCTTTACAATAAAAATATATTAAAAAAGAAATGGAAGTTTTAATAGCTATATTTATATAAATACATATATAATATATTACATATATAAATATAAATAATGTAAACATATGTATATTATTTGTATATGTTGTATATATAATGTATATAGCATTTGTATGATGTATCTCAATGCCAGAAAAGTGAAAGAATTTAAAGATGTGGTGCCTGTGTCCAAGATATTTGGAATGCAACGTCCATATGTATAACAGCATGGAATGATACAGGCAGAGAAACTGGACAGATGATACTCCAAGCCAAGGATGACCAGCCACCACCAGAAGTTAGGAAGAAAAAAGGACAAGTTCTTTGCCCTCAGAGACTCACAGGAAACTGACATCATGAGTTGAGGTGTCTAGCCTCCAGAACTTTAAGGTAATAGCTTCCTATTACTTTAAGCCATCCAGGCAATTACGCTTTTTCATGACAGCCCTGTTGAGCAAATGTGTCATTGAATCTCAGTCAACAATATAAAGAATGAACTATTGATCAACTGGATTTAGAGAACTATGCTAATTTTTTAAAGGTCAGTCTTAAAAGCTTATATATTGTATAGTCTTATTTATATAGTAGTTTTGAAATGACAACATTTTAGAAGTGGAGGGCAAGTTAGTGGTGGCTGGGATTTAGGAAAAGGACTCAGAGTGGGTCAGGACAACGATGGGTATGGCTATGAGGAACAATACAAAGGATCCTCATGCAAATTATCTGCATCTGGACTCTGAATATATGAAATTACACACATGATTAAATTGTATAGAGTTTAATATGCACACAAGTATGAGTAAAACTGAGAAAATCAGAATTAAATTAATGAATTGTGTGTCATCACGTTATTATACTGTTTTACAAAGTGTTGCCATTTGAAGCCAGGTAGCAGAGTCTCATGCCTATAACCCTAGCTACTCGGAAGCTAAGATCTGAGAATCCTGGTTCAAAGCCAGCCCAGACAGGAAAGTCTGTGATACTCTTATCTCCAATTAAAAGCTGTGGCTCAAATGGAAGAGCAATAGCCTTGACGAAAAGAAGCTTAGAGTCATTGCTGATGCCCTGAGTATCAAACCTCATGACTGGCATGTGTGTGTGTGTGTGTGTGTGTGTGTGTGCACATGCACACAGGGGGGGGGCACGCATGCCATTTGAGGAAACTGACCAAAGTGTTCAATAGTCTCTGAATTCTTTCATACAACTGCATATGGACCTATAACTATTTCATTTAAAATGTCCATGAATTAAGCATCAGTTGGCAGCTGAGTTATCGAGCTTTCAAAGAAGAGGGTAGAAGCAGAGAGAACAGTTAGAATGATAGCAATAGAAGTTGGAAGGAATAGTTGAATTCTGGTTAGGCAGGATTTCGAAGATAGAATGAACAACTTTCTGACAAATACATGGAACTTATGAGAGAAGATATGGCTCAAGTGGTAGAACACCTCTCTAACAAGCATGAGATCAAACCACAGTAGTGTCATTGAAAAAAGATGACATCTGTTTTAAAACAGAGACATAACAGAGAAGATTTGTCAGCAGAGTGAGGGAAAGGATTGAGACAGTAAAGCTAGAGGACAGGATGGAATCATCAAAGAAATAATTGTAGGCAAGAAGAGGATTTGAGCCTTCAAAGAAAGTATTTGAAACAAAGTTTGATACCCAATTATGAGAATATGAACCATCTAGCTAAGAGTATTCATGGACTATTCGTCATAGTAGTCTGCAATCTACAGACAGAAGATTACTAACCAGAGATGGTGTGGGTGGAGGTGTGGGCCTCAGGACTTGATCGTGTGTCATTCAATAAACCCAGTTATATATACCACAGAATTGAGAAAAATAAGGGAATGGGTAGGTCAAAGGGGGTGAAGATGTTGAACAGATGACACAGATCAAGATGTAATTTATATATAAACTGCTTTGTTAAGTAGCAATAAAGTCAATACATAACTGAAAATTTAAGAAGAGTGAGGGATGAGGTGGGTTGGAAGGATGGGTGAGAATTTTGAAAGGGATGACATTGATCAAGACACACTGTATTTATAAACTGCTTTGTTGAATGACAACTCCTTTGTACACCTACTTAAAGATAATAAAATATTTTTAAAGCAGGAAAAAAATACCTTCTTTTTCCTCCCAAACAAACAAAAAACTCAGAACAGGTCCAAAGTGGTTGCTTTTATACCTTACAAAGGAATTCTTATGGGGCTTACCATATGGTAAATATTATAAAGAATGGCTTTATTCTGCCTCCTGGATTCATCTTTCTCTTGAAGCTTGGTTATGTCTCCCAGATCCAGCCTGTCAGTCTCATGGTTGGTTCATATTTCAGAACTGCCGTCCCTATCCATCATGCTTCTCACTCCATCTGTTGGCTGGTTCCTAATTTCCTGCACTTCTATTAGAATTCCCCTCTGGGAACCCAATCAGGGCAAGCTCACCAAGCAAAACTGATGTGCCCTCTCTATGAAGTGCACACAACAGTGTTCAACATTTTGGTTTTAAATGACTTGAAAGAGTAAACCTGCTATACTTTCATAATGCTTATCATTCCTGGATAAGACCACAGAGACACAAGAAAGGAGGGAGGGGAGGAAAGAGAATGAGAACACTTTGGAACACAGCTGCCAATGGAAACTGAAGTGTAGAGCTCAGTTTCCTGGGCCCCTGGTTAGGCAGTAATATCTGTAAGCCAGTTGAGTTACACGGAGGGTGAGAAGGTTGTTTCATCTGGATAAATGAAGCAGGGAGAAGGTTGAGTGGAGACAGTAGTTGTAATCAGCTGTGAGAAATATGGCTGTCAGTGTTGGTGACATGAGAATTGCTTTCTGCATTGTGACTTCAAAACTCAGGCCTCATGATGTCAGCAAACTATGATAGACAGAAGGAGCAGGCTTAGGTGGAAACAAATCTTTTGACAATCAGTCTATCAACCTGCCTCTCCTCCCCACCAGCAATGTACATGGATGAGCCCTCGTAAGAAACTTCATAACTTTCCCTTGAACTCCCTTGGACTTATATTCTTTTGCAAAGTTCAACCTTCTTAAGTTTACACAGCAGACCTTCTCTTTCCTGTGCCCAATACTGCACATTCTATGATCTCTAAACCCAGAGGTTGCCCAATCTGAGGGAACTGAGAAAGGAGAGAAATCCTCCCTGAAGGCCACCCAAACATGCTAAAGAAAAATGGAGAGAGGAGTCTTCTGCCACCTCAAGTTTGCTGTGGGTCCTTCTCCTGAAGTTTTCATTTCAGTGAGTATATTCTGTAACTGTAGGATGTCTATTGTTATTTTCTATATCTGTTTAATATCATTTCTTTGTCACAGTGCCTTTATTAAATTCTTAAATGTGATTTTTCATTAGTTCTATGAACTTGTCTATAATATTTTGTCTAAATACTTAAGCCAACATGTAGGCTCACGCAAATTTTTATTCACTGCTTTTTCTGAGGTGTGTGTATGGGTCATGATTTCCTCTTTCTTTGCATGTCATATTTTTTTCACTGAAACACAGATCTTTTGATAAAATATTGTCACAATTCTGGATATTAGTAGCTCTCTTGACCTATTGTGGACATTATTTGTATGTTTACTAATATAGTGACTTGGCTAGATTTATTATGCAATCTTAGACAAATTATTTAACTCTGCAGTGTGTAGCCTCAAATGTCCTTGCTGTCACATTTTTTTGCTTTTATTAATTTTTAAATTTTTAAAATTATCTTTGAGTAGTTGTACAATGGAGGTACCATTTAACAAAGAAGTTTATGGATACAACACATCATGATCAGTATGATCTCCTCAACATTCTCACCCCCTTTAACCCAACACTTTGTCTTAATTTTGTTATATATATATATATATATATATATATATATATATATATATATATATATATATAATTCTTTTTTCATGTTTTTAAGGGCTTAGCAGCTATGTGCATAAGATCATATAAAATGATGCTTATCAAAATGGACTCCAAGAAATGGAAGTAAGAGGTTTTTCTTATTATACTGTTTACACTTCTTTTATTTATTTATTTATGTCACTGTTTTTAAGTTCTGTACCCTTTGTCTTATATATAAGTTTATCTGATTTGAGGAGGGGAAGGGGAAGGACAGAAATTGTGAGGCAAAGGGTGAACCAATTCAGTAGTGAAACCCACTAGACAATATGATGGAAATGAACTTTACAACTTGGGGGAAGGGAAATTAGGAGGGGAAAAACTGGGAGAGAATGAGGGAAGAGGGGACACTGTTCAAAAAGACATGTGTTCATTACCTGAATCATATACTGTAACCTCTCTGTACATCACCTTTGCAATAATTTCTTCTTCTTCTTAAGCTTGACTACATAAAAGTTGTCTGTAGGTCAGCATAGCTGAGTAGTTAGCCACTGATAGGCGATAGGTTTCCAGGTAAGTCCCAAGATTCTGTTAAGTTTTCACCCTTACCTTGGAACTTACCTTACCTTGGATCTATCTTGGAGACTACTTTTATAGTTCAAGAGAAAGTGGTAAGTTTAAGTTACATTGTATATAAGTGTAATCCCTCTGGTGTGTCACCTTTATAATAACAATAACATATATATATGTATATATATATATATATAGATGCATTGTGTTTATAAAAGAGTGAGAAAGTGGCTCATCCAGAAACTAGTATTTTGGAAGTACATTCTCTAAGTATTCTGAAGAAAATGGCACCCAGAACATGTAAGTCTTCCTAACTATGTGAAATGAGTGATTCTTTCTGGGCCCTCCTAGACTGTCTTTCCCTGATCTTCTGTTAAACTTATGGCTGATCTCCCTCGATTGGTATTACCAAGCTGTTGACTTACTCTTATTGCTAGCCACTGTGATTTTTGCAGTTTTCAATGACACCCTGGAGCATGAATACCTCCATTCTCTAATCCAAATAGTGTTCCTCCATCAATCTTTATAGCTTGTTTTACTTCTTTTCCCAGGAGTAAGCTCAAAGCTATGTCAGGAAAACTGTAGGAAATTTTGGAACTAGCTCTTAACTGGCTGTTCTATCTAGATTCTTAATATGGTGTGATTGCTATAGATTTCGGAAATAGTCACCACCAACTGTCTGGTGCCACCCAACCAGTGAGAATTTTGCAGCACAGAGATGTGAAAGGTAAGATTTACTGACTTTTGCCAATTTTTATTAACCTTACAGTACAGATCTTTCTTGCCAAGGAAATTGAGAGAGATACCTCAGTCTCCAAGTAGATGCTACTTGGCTACACCTATGAGTACAGATTCCATGTAGTCCACTGAAGGTCTTTACAGAGTACTCTCCTCTCTCCACAGTGCTGGGAGAGCGATGGCTGTAGCCTCTGGGTCTGTTACCAGAACCTGCCATTGTTCTTACAAGTTTGTTTGTTTGTTTACTTAATTCGTTGAATAGATAAATCCCAAATTTGCTCCCTCTTAAAAACTTCAAAAGATTTACTTTGAAAAAAAAAACTTTTACTGGATATGTCCTTTTGTTTAGCTCTCTCTGAAACAGAATATTTTAGAACATAAAACAAATATTACAAAATTCAACAATATTAATATAATTTCTTCCTATAATTTCTTCCAATTTTTCAGGAAATAGCAAGAATTAACAAATGATATTGCACCAAATTTTAAGAATTCTATACTATCCCAGTCAAAAGACAGTGACAGTAGGATAAATTTTGTCAGCTATTAATTTGACTATAGATTAATATCCAGAATACATAAAGGCCCCAAAGCAGAAAACAGTACAATAAATAAATTGGCAATAAATTGAACAGTTCTCAAAACAACAATTACAAGTGGCCAGTAACATATGAAGAAATGTGCATAATTCTGAAGCCATTAAATCAATGAAAATCAAAACAAGATTGAAATTACATCTCAGTCCTATTGATATGGCAACCATTAAGAGAACAAACAAGAAGAATGGAGAAACATGAGGAACAGAGTAGTCATGAATTCAATGTATATCCTACAAAATTAAGAAAAGTAAGGGAAGTAGTATGTTGGGAGTAATGGGTGAGAACATTGAAAGGGATGACATTAAGACACACTCTATTCATAAACAGCTCTGTTGGATAAAAAAATAGTAGAAAAATCATTTAAAAAGAAATGCTGATGAGAATTCAAGAAAATGGGAACCTTTATACATGAGTTTTAGGAATGTTAATACTGTGACTATCAGTGTGGTAGTTCCTCAAGAAATTAAAACTAAAACTACAACATGGGAATTGCCATGTTTTTTCTATATGTAGGTACAGACATTAAAAAATCCTGAAAGTTATAAATATAAAAAGGGACTATTGTTATATGGAACCAGTAGGAATAAAGAAGAAGAAAATATAAAGTACTGACAAATAAATATGATGGATATAGTAGGAGAAAAATGAGTGGAGGGGTAACAAGTTTGACAAGAAATGTCTTTATTACCTTATATAACTGTAACCCCTCTGTACATCATCTTGACAATAAAAAATATGATAAGTGTAACTGTTTGCCATGTACAAAAGTAAAATAGTGAAACTCAATAATGTTTGTTTCCAAAGGAGATGTGTATAAACAAAAATTGTAGAAGTGGTGAATTTGATCAAAAACATGATATTCAAGTATGAGATATACAATAACAGCTTTGTACTATATATAATACTGTATGCTAATAAAAATTTAAATAAAGTGAAGGTCAAATCAATGTCCTAAAATGGTCTTAAAATTGCAAAATATTTTGTATGTTCAGGTATTTTTAATTAGTGGCACAAGTAACCTGTTACTAAAATTGAAATGACAAACCAACTGAATAAAAAAAGTAAACAGAAAACAATATCTGCATGATAAACTCATCACTAAATCAATGAAAAAATATAATGGTGTTTATCTTAAAAACCTGATCCTTAGACTTTTTCAGTATTCAGTATCATTTCATACTAGCACAGGAAGATAGTTCTATGCATGCATGTATTCTAAATTTGTATCTCCTTGATTGTTTTAATTTTTGCTTTTCATTCAGTATTTATCTACTGAATTCTCATTTTTTTCAATGATACTTCCTCTGACTTTGCAGATCAGTGCTATATTTATGTTCCTTTCTGTGAATTATCTTGGGGAGATTCATAGTTATTTTAAATAGTTCTATATATAATGTAGTATACAGATATATAAGTTTACTATAATAGATGAGAACTTTGTGTGAACTATCAGATTTTTCATTTTTTATTATTTATTGTAAAGGTGATGAACAGAGGGAGTTACAGTTATGTAAGTAAGGTAACGAGTATATTTCTTTATGAACACTGTTACACCCTCCTTCATTTCCTCCTGCTTTCCCCTTCCCACTCCCTTGCTTCCCAATTACCAGATATTTCTTATGGAAAGGGAGTTCTTTGAGTTCCTCACACCAGACAACAGATTTGTACAATCTTTTTCTCTAAGCTTGGGATCAAGATCACATCTTCAGTCTGGTGATTGACAAACAGAACTAAAATTGATTATGTAGTCAAATGGGAAAGTAAGAGATGTAATTACAAATAGCCTAGAGTAACACAGAAACAGAGGAAAAAGAAAGATACCACTATGATGCATATGAAATATATAGACTACAGTTCTCCTTAAACTATACTTAGGCTTATTTTGTCTTCATAGGATGAGACAAATAGCTTTGTTTGTACAACCAACAACAGACATGCAATCTTGCACAGCATCTACCTTTTAGCATGTTTGATGTTTGCTGTGTGTTCACCCTCTCTCCCTCACTCAAGTCAATGAAGACCTGTTCTGACACATCCTGTATCAGCAACTAGGAGGAGAAAAGGCCCTTGATAGTTTCTTGATGTTGTTGGCTGTGGTGGGGGACAAAACATACACTAGAAAAGAAAAGCAACTGAGTGACATTTAAGATTTAAGAGAGGCAATACAGGGGAAGAAAAAACAAAAACCAGGTCAAGAATCAGATAAACATGCTCAAATCCTAATTTGTGATCTTGAGCAAAACATTAACCTCTCAGTTGTCTCATCTTCTTTGATGTCTAAAATGGGAATATTGGTGTTTATTTCACAAGGCAACTAAACTCAATTCAAAACTAACTCCTTCTCCCTCACCATAATTCAAACCACTCTGATTTCTTCATATTCCTTGAATATACAAAGTTCTTGTTTATTTTAAGATAGCCACAATGTTCATTCAAGGTAAAGTATTTCTTTGCCAGTTTTTTGTGAGACTGGATTTCTTCATATTCTTTTTGGTGACAGCTCAACTATCACCTCCGCAGAGTGGCCTGTCCTGACAATTCAACTTGAGCCAAAGCCAAATAACAACAAAAAATGACTGATATTCACTTCCATCATTGTATACATTATTCTATTTCTCTCATGTCATTATGAATATCTAAACCTAGAGGTAGTATATCTAAGTAACACATCATTCAGTGGTTTTTAATAATATCTCCCTAACAATATTATACAAAGTAAATGAGGTAATATCTATGAGGTAATATCTATGAGGTGGTCAGCATAGTATCTGCCACATAATAATGCATTTAGGTTCTAGTCCTTGTGTTACACCAGGATTCCTACCCCTCAGAAATCATTTGGAATAATAAAATATTTGGTGTTTTAAAAACTTTACTAATGCAAACATTATTAGTTTACCTGATTATCATCAACCTTGTCTTCTCTGATATATTCATATGCCCTCTTGGTGTTCTGCCAAGTTTAGAGTAACTACATGTGGTGAATAAGCTTCAATTGTTTTTGTTGTTGTTGGTTGTGGGGCTTGAACTCTGGGTCTGGGCACTGTCCCTAAGTTCTTCAGCTCAAGGTGAGTGCTCTACCACTTGAGCCACAATTCCACTTTCGGTTTTCTGGTGGTTAATTGAAGATAAGAGTCCCATGCATGTAACTGCCGAGCCTGGCTTTGAACTGCAATCCTCAGATCTTAGTCTACTAAGTAGCTAAGATTACAGGCATGAGCCACCAGCACCTGGCTTATGCTTCAAATTATTAATAGAGGGAATAGGACTATGTCTTATACCATGCTATTTGAAAACCAGAAATTGAGAGGATTGTAGTTCAAAGGCAGCTTGAGAAAAAGTTATCAAGACCCTCTCTCAACCAATAGCTGGGTGTGTTGGTCTGATCAATCCTAGCTACCTGGGAAGTATGACTAAAAATATTGCAGTTCAAGCCAAACCCAGACAAAAATGCAAGACACTATTGGAAAAATAATGAAAGCACAATGGACTTGGGGTATATCCCAGATGGTAGAATGCTTGACTAGTAAACATGAGACCCTTAGTACAACCACCGATGCCAACAAAAAGTTAGACTAGAAGAGTTATGTAAGCCTTATTTGATCACTATGCTACTTTTTCTTATTTCATAGAAAGAGTGCTGTGTTAGGAATGACAGCCATTTTTACTGGATGTGTGAGTAATATTGGTTATTTCATATTGTTGAAAATTCTCTTATCTCTACCAGGAAAAATAATATCATACTTTCCTATAATTACAGTTGTGAAGATAAAATGCTATTTGAGATGGAAAACCCAGTGGTAAATGAGATTGTAACCCCAGCTACTCAAGAGTCGGAGGTAGGAAAATCACCATTTGAAGTCAACCCAGGCAAAAGCAAAAGACAATATTTGAAAAATAAACTAAAAGTAAAAGGGACTGTGGGTGTAGTTCAAGTGGCAGGATGCTTGCTTAATAAGTGTGAAGCCTTGAGTTCAACCCCCAGTACTACCAAGCAATAAATGTCAGGACAACTTTTTAAATTGCTCTTTAACAAATGTCCTTAATGTTTTCACAGCTATGTGGACAAATATGTTCAAATTTTTAAAAGATATATTTTCATTAGTTTTCCCTTTTGTATGTGGAATTAAAGAGTCTTAGAAAGGTATATTTATTGCAGCAGTGTTTTTGTTTTTCATTCAAGCTCTCATTTGACAGCTCTGGAAGTACTAAGCATTCTATCAAAGCAAAGTTGTTTTTTTCCACCTTAATGAATCAGAGCATCATTCTCTTTCAATAGCTCTGATTTTCTCCCATCAGGTTAATTCCTTTCATCTTGGGTTTCAGCATGCAGCTCCTTCTTGCCAGCCAACAGATCAGTACAAAAATGACTTCAGCATTTGAGAAATTGCCTCTTGAACAAAGTAACTACCCATAATTTGAAATGGACACTTTTCTTGATTTTCTGGTTGCCACATTCCCAGTCCTGCTGCATGACACTGTTTATATTAAAGTGTACTCTTTAAGTGCTGATTCAATACCCTATTTAGAGTCACACAGTGAAAAAATATGCAGCTGTATAAAGGAAAGAGTAATTTTTCTATGTACTGCTATTAATTTCAGGATTTGTAGGATCTACTGTATAGCATGTTATGTTTTTCCTCTGAGAAAGGAGGATAAAACGTAGGTTTATGTCTATATTTTAAAACAAGCTAGAAAGATAAGTTAAAAATAATTATTTAAGATGATGACTACCTATAAGAAGTAAGAGAAACTGGTGTGAAAAAAAACAGAAGGAAAATGTAGTTATATTGTTATATGGTAATTCAACCAGTGAGATATGGAGAAGCCATACTTTAAAAGGTCGAATTGGGATTCTTTATTAGAAAATCAGCGACTGCAAGTGGACTCCTGTCCCAGAGACCTGCATTCCAGAAAGTAGTTTGCACAAAGCTTTTAAAGGCAAAAACCACATGTTTAGGGTGGGGACCCAAGCCCAAAGAAAGCAAACGTATAGGGGAATAATCAGCTGTGAGCAAAGCAAACTATCTAGGGGAATAATCAAGGGCAAGCATCCTCTGTAACAAAACATTCCTGGAACTAAACAGTAAACATGATACATCTACATATTCTCTGAAGTAGAATTTTTCTGGGGCTAAACCATGACACATCTGCAATTCAAAGAATGGTCTATATCTAGGCTTTTCAGAGCTGGGTAAAAGCCCCCACCACCCAGCAAGATGCCAGGATGGAGGTGAGGACAAGTGAATGTTACTTAGACACACTATCCTTATTCCAATATAAAGACAACTTATTTTGTGTATTTGTTTTAAAGCCTTGTAATTGGTTTAAAAGTTATTAAGAAATTAACTAAAACCAAACAACCAAGCAATACATAAAAGTTAGACTACAAAATAAAATGGAAAAACTTAACTATATATTGAGATGGTAACTTAACCATAACCACACAAAAAATTATTTAAAGTGATTGTAAAATATAATAATTTGATCATATATAACTGATAGTATATATATATATATATATATTTAAGAATAAAAGAAACTATGTATATTTTTACATGTTTTCAATAGCCATATTGCTAGTGGCAATACTGGTGATGCTATGAAATTGTAAGTATTAATTCAGGTTGCTAAAAAAAAACCCACAAACTGAGTGGCTTATAAACACCATGAGTTTATTTCTTATAGTTCTGGATATCGGAAGTCCAAAATCAAGATGACAGCTTATAGGATGCCCTGATTCACTCGACAGCAGAGTTCTCAGCAGAAACCTTAGGGGCCAGGAGAAAGTGGCATGAGATTTCTACTGTAGTGAAGAAAAAAGTCTGTCAATCAAGACTACTGTGTCTAGGAAAGCTATCCTTTAGAAATGAAAGAGGGATAAAGATATTTCTACTCAAACAAAAGTTAAGAGAATCTATCTCCTTAAGGCCTGTTCTACAAGAAACAATCATAGCTTACAAGAAAATATCAAAAGGTGTATATAAACTTACTGATGAGAATACTCACACAAATTCAAAATGCCCTAATATTTTAAGCCAACTGCATATTGGAGATAAAAACAGTGAGTACCCATAAATGAAGAGAAACATGGAAATTCTAGGGTTGAGAAGACTTAGATAAAATAAACCACAGAAATAATAAATATGATTCAAGTAGAAAAAATAATGAGAAACCCCAGGTCGAAACCCCAGTCACTAAAAGTTCAAAGATAGAATACTGAGATTTCATAAGCTGGACTGCTATTTCTAAAAGATGGAGTAGATGCAGTTTTGTGTTTGTCATAGTGAATATAATAAAAGTCATAACCATATATATGTACATATATGTGTATGTATATATGTGTATACACATATATATGTATATATGTGTATATACATACACATATGAATAATCATGGAACAGCCCTCTCTCCTGTATAATTAATATTAGCTAAGATATAATATAGATTAAAAGAAAAAGCATTAAGTTGTGGCTAGCTTCTTTCATTTTCTTTTTGGCTCATACATCTCAGAGTTTCAGTTGAAGAAATGGGCAACTTGGAGAGGTCAATGTGCTGAATGGAAATTCAGTCACAAGAAACAAAAAATCACATTTTTTCAAAATTTTTTATTGTCAAAGTGATGTACAGAGAGGTTACAGTTACATACATAAAGTAGTGAGTACATTTCTTGTCGAACGTTGTAACCCAATCCCTCATTTTTCTCCCAGTTCACTCCCCCCACAGCAATACTAACAAGAAAATATGTTGGAAATGAACTTTACCACATTTTGAGAGGTTGAATTGGTAGTCTTTGTTGGAGAGCTGGTGACTGCAGATGGACTCCTGCCTCAAAGACCTGCAATCCACAATAGAGTCTTCTTTTTTTAGCATTTTAAACATTTTTTTTATTTTTTATTGTTTTTAAGTAGTTGTACAAAGAAGTTCCCATTCTACAAAATAGTATATGAGTACAAAGTGTCTGACAACATTGCCAAAATAGAGTTTGCACAAAGCTTTTAAAGACAAAAACCACGTGTTTGAGGGTGGAGATCAAAATCCAACAGAAACAGACCTTATAGGGGTCAGCTAAACTTTAAGGAAACAGTCAAGGTTGAACAGATCAAACCATTTAGGGAGAGAATAACAAAGCTGTCGATGGCTGTAAGGACAAGACCACATTACTTAGACACAGTCTCCTTATTTCAAAAGAAAAATACTCCCCACCTTCTGTTTTCTGTAACCACAGGGCCAAGAGATAATACCACAGTAACACACACACACACACACACACACACACAGACGAAGCAAACATTCCACTCCACCTAATCCTCACTAAAAACAAAAAACAAAACAAACTCCCAAAAAACTAGGGCTTTTCCTTTACCACTCCAGAAGCAATAAAGTTCTTAACCTCAACCACTGTAGAAGGCTGAAACTTCTTCCATTTGATATGGTGGAAGAAGTAAAGATGGAATATAATATCTGACTTGGATTGTGTAAAATGGATAATGAACGATTTTGAGATATAAATGTAAGTGTGCTGTGGATAAGACTTCCCGGGTAACTAGCTATGTTAGCTAGTAACTGTAATTGTAACCTGTAACACTGTAACTCTAACGTCTGCTTTTGCTATTTTCTGAGCAATGGGAGCCCTAGCCCAGCTGAACCATCACCACCCTTTGTTCTATTCCTCTGCTTCCCAAAGCAAAACCTTGGTAGGAAATTTAAACTTAAGGTGTGAATTTCTTGTAACAATCATTGGCTAAAACCAACATCCAGACTCCTCCTTTCCCCACCCTAGCCCCAAATGCTTAAAAGACAATGTGGGCTGGCCTTTGTTTCCTGAGATCCCTACTCTAGGTGCCGTCCTGGAGCATCAGCACTCAGTAAAATCTTTGGCATTTTCACTGCAGACTGAGTGGTCTCACTGCCCCTCCCACTACATTCTGGAGGTTCCACCGAGATTTGACAGCGTGATGACCCTACAGGTAAGGTGATTCTGACTGGCCACCTGCTCCCATTGAGGCTGGGTTGCCCCTTTGCATGTTTGGAGGTACCTGCCTTTTTGTTATTGCAAACCTCCGGAGGTGAGTCGGTTTGTGTAGTGCAAACATTTGGGAAACTCGTGAGAAAGATGGACGCAGACTTACTCTCAGAGTCAGAGGTTCCCCAAGGAGCCCCAGGCCCTTATTTTTTCTGTCCGATGTAACTGAGCAGGGGTTTGTGTTTGAATCAGGTTCCAATCTAAGCCTGGCTTATTTCACATCAGATCTGGTTTCTTGTCTGTGTGGCCACGTGTTTGTTTGTCTGTTCCTTGTCTTTGTGTGTACTTGTGTGGCCCTTTCCATTTACCAACAGAAGGACATGGGTCAGGCATCTGGGTTCTTGGAGCCCACTCCACTGGCGGTGCCCTCAGCAGACTGGCTTCCGGGGGAAAGAAATCAGAAATCTCCACAGGGGAGGCACCCCCTGAGACTTTTCAGGGCCCCATGGTCTTTCTGTCACTCCAACAGCCGGTTCATGAGTGCCAGATATGCCATGAAAGAAAAAAAAAACACACCTTTTTGGGGTTAAGTCTCTGTTTCTCTGTCCTGTCTCCTTATATGTTTTTCTGAGGTAGGGAGGTTCTGGGTGTGAGTGGCAGGCTCACTCAGCAGACTCTGGATTCAACTTGCTGAGTGGGAGCTGCACAGGCCCCAACTCAGCCTTCAATTGTTGTCTTATCTTGTTCTGTTTTAGGGTTGGTACCAGTTTAAATGTGGATTCTTGGTTGTTGTTGTTGTTGTTGTTGTGTGTGTGTGTGTGTGTGTGTGTGTGTGTTATTCATTTGGACATCTCTGGGGGAGTAGAGCTTCCAGCTATATTCCTGTCCCCTGACAGTAGTGGCAGTTAAGAGATGGGGCATGGTATGTTGTAGGACTGGTTTAGTCCCCCCCATAAGCCTCAAGCTGCAATTTCTCCCTGTGGAGGATGCCTGAGGGAAGGGTGTAGACTGCTGAGAGCCTGGTTCAGAGACATCCAGTCCTGTTTAATTTCAGGTGACCCCCCACTCCCCACCAGCCTTCCTCCAACTGAAAGTATTCAAAAGACCAATTGGTAAAATGCCTATGTAAACAAGTGAGCCCTGGAAAAATATAACCCAGCAAAAGTGCTCTGTTAAAAGGTCTTGTCCTAAATTCTTGTCATCTGCAAGAGTAAGATTGGTGGGGAAAAAAGAGAGAGATCTTGTCACTAAAAATTCCAGAAAATGTACATATGGCTGAATTTCATTTATACATGCTTTAAGATCTGTGTGATTGAGTGTGTGATTGTATGTGTGTGAACATGTTCAAGAAAATTTTTTTTCAGCATGCTGTTTAAAATATTTTTTGGATGAGTTTATGTTTTAAAAAAAGGTTATTAGGTGTGGACATCTCCAAAAGTTTTTAAAAGTTGTTGCATTGTTTTAAAGAGAAACTTTAATTAAAAGGCTTTCTAAGGATTCTTTAATTTAAAAATTAAAAAATGGTATTTTAAGATCTGATGTTTTAAAATGCATAAAGCTGTTTACACTGTAATCAACTTATCTGGCTTAGCAAAAAGGCATTGGAGATTTTGGATTCAATTTGGGAATAAGTATTCAAAATTTAAATGTAAAGGTTTGTTTACTACTGCTAAAGACTTTACCTGATCTGTCTATCTAAAACTGTTTGGGTATTTCAGGATAGGGAAAACTTAGGATGAACCAATAAAAGACTCTTTAACTTAAAGAGCTCCCTTCCTATAGTTAGCATACTCCTTTCTTAGGCAACACTAGGCTCTTGTAGTAAAAGCAGTAAATAATCAACTACCAACCCCCTTTACCTTGGGATGACACTTCTCTGGGGCAGCTACCACCATATAAGGCAACAAGAGCCCCTCAGAGTCACTTTCAGGTCTGGGCAGTTGCAGGGCCCCTTATCTACTACTTGGGCAGCAGCCATGAATCCTAGTGCACCATGATAAAGCCTCTGGTCCACACATAGTCGGGAGTCCATGCATGGTGGAAAAGGATGGACACTGAAAACCTGATGGTACAGTGAGTGATATGATGATGTGATTGGTATTGCTAAAACTGTCCCTTGGATGTATTTTAAAAAATTAAGGCTTTAAAAAGAGGGTTAAAAGATTTTTCTATGTGATGTAATTTGGTTTCAGTGCCATTCTGCAATTAGATGAGTTTTAAAAGGTAAAAAGATGTTAAGCCTGGATTCTTGGTCCAGTACTAGTGCTTGTAATTCTTGCATTAAAGAAAACTGCTATTTGAGTTCAGAATTTCCTAAAGGTTTTGTTTTCCAGACAGTAACTAGACTGGGGAAAAAAAGGCATCTTAAAGCCAGCAGCACTGTGCCTAGTTCCTCAAGATTTCAAAGGGTCCTTCAAATGCAAATGAAAATTGCAGTGTGAAGTGTTAAAACAGAGGTTAGTAAGAGACCTTTTAAAAAAAATCAGAAATGGGTTCTTGGACATAAGAAAGTAAAACTGTCCTAATGCTTGTTTTATAATGGAAAAAAATTAGAACTACCAAAATTATTGTTTAATTGCAATTTCAGTTTGTCATTATAGGGTTTTTTTGGTAACAGTTTCCAGCAGGCCCACAGAGAAGGACAGAGGAGTTTCACAAGTTTGTCAGATGTAATTTTGGCCCTTAATGAGTCTCAGGTAAGAGCATGTTTACAAAGCTACTTCTATGTTGACCACCTTGTTGCTTTCATTGGAGTAAAGTGGCCTTTTATAAGACCCAGTGATCTGAAAATTGGTTCTAAACCAGCTCAGGCAGAAAAAAGTTCCTGTGAGATTGTCATCACTAATCCACCAGCAAAATACTGGAAAAGCGGAATTGCTTTGGAACTCAAAGAGGCAGAATGCCAGCATTGAGCTGAAGAGCTGAGGAACAGTGCTCAAACCCTGAGTTCAAGTCCAACAACCAACCAAGGAAAATGTCAAGGGTGCATTTATCCCAGCATGGAGAAAGGCACTCTGAGACCCTGACAAATGATGGAGCATCCTGAGGCAGTAAGCCACTGCTCAGATGGCAGAAACCAGAGGTCATGGAAAGATAGTTTGCAAACATGCCTTCTAATGCCCGTTTTTGTCTGCTTCATAAATGCGTGGAAACTTGCCAGTCATCTATGATAGTGGATAAACCAAGGTTGTCAAATGGGGGGTAGTTTAAATCCCAAACCCTCTGTATCTGCTTAAAGCCCTAATGGACATTGAATTTTGGGCAGGCACCAGCCACATGGATTCATTTGTTTAGGAAAGGAAGAGTTCTGTGAACCTGGGATTGTGTCCCTATTGAGATCTGTTTAAAAGCCTACACAAATAATTTAGGCATTGTTGGGGTCACAGGAGATCAGGTTCCCCAGTCAGACAGAAAAAATGCTTTTGTAGACTGGGGTATTGAACAAACTATACTGCCATAGCCCAAGAAAAGGTTTGTGTGGTTGCTAAAAGTTAAATGTTATATATAATTTATAGTCTAGAGTAAAATATTGTTTTTAATGACATGTAATCCTGGTAACCCCTTGGTAAAATAAGTTAAGGTTATAGGTTCAGCGCCCCTGGTCAGCCTGAAGAAATTACAGAAGATGGACCTGCACCCATCAATCCCTTTATAGGATCAAGGGACTGGAGTCATTTTTAGGAAAATGAGGCAGAATAGGCAGAAGGAAGAGGCATGGGAAATAGTGGTGCAGGCCCGAGCCCTCTGTGTCTGTCTAGAAAATCCTAGCCTTATCAAAAGAAATATCTAGTTAATAAAAGTTGCCACCCTGGTAAATTGTCCCAGGCCACTACCTAAAAGGTTGCCTTAAAGACCAGCTGGACACCAGCTTGCCAAGCCTATGTCATGCATCTTTAACGAGTCTATGTAGAAATTTACAGCCCAGCGTGAGGTGTGACAATCCACTGGAGCTGCTGAGAGACCCTGGTGCAGCTGCCCACCCTTCTGAGTAACGTTAAAAGACAGCCTGACAGTGATATGGAGGGGAAATCTACATCATCACCCTGACCACCTCCACCGTGGTAAAAGTGGACTGAACTCCTGCCTGATTCCATCACCCACGACTGCTTCGGGTCTGCTGAAACTAAAATCTTGTGGGACATTCTTTTGGTGATATCCAGTAACCCTCTCTACTCTCACAGTGGATATTGAGGGCAAGGACAACATCACTGGCTTGCCTTAGGCACTTCAGGGCAGAGGGAACTGGAAATCCACTCTATAGTCACAGCCTAGTTTGGCTCTGGTATGGTAATGACCTTCTTCCTCCTGGGTGTCTGTTAAAGTGCAGACCCCACTAGCCTAGACCCTGTCTCATTGGTTGTAGGTGAGCCCAGAATACCGTATTCTTTACATCTCCTTCCCTTACCAGATAGCTTCCAACAATGACTGTAAAGGAGAGATCTTTATCAGTGGGGGTACTAAGGGGAATGAGACCCAGCCCCACTCTTAGCCTTAAAATCTAGCAAGCTTCTCCACTCCAGTGGTACCTTGAGGCAGCTCTAGCTTGGTTCCACAAGCCAATGGAAAAATGGCCAGTTTTAAACTCTAGCCACAAAGAAGCTCAAGGAATTGTAAAGAAAGGAATAGTAAAGAAAGCTTAGAAAAGAATATTTTTAAACTGGTTTCCTTAATGGAAAGGCTTGGAAAAAATCATATTAAGTGAAGTAAGCCAGGCCCAAAGAAACATAGGTCCCATGGTTTCCCTTATTTGCAATATCTAGTATATGTCTGCGTCAAACAGAAAAGGACAGATAAGGTGATATTAGGGAAATGAACCCTAAGATATGTATTCAAATGTTTTATTTCTTTCATGCAGTTGTTTCTAACACATTTATAAGATTATTTCTTTGTTGCTTTGTATGCCCCTCCCCCACAGTATAACCCCTGCTTTCACTGTATTTGATGTTGATATAATTTGTGGAGGGGAAGAGGAAAAACAAATTGTTTAAATTGGGATACAGGTGGACCCATTGCAACAATGAGATTTACAAGTCGTTATGTCGAAAATGAACTTTACAACTTTGGTGGGGGGGGGGGGGGGGGGGGGGGGGGGGGGGGGGGGGGGGGGGAGGATGGGAAGGGATGGGAAGGGGAAACAAAGGAGGAAGCTACAATGCTTGATAAGAAATGTACTCATTATCTTGCCCATGTACAGTATTTTCACAATAAATAAAATAAAATATTGAATAGAAAAAAATGATTTCCTTTAAATAAAGTATTTTAAAAATAAGGGTTGTCTTAAAATGCTTAGTAAGGAAAGGAGACAAATCCCAGAAAGTTTAAGTATGTAGCAAATGGTATGAGTATGTGTTAAAATGGAGCTAATATACATAGTCAGGATTGGTGCACTGATGTGAAACTATTCTTTATGTTTATCTGTATGGTGGGGTGGGCCCATTTCAACTTAGACACTGGTTTAGTTCATACAGGTTTTAGGTCAACTACCCGTGGGAGTAGGAATTGCAGGAATTGCAAGAATTGTAGGAATTGCAGCATTGGGAACACCAGCTCTGATACTTGGAGATAAAAATCTCAGAGAAGTAAGCATTGAGGTAATCTTAGAAGCATTCAAAGACCTTCTTAGCTAAAAAGCCAGGTAGTCTCATTGGCAGAGGTAATCCTCTAAAATGGCCGGGGACTAGACTTCTTTTTCATGGAACAAGGATTATGCATGACCTTAGAAAAGCCTGCTGCTTTTATACAAACCCATCTGATATAATTAGAGATACTTTAACCAAAGTAAGAGAGGACCTTGTACACTAAAATGCATAACTAAATATATCCAAGACCATATTAGTTCTGTAAAACTCATGGTTCTGCGTTCCCAGAATATGCCCCTAGCTAAGGATACTCAGAGGTCAAGGGTTTGACCCCTGACAAAACAAAAGGGGAAATGATATGGTGGAGGAAGTAAACATGGAAAATAATATCTGACTTGGATTGTGTAAAATGGATAATGAACGATTTTGAGATATAAATGTAAGTGTGCTGTGGGTAAGACTTCCCTGGTAACTAGCTATGTTAGCTAGTAACCGTAATTGTAACCTGTAACCCTGTAACCCTGTAACTCTAATGTCTGCTTTTGCTATTTTCTGAGCAATGCAAGCCCTAACCCAGCTGAACCATCAACACCCTTTGTTCTAGTCCCCTGCTTCTCACCAGCAAAACCTTGGTGGGAAATTTAAACTTAAGGTGTGAATTTCTTGTAACAATCATTGGCTAAAACCAACACCCAGCCTCCCCCTTTCCCTGCCCTAGCCCAAAATGTGGGCTGGCATTAGGGCTGTTTCCTGGGATCCCAACTCCAGGTGCCGTCCTGGCACATCAGCACTTTTCGCTCAATAAAAATCTTCACTGCAGACTGAGTGGTCTCACTGCCCCTCCCCACTACACATCCCCACTGCAGAACAATGGGTGACTCTACACTCAGTACAGTGGACACGAACCATGCATGGAACTCCATACCCCCACCATAGAGACCAGAAAAAAATGTCATACATATGCTGCTGAAACAAAAGAACTGCCATCTCAGAATTCTTGACCTAGAGAAAATATCCTTTTCAAGAATAGAGAAATTAAGATAGTCTGAGATGAAGAAAATTTGTTACCAGCAGAACTTCCCTGAAAGAATGATTTTAAAAGTTCTCTAAACAGAAAGAAAATGACAGAAGAAAAATTCTTGGAACAACAGCAAGGAAGAAAGAATGCAACTAAAATATGTTTAAGTGTAAGATTTTTTCCTTCTCCCTTTATACTTTTTTTTCAATGTTTAATTTAATTTTATTACAAGGGTGATGTACAGAGGGGTTACAGTTATGTAAGTAAGATAGTGAATACATTGTACTTGTCAAACATCATTACCTCCTCCCTCATTTTCTTCTACTTTCCCTTCCCCCAACTCCTCTCCCCCTCCCCCCCAAATTGTAAAGTTCATTTCCAACATAGTGCTTTGTGAGTATCACTGTTGCATTGGTTCACCTTTTGTCCTTTGTCTCACCATTTTGTTGTTCAGATAAGCATATGTATAGTACACAGGGTACCAATACCAAAAACAGTTATAAAAGGGGATAAATCAAAAGGAAAAAAGGATGGAAAAAATAACTTCAACACAGTACGTTAAAAACAAAACTCTTGTTTCCATATCATGGTTTCCCTCATTTGAAACAGTATATGTCTAGGATAGTTCTAGCAGAGGATCACAACAGCTCAATAGTTATTCACATATGACCATATAAAATGATACAAATCAAAATAAACTCCTTTAAGCTTTTAAATTACAGTGAGATGTGGAGGAAAAATTCATAACAAGCCTGATATGATTCTAGATATGTAGATACAGTCAGGTGCAGTGGCCCAAGCCTAGAATCCCAGCTACTTGGAAGGTGGAGCTCAGAAGGACTGCAGTTCAAGGCCAACCCATACAAAAACATTAAGATCTATTTCAATAAAAGGCTGGCCATGATGATATATACACATATCTGCAATCCGAGGTATGGAAATGCATAGGTAGGAAGACTGCATTTGAAAGTGAGAAGGGGGAAATAAAATCCTAAATATCACCTAAAGCAAAAATGGTTGGTGTCCTACCCAAGTTGTTAAGCATTTGACTAAGAAGTGCAAAGCCCTGAGTTCAAACCCACCCAAAAAAAGAGAAAGTAGTGGGCACTGGTGGCTTACACCTGTAATCCTAGCTACTCAGGAGGCTGAGGTCTGAGGATCCCAGTTCAAAGCCAACCTGAGCAGAAAAGTTCCCATGAGACTCTTATATCCAATTAAGCACTCAAAAACTGGAAGTGGCTCAAGTGGTAGAGCACAGAGATGCTCAGAGACAGCATCTAGGCTCTGTGTTCAAGTCCACCAACTAACAAAGAAAGAGAAATACTTAAGACAGGCCTAGCATAAACAGGGCATGATTCAGTAAGATAAAAGGAGACAAGTTTTCTATTCATTGAACATTTGTAAATTTTGATAAATATTTACAGTCAATTCTCATTATTCACAGTACTTATGGTCTATAAAGTTGCCTCGTGCACTGAATTCATAGACAGAAATATAGCTATGGTAATAAATTTCCTTATATATATATATATAAAATGCTAGATTTGTTACTGAAAAAGTTTACCATTAATGTTTCAGATGATCCTGTAATTATCATTTCTTTCTTCCTTTCTTTCAGAATTTTTTAATTCTTTAAGTCACTGTACAAAGGAGTAGCCATTCAACAAAGTAGTTTATGAGCACAGTGCATCTTGATCAATGTCATCCCTTTCATTTTGTCATATTTTGATAAAAATGACATGTTTACCTCATAAAATCAAGTACTAGATGTATTTTCTTTTCCTGTCCTCAGGAAAAATTTGCATTGGATCACCTTAAATATTTAAAATAATTCACCAATATTGTTATCTGGACTGATGGTTTTACCTGTGGAAAGGTTTTAAAAACAAATACTAATAATATCAAAATGCACTCCATCTAATTATGAAGATGGCATACAGAATTTCCCTGAAAGCTACTGAACGGTAGGAGGAGGGAGGACTGAAAAAGGAAAGATGGATAATGCTGATCTACCTAAATTATGATATATGGCCATATGAAATAACATGAGGAAACTCCTTTGAATGATTAATAAACACTGAAAAAATTTTAAATGAATGAGAGGAAAATAAAACAGGCACAAGAGAGTCAACAGAGCAGGTAAACGGGTGAATATATTAAAAATACCTAATATATAAATATGAAAATAGAATGACAAAAAATAAAAAGAAAATAGAATAATAGCCTGTTGAAATGGTTTTAAGAAAGAAGGAGGGGGAGCAAGAGAGAGTATTAAAAAGAGGCTGCCTTTCTGCCCCATTTGTTAGGAAATGGAAAGACGTGGAAAAAATTATACTAAGTAAGCCAGGCCCAAAGAAACATAGATCCCATGGTTTTCCTTATTTGCAATAACTAGTATATGTCTAGTATAATCTTACCAGACAAGTATAAAAGGTCAAAAGCTATGCACATGTGGTGCATAAGATGGTGCTAAGCAAAATGAACCCCAAGATAGGGACACAGGAGGTTTTTTCTTTGTTACTGTTGTTTTTAATGTACTTATACTATGTGATTTTTTTTGTTTCTCTTGTATGTTCTTCCCCCTATGGTATAACCTATATTTTTACTGTTTTTGATTCCTGTACCCTCAATCTTGTATATACATTTTTCTAATTTGGGGAGGGGAAGGGAAATAACAAAATACTAAAACAAGGATACAGGTTGACCCATTGTAACAATGAGATGTACAAGACACTATGTTGAAAACAAACTTTACAACTTCAGGGTGGGGAGGTGGAGAGGGAAGGGATGGTAGGGGATAAACAAAGGAGGGGGTAACAATTCTCGAGAGGAAATGTAGTTGTTAACTTATTCATGTAACTGTAACTCCTCTGTACAGTATATTTACAATAAAAATATATATTAAAAAGAGGGTGACATTAATCAGAGTACATTGTATGCACACACAAATACTACCATGAACTCTTCCCTTGCAAAATTAATGTATGCTAATAAAATCTTAATAAAATATTTTTGTACACCAAAGTAAATAAACAAGACTCCATATTTTAAATTGTTCTACCGTTGGCCTTTGTAAATTATAACTTTAGTCTGTTTCACAGAAAATTTCAAAGTTGGGGCTGGGAAAGTGGCTCAGTAGTAGAGCACTTGCCTTGCATGCATGAGGCCCTGGGTTCGATTCCTCAGCCCACACAAGCAAAAAGAAAAAAAGCCAGAAGTGGCGCTGTGGCTCAAGTGGTAGAGTACTAGCCTTGAGCTGAAGAGCTGAGGGACAGCGCCCAGGCCCAGAGTTCAGGCCCCACGACCGGACCCCCCCCCCAAAAAAAAGAAAATTTCAAAGTTACTGGCATAGAGTCCTTTGTAATATCTTATCAATCATTTTTAATCTATAGAAGATAATGATTATCTCTTTTGATGAAATTGTAAAGATTTTTCTCTTTCATCTGATCACTCTTACTAGGGGATATAATAAATCTTATTCTATCTTCTTAGTTAGATATGTAATTTATTTTTATCTTCTATATATATGTGTGCATGTCTTTGACATACATATACATACATATACACACACATACACATACATTTAGCTATATAACTCCCTATAAATACTGCTTTTTTATGCCTGGTGCTTGAACCTAGATCCTGATTCCTTGCCTTAGTTTTATAGTCTAGGCTGGTGCTCTACCACTTGAGCCACAGCTCTACTTCCATCTTTTTAATGGTTAATTTTAGATAAGAGTCTCATGGACTTTCCTTTCCGGGATGGCTTGGAAACATAATCTTCAGATCTCAGCCTCCTGAGTATCTAGAATTACAGTCTTACATATGGCTTTAAAGAGTATCCCCACAAGTGTTAATTAAAATTTATTTTAAATGTACTAATAATTGTTTATTAATGAATATATCTTCAATGTACAGTTTTAATGAATCTTAACAAATGTCACAAGACATCGAAACCTTATAACAGCATAGAATAAGGCAAGGGTTGTGGCACAGGACTATAATCCAAACTCCCAGGAGGCTGAAACAGAAGATTCATGAGGTCAAGGCTAGTCTGGACTACATAGCAAGACCCTGTCTCAAATACAAAATATTGTAATCTATAAAATTCTCCCATTCCCTGTTGGAGGTATCACTCTCTTCCAGACAGAGACAACAATAATTCTGAGTATTATACAATTTTGGAAACATGTCACAGTTCACTTGTACAATCTGATTTATTTTTTTTTGCCAGTAACAGGGCTTGAACTCAGGGCCTTGTGCTTTCTGAGCATGTTTGCTCATGGTTACTACTCTATGACTTGAGCTACACTTCTAATCCAGCATTTTTCTGGTAATTTTGGAGATGGAGTCTCATGGACTTTATCTGTTAGGGATGACTTTAAACCATGATCCTCTAAATACTAGTTTTTGAATAGCTAAAATCATAGTCATGAACCACCAGCATTTGGTTGTTTATTTTACTATTGATGGTAATTTAAATTGTTACTGAAAAAAAGCTTTAATAAGCATGCTTAAGAAGTTTTGTGGACCTAGATCTTTATTTTAGCAATTATCTCCAAGTAAAACTGCTAGATCATAAGGTGAGTAACACAATTTTAGGTCAATTTGACTGGTTCACAGAATGCCCACACAGTTGTTAGTGTTCCTAGATGTGTCTAGGTGGATGTTTCCACATTAACATATGAATTGATATATTGAATAAAGCACATTGCCCCCTCAATGTCAGTGGCCATCATTCAATCCCTTGAAGAGCCTGAATAGAACAAAAAGGTAATATGAGGGTGAATTATTTCTTCTTTTTCTCTCCACTTGAGCAAGACATCTAGCTTCTCCTATCCTGGGACAATAGTGCTCCTGGTTTTCAAGGATTGGACTTGGACCACAATTCCCCATACACCTCTTACCATTCTTAGACCTTTAGTTTCCAACTCAATTACACTACCAACTTTGCTGATTCTTCAGCTTGCAGATAGCATACTATGGGACTTCTGGGTGTTCAACCTTATGTGAGCCAAATTCCACAATAAGTATTTTACAAATTTTTATATACTCTACTGGTTCAGTGTCCCTGAAGAACCCAAACACAATAGTAGGTCTAAAGTCCTAAAAAACTGACAAAGATTTTTGAAATGTGGTTGCTTCTATTTTCCACTCCCATTAGCAATGAATGAGAGATCCAGTTGCTCTGCATCAGCTGGAATTCACATTCTTCTTAATTGTATCCCTTTTCATGTGTGTATTAATGAATCTTTATGCTTATATTCAATGATTATTTTGTTGAACATCATTATGAGCCATTAGTAAATATTCTTTTGTGAAATATCTAAATGTTAAGATCATTTTAATTATATTGCTAACTTGCGTTAGTGATTTGTTAGAATCCTTTGCAGAAAGCTAGATGCTGGTGGTTTATGCTTGTAATCGTAGCTACTCAAGAGGCTGAGACCTGAGGATCATGGTTGGTTCAAAGTCAGCCAAGGCAGGAAAGTCCCTGAGACTCTTATTTCCAATTAACCACCAGAAAAACAGAAGTGGTACTGTGGCTCAAAACGGTACAACAGTATCCTTGAGAATCCAGGCCCTACGGTCAAGTCTCAGGACCAATAAAAAGAAGAAAAAAGAATCCTTTACAGGTTCTGAATGTGAGCCATGTGTCAGTTATTTTGTTGTAATTGTTTGAGACAGAATCTTGCTATAATAGCACAGCCTGCATCATGATCCTACTATACCTCAGCTACCAGATGCTAGGATAGTTGTGAGCTACCAAACCCAATATGATTTGCTCAATTTTTGAAATATCTCATGAAAATGATAGCATATCTTATTTTTCATCATCAGGACAAATCACTAAGTTTTCACCATTAAATATCATTTTTGCAGTTGGTTTTTCTAGATACTTTTAACAGATTTCAGGTTTGCAGAGGTTTTTCTTTTCAGTCTGAACTGATGGTGAAATTTTATCTCATTTCCTACCTTTGTTGTGGTTGTTACATTTTTACCTTTATTCATATTATGAATTAAGTTGATATATTATTTGAATGTTAAATAGAACTTTAATGGTGCTAAACCCTTGTTACTCATGATGGATGATGTCATCTATTGGTTACTGGATTCAAGTTGATAAATCTGATCTAGGATCTTTATGTCAATGTTCAGGAAGAATGATGGCTTTAAATTTTGGTTTTCTTAGAATGTTTCTGTCATATCAAAGCCTGATACAAAATTTGTGGGATCCAGTGCAAATGAAATGGGGGGAAAGCTCCTTGCTTAGTAATTAAGGGCTGGACACTTGTCTCGAGTGGTAGAGCATTTTGCCTAGCAAGTACAAAGCCCTGAATTCCAACCTTAGTACTGCCAAAAAGAAAAATAAGTATTGATAATAGGACTAATATTTTCCCTTAAATATTTAATTATGTATAAATGAGATAATGATGCATAAATTATAACAAAGTTTACCATTAAAATGATGTAACATTTATGAAACACAGTAAATAATATTTACTGATGTTATATGCTAATGGGTCATGACTTTTTCAGACAGAGTACATTACCATGTACTCCAGGGTAACCTCAAAGTTGGGATCCTCTGCCTGCCTCTGGCCTATGGAATGATAGGCATGTGCCAACATGCCCGGTGATTTTTAATTTTTGGTTTCTTTAGATCCTACAGTTTTCTTTTATGGCTTAAAAATGTTCTGAAAAAATTATTACATCTTCAAAACGTATACTTTTTTTTTTTTGTCTATCATGGAGCTTGAACTCTGGGCCTGAACACTGTCCCTCAGCTCTTCAGCTCAAGGCTAGCACTCTGCCACTTGAGCCACTGCATCACTTCCAGTTTTCTGAGTGGTTTATTGGAGATAAGAGTCTCATGGACTTTCCTGCCCGGGCTGGCTTTGAACCGTGATCCTCAGGTCTCAGCCTCCTGAGTAGCTAGGATTACAGGCGTGAGCCACTAGCACCCGGCCTAAAACATACACTTTTGGAAACTGCCTTTCAACTGATGTAATAAAAGCAACATTTATGTCTAGGCTGTGGTAATGTTGAAATACATTTCTGATAAATTGTTCTGAAATGTAAATCATATTAACCTACAGATGATTTTGCCAAACTCTTTTTTTCTAGAAAAATCTAGTCCTTCACACAAGCAAATTTTCTGCATGTGCAAATTTAACTTCCAAGGTATATTTAGTCAATGATCTATTAAATAGAATTCTAAAGATGATCTTTAAAATGTTAGTGTCCTAGTCCTTGAACTCTGTTCAGACACATATGCTAAGATGGAACTCTGATGATCAAGCTACCTTATTCTATGACACAGTTAATCCTCAAATAGAAATATAATAGGGGTGAACCTTAGGATTCTGCAGCCTCAGCCTCCTGGGTGTTGGTATTACACGTATGCCCCACTACACCAGACTTCTATATAAGCACATTTAAATGCAGACATTTTTCTCCAGCTAATAGCAGAAGGACAAGCCAAAGAGATTTGAAATATAGAGGGACATTTAACATGAAGGATCCTGCTGCTGGCTGTAATGTTTCTGAAAGTACAGAAGAAGGTTTCTTCACTGTAAAGTTGATTTTCCCTAATTTAGAAACTAATCACTAAAACTTGTCCATACTCAAGGAAATAGAGGTGGTGGTGTAAGTAAATGCCATCTTCTAGAAGCATTTTCTCTAACTGGAGTCATTTATTTACTCAATTTACAAAATTAAAATCTATTTATTTCTATTTTGAATGATAATCTAGTCATTTTTATCTTATTTTGTTGTTCAGATTATTTTTCCATTTTTTATATTTAGGACCTCTTTCAATTTGGCTCCTGTGACTCTTGGCATGCCCCATCTTTATATATATATATATATATATATATATATATATATATATATATATATACACACACACACACACACATGCATGCATATATATATATATATATATCTTCCTTATTTTCTGGCATTACGCTCATCTATTATTTTCCCTGAAGTTTTTTTTAAAATAATAAATCTAGCCCATTCACATTCATTGGTATGACTGATAAGCTTAATTTCAAATATGTCATACTACATTATATTTACTGTGTGTATCAATTAGGTTATAGCAGAGAAGTAGAACAAATAGGTAGTGTGTATGTGTGTGTGTGTGTTTATACATGTGTATATGTAGAGATTTATTACAAGAATTAGCTTATGCATTTGTAAGACCTGGCTATGCAACCCTGGGATACATATGGTAAGAAGTTGTGTGGGGCAGATTAGCAACAGCAGCCTAAAACCCTTTAAATATGGGCTGAAGCTACTGTTCACAAGCATAATTTCTTCAGTGTCTTAGAGAGACATCAACCCTGCCTTTAAGACTTCCTGATTGATTTAGTCAGGCTCAGCCAGATTATCCATGGTAATCTGTTTTACTTGAAATCAATGGGTTAGAGGCTTGAATTGCATCTGAAAAATCTTTAGCAGCAACACCTACATTAGTGTTTGAAAAAAATAACTGGGGACTATCACAGCCAAATTGGCACATCCTTACAGTCATCACACTCTGCTTATTAGGTTAAATTTCCTGTGTCTATGTGAGCTCTCATTTTGGTGTTTAGGTAGATTTGTCATTTTGTCCTAGGGTTAGCTTTATATTTCTGCATTTAAAAAGGTTATTTTATTTTTCTCTTCTTTATTATCCTTAGGCATATAATTTCAATTTAACATGTACTTTTTTTGTGGGTCATGGGGCTTGAACTCTGGGCTTGGGTGCTGTCCCTCAACTCTCTAGCTCAAAGCGAGCACACTACCACTTGAGCCACAGTGCCACTTCTGGTTTGCTGGTGGTTAATTGGAGATAAGAGTCTCACAGTCTTTCCTGCCCTGGGTTGGCTCCCAATCGCAATCCTCAGATCTCAGGCTCCTAAGTAGTTAGGATTACAGGCATGAGCTAGCATGTACTTTTATGTGGACAATTCATTTTGATCAGTCACCCCTTTCATCATTCTCCTCTCTTCCATTTATCTCATCTCCATAGCTCATCAAGTTTCCTAGTTCCGTTTTCACACATGTACCTTGGGTATTATAACTGTATTCTTCCACCATTCCTCTCACACATTAGCCCCAACGCCTACCAAATTGAGACACGTTTTCAACTTTCTAGTATTCATTATGTCAAGCTGTAAAATGTCTGCTAATTGTTCAAAGGGCTTAAATGGTGGAAAACTACCCCTGTGTATTCTATACTTTATTCAGTTTGATCGTGTATATATGTTCCCTATAAGAGAGAACATGCACTATTTGTCTCTTGGCCTGACTTACTTCACTGAACATATTTTTTCCCCATCCTTCCATTTCACTGAAAATGACATAATATTCTTCCTGCTGGATGAATGAAATTCACATCCACATATATGTGCATATGCATTTTGCATTTTCTTTATCCAGTCATCCACTCCAGAACATCTGGGCTGTCACCATAAGTTGTCTACTGTAAAGATATAGTGTAGCAATGAACGTAGATGTACAAAGGTATTTATTGTATTAAGTTGTAATCTGTCTGGTAAAGGCCCCAAAGTGACTACTGCCTTTTGTAATAAGCAGCTCCCATCTTAGCCTTACGTTATCTGACATATGAGATTTCATGAGTATTTCATATCCTTGTACATCTATGTATTCCCTATGCAACAAAAAAACAGAATATTTAAAAGTATAAAGAACTTGCCAGAAATAAAAGAAGACCTAGATTGTCATACTCATACAGCCTCCCATGTACCTCAGAATTGGAGCAACACCAAAAAAAAAGTCACAAAAGTACCTGTCTGATTTTAGACAAAAATAATTATCCTTGGGGCCTGTTGGCAAAAAAATGAATTTCCTTTAAAGAATGAAAATCAGCGTAGTGTCACACTCCTGAACAGCAACACAAAACAAGACAACCATCCAACCATCCATCAGTTTCCATTCAACCAAGTTTTCTTTCAATGACCAAGTATAATTTACTCCTCATTTCTACAAAAATTTTCTTTTCAACTGCTTTCCTGAATTCAGTCAGCTTTCCATTTTGTTCAATTCTACCATGAACTTTGAATTTCTCAAGTACTGTTCTTTTTGCTGTTTGGTTATGAGTCAATTTTGTTTTGCCTGATGCTTGGTTTGGGAGAGATTTCAAATTCTGAAATGCTTTGATTCTAATTTTCTAGTTTTTTCCACTGTCTCTATGTATGAATATTGACATCCACTTTGTACACATTCTTAAAACATTTCTCTGAACCACAATAACTCTTGCATTAGGATACACAGGCTTAGAGTCCTCATTCAAGAGTGTCCTATATTTGGCATGGCAAAGTATGTGGTTTTAGCAGTGGTGGTCGCCATAGTGGTGTTCATAGTCATAATATGTTTATTCATTTTGTCATTTTGTGTTTGTTCTTTCTGCAGGATTTTAAATTTTTCTCTCATGTGTCCTTCCTTCGGTTTCTTAGGGTTTTTGTGTCTTCATGAAACTTCTTTCTGTGGTTCCAGGACTGAATTTGTTAAAATCATAAATCAATTGTTCAAAGAGGTTTCATGATATTTTCACATCTACATATAAGGTACTTTGACAAAATTTACTCTGTGTGTGTGTGTGTGTTGTGTGTGTGTGTGTGTGTGTGTGTGTGTGTGTGTGTGTACTGGTATCAGGGTTTGAACTCAGGGCCTTGAGCTCTTGGTTTGCTTGCTCATGGCTGGTCCTCTTCTATATGAGCCATGCCTTCAGCCTGGTGTTTTGCTGGTTATTTTGGAGATGGATTCTCGGACATTTCTGTCGAGGCTGGCTTCGAATATCCATCATCTTTCTTGAGTAGATAAGGTAACAGTGTGAACCACTGGCACCCAGCAAAATTCCCTCATTTTATTATTCTTTATTAACATACAATACACATAAATTGCTTTAAAACATGGAGTAGAAGACATTTATTCCATGTACATTATTTGTAAAGTAGGCAAAGTATGGACATTTTTGTCATCAAAGTTAGAATAGTAGTTTTCCTATAGCGAAAGCTTGTTGGGAGAAAATACAATAAGCCTGATGATAGTTACAAGATGTTTGTTTAGATCAAATCCATTAAGGTTCACACTTAGGATTTGTGCACTTTTTTTTGTCAGTCATGGGGATTGAACTCTAGGCCTGGGCACTGTCCCTCAGTTCTTCAGCTCAAGGCAAGCACTCTACCACTTGAGCCACAAGGCCACTTCTGGTTTTCTGGCGGTTTACTGGAGATAAGAGTCTCATGGACTTTCCTGCCCAGCTTTGAACCATAATCCTCAGATCTCAGCCTTCTGAGTAGCTAGAATTACAGGTGTGAGCCACCGGCTCCCAGCAGTTTGTGCACTTTTTAATTACATGTAATTTATAGGTCAATGAAACTTTAGGAACACTCATGGAATAGACAGTATAGTAAAAAGATAAATAGATTCAAATTGTATCTTAAGAACACAACTCTTCAACACAGATGGGTTGTACAAGGCACAGAGCGAAGGCAAGAGTCAAAGGGTGGAAATGATGCCTGCTGTGCAAGTACTGCCTCAATGAAAGCTGTTAGGCATACAAAATTACAATTCAAAATACAGTAAAGAAAATATTTCCCCAAGAGAAACAAAAACATATACATTCACAAGGAGTTGTAAATAAATTTGAAAGGTACATTTATTCACAATTGGCGAAAACTAGAAAGAATACAATATCCACAAGCAGGTAAATGAGTAATGTTTGTTGTATTTCCATGCAGTGGAATGCTACTTGGCAATGAAAAGGAACACACTACTGAAACGTGTAAAAAAAATGGATCATGCAATGGATAGAATTATCAAGGTTATTTTACAATGGCAAAGGTCAATGCAAAAGCCAAATTCAAAAGAAGATTCAAAATCTTCCATTTGTATGTACCTAAATATTCTTTCAGGAGACATAAAAGCTATATATTTAGAGGCATGCAATTTTACATCTTCAAAATGTATAACCCAGAAGTTGCTTGCAACTTACAGAAGAAGTAAGCAAACTGCAACTATAGTTGAGTATTTTGCCATGTTTCTCAGAAAATGCAGATAAAACATAAATACTTTTTATATATAGATATATAAAGAACTCAACAAATGAAGTTGACCTAAATGACATATATAAAGAGAATATAATTTACAATTATTGGGGGGAAACTCCTATATTTATGTGCTCACAAAACATTTCCCAAAAGAGACCATATATTCAGTGAAGAAACAAGTTTCATAAACCATTTCCAGTTCAGCAATTAGGAACAGAAAATAATTTCTTCAATCATTACACAAATAAAGACTAGCAGCAACATAGGTCCCATGGTTTTCCTTATTTGCAATAACTAGTATATGTCTGGGACAAGTAGAAAAGGTCAAAGGTATGTACATATGACCAGATAAGATGAAGTTAAGCAAAATGAACCCCAGAATAGGGACACAAGTGTTTTTTTTTCTTTCTTGCTATTGTTTCTAACGTATTTATAATGTACTATGTGATTTTTTTGTTGCTTTATATGTTCCTCCCCCATGGTATAACCCGTTTTCACTGTATTTGATGTCGGTCTAATTTGGAGAGGGGAAGGGAAAAAACAGAATGTTTAAATAGGGATACAGGTTGACCCATTGTAACAATGAGATGTACAAGACACTATGTTGAAAAACGAACTTTACAATTTAGGTGGGGGTGGGAAGGTGGGGGGTGAGGGGGGTGGGGAATGTAGTTGTGGAGGTGGGAGGAAGGGATGATAGGGGAAAAACAAAGGAGGAGGCAACAATGCTTGATAGGAAATGTACTCATTACCTTGCTCATGTAACTGTAACCCCTCTGGACAGTATTTTCACAATAAAAAAAACTTACTTAAAAAACTTGGCTTAAAAAAAAACTAATAGCCTATGGTAAAAATGACTGCGTACTTTCTTGCAGATCAGGAACAAGGTCATGATGTCTACCCTCATCTCTTTCATTCAATATTTTACTGGAAGTCTTAGCCAGCACAATCAGACAGCAACATGAAATAAAATGAATAGATATTAGAAAAGAAGAAGTTAAAACTCTTTTTGGACAGTATGACTATGCACAGAGTAAATTTCAAGGAAACTTTTTAAAAAGCTACTAGAGCCATATTCTAGTAGGGTGACTATGGCTGCCATCGCAATTTGTTTGACACTGCTCCTCCCCTTTTCTTCCACTGGCATCAGAGCACTCCTAACTCAAACTCAAAGTACATAAAGTTTCTTCTCCATTTCACCTGTGTTCAGTATTGTTATGATAGACAGCTACACTTGTAATGATTAAAATCTTGAATTCTGGTCTATCAACTAGCTCTGCAAGTTCTTCAACATTTCTAGGCCTCATTTTACATGTTGTAAAAATGGGATGACACAAAGGGTAGCTATCAGGATTAAACTGTTCTTAGCACTGTATTGGCAACTAGTAAGTGGTAATACTATTTGATGCTGACTGGGCTTGTACACACATTGCGATTGTGTCTACTCTTCTATTCTCCACTAGGCTCCCTCAGCGCCTGTCCAGTATAGCCTCACTTTTCGCTGGCCTCATCTCACTTCCCCCTTTCCCAAGTTTCTCTCTCCTTTTCTCTATTTCTTAGCACATGACTTCTTTTGTCCACCAGGTGGCAGCAGAGAACACAAGTCCATGGTCTCAGAATGAAATTTTTTTCTTACTATATATTTTTTATTGTAAAGATACTGTACAGAGAGGTTACAGTTACATGGACAAGGCAATGAGTCCATTTCCTACCGAGCATTGTTACACCCTCCTTTATTCTTCCCCTACCATCCCTTTCCTCTCCATGTCCCCAACTTCTCCCCCCCCTACGCCCCCCCCCCCGCAAAGTTGTAGTTTGTTTTCAACAGTGTCTTGTAAATCTCATTTTTACAATGGGTCATCCTGTATCCTTATTTCAGCATTTTGTTATTTCCCTTCCCCTCCCCAAATTAGAAAAATGTATATACAAGATGCAGGGCACTGGAATCAAAACTTGTTCAACCACTTTGGAAAGCAGTATGGAGGTTCCTCAAAAGACTCCACATAGAGCTCCCCTATGAACCAGCAATCCCACTTTTGGGCATCTACCCAAACGATCAAAAACAAGGCCATTTGAAAGCTACCAGCACAACTATGTTTGTCGCAGCATTATTTACCATAGCTAAGATATAGAACCAACCCAGATGCCCCTCAGTAGATGAATGGATCAAGAAAATGTGGTATGTATACACAATGGAATTCTATGCCTCCATCAGAAAGAATGACATTGCCCCATTTGTTAGGAAATGTAAAGACTTGGAAAAAGTTATATTAAGTGAAGTAAGCCAGACTCAAAGAAACATAGGTACCATGGTTTCCCTTATTTGCAATAACTAATATATGTGTAGGACAAGCAGAAGAGGTCAAAAGCTATGTATATAGGAATGAAACTTCTTAAGAGGCATTTGAACTCTGAGCTGGAGGACCAAACCAGACTGTCTCACGGAAGGACAAATTACGAGTTTTGTTTAAGGCCATTATATTTCATAAGTGAGATTTGGGCCATATCTGTGCTTTTCTGTTGCATACCTCTATCTTCCCTTACCTTCTTTTCTAGGACTTGCTGTTGGGTCTTCGTCCGTCCCACGAAAGACGGTCCGGGTCCGAGGAAAGGTAAAGTAAGTGCAGCTTTTGCCCGTTCCCCAGCCTCCCTCAGCCCGGGAGACAATCAGACCCAGCGGGGAGTCAAGTCAAGCAGGAAAACTCGTTTATTAACACCAATCAGCCCTTTTTATAGCAAAAAAGAGTGGGTGGCATGGCAGGGGAGGAAAAGGAACCAATCACTGTCAAGGTCACACCCTATCATGCACCTAAGCTTCCATGGGCTGGTTACACACTGAATGTAAAGCAAATCGGGCTCTGCCCACTCAACTCCCTCTCAGCGCCATCTTTGCTGCCCATGTGCTCTACAACTTGGGTCCAGAGATCTTTCTTTTAAGATGAAACATCCCAGGATAAGCATTCATAAGGCTTTCTAAATTCCCTAAATTCATTTTGCTTGGAGACAGCTACTCTTCTGCATTCTCACCCTCTCTTCCACAAAGCTACTTTCCTATTTCCTGAAAGATGTCCCTTTGAGGACACATCTATGAGGCTGGGTTCACAAAAAGGAAGTTTGTTACCTTTTGTTCAAAATATTCAAGGCCTCTTGATTCCAGAATCCCCCAAATTCTAGATTTTGAGTATCTCATATTATATAGGAGAATATTGCTGAAATAAAATCTGACCCACAGATACGGTACATCACTTGTGAGATTGTGGGTACAGTGAGAAGGCTCTGGGAAAAAGGGGTAGGGAAAAGATGCTTACTCTGCTTCTGTATCCACAACTGTCATATGAGAAAAATAATAGTCCCTGTCACAGAAACTTGTAAAGAATTTAAAAGTTATTCCTTCTAAAGCACATGTAGCAGCACCTGGCATGTAGAAAGGGCTATCTTTGATTTATGCAATTATAGTAAATTACATGATTTGATTTATATAACAACTGTCTTGTTCTTGGCAGGCTTTGATCACACTGAGGCCTTCCACACAGGGTTTGAACAGGATAATCCTTTCCTGGCTCTCAGTCACTTCAAGTCTCCAGGATCCTGCTCCAATCCCTTGTAGCACACCGCAGGCTCTGTGGTTTCCTTTCCAAAATGTTCTTGTTGATGACCCCCTACTTTCAGTGAAAATCCATGAGCATCAAGGTGGCTGGTGATATGAGTGAATAAAAAAGCAGCTCAAAGAGGCAACCTATGGGCTATTAGGAGATCAACCTGCTGGTTTAAGGAAGGTGTCACAGTAAACAATGGTTAGCAATAAAACATAAGACCTCTTCCCCTGCCCTACTTCCCTTCTTCCCAGTAGCTTGAGACATTACACCCCCAGCAGCTTCCCAGACTGGCTCCAGTCATTGTCCCCTCCATCCATCATGCCTTGTCATTGTGCACTGCTTTATGTGACTTGATTGTTTGGTTCCAGCAAGATGAGAAATGTAAACTGTTTAACATTTGAAGTGTAAGCTATCATCTTTTAGGGAAAATCTTTTTCCTCAATCTAGAGAGGGAAAGGGACTCACTGACAGTCACAGTGCTGGCAGGTTTGCTTCTTTTAAAGATGCCAGCTTCCCTGAGGGCAGGGATCATGATTTTTATTTGATTAGCACTTCTGTCTATCTCACATTATATGGTTGAAAGCCATGGAGCAACAACCTAGCTGGAATTTTCTTGGACTATAAGCACCATTATTCCTTCACTGGCTACAGCTAGCAGATTGTAAACTCAGCTGTAGAAGATAGGCTACCTGTGGGTTTGAAGTACGCTGAATACTCCCTAATCTATCTAAATCCTCAGTCCTGCTGTTTGAAAATCTATCCATCTTTTAGCTCTGCACACAAATTAGGCTCCAATGGAAATTCCTGGTCCAAACAGCCTTCCAGGAGTTGAGCCTCCTCATCTCTTCCTATTTACCAGCAGGCACTCGGGATATGTGTCTACCACTATAATGGATGGGGGTACAACACTACAGTTGTAGAAACATAGGTCCCATGGTTTCCCTTATTTGCAATATCTAGTATATGTCTGAGTCAAGCAGAAAAGGTCAGATAAGTTGATGTTAGGGAAATGAACCCTAAAATATGTATTCAAATGTTTTTTTGTTTCATGCAATTGTTTCTAACATATTTATAATATTATTTCTTTGTTGCTTTGTATGTCCCTCCCCCACAGTATAACCCCTGCTTTCACTGTATTTGATGTTGGTATAATTTGTGGAGGGGAAGGGGAAAAACAAATCGTTTAAATTAGGATACAGGTGGACCCATTGCAACAATGAGATGTACAAGTCGTTATGTCGAAAAACGAACTTTACAACTTTGGTGGGGGGGGGGGGAGGGAGGTGTTGGGTAGGGGGGAGGGGGAGGATGGGAAGGGATGGGAAGGGGAAACAAAGGAGGAGTCTACAATGCTTGATAAGAAATGTCCTCATTATCTTGCCCATGTAATTGTAACTCCTATGTACAGTATTTTCACAATAAAAAAAAATTAAAAAAATTAAAATTAAATCCTTATGGTCTAGGTGAATAGTGCCCTCTAGTGCTCAGCTCCAGAATTACTTATGTCCCTTGCATGTTTTCCCATTCCTGTTTCTGTGCTTCACCTGGACTGTCCCATTTTCCTTCCATTTAGTCAAAGCCTCTGCATCTTGAGGTCCTGCTCAACTTCTAACTTCTCCAATAAAATTAATCTGATCTCTCTAGCCTAAGTTGACCACCTTTAGTATAAGCACCTGACAGGTAGAAAGGGCTATCTTTATATCGTTGCAGTTATGCTACAAATATTAAGAGCAGTTGTTGGTCAGAATGAAGCTCTCTGGATAGGGTGCTTTAAAAAGCTAACCCCAATATTTATTGAATTGCACTCCAGGAAATGGAGCAACCACTACCACCATAACAGTTAACCCCATCCTATTTTTCAGTCACTTCAGTCTCCAGGTTCCTATTTACTACTCACCACTAAAGTTAACATCCCATAATTTAACATATTTAAGCGTTCTCTATTGTCATGTACTTTTGCCATCTCTTAACTGTAAGTACCCGAAGGCAGAGACCACGTCTTTGATTCCTACTAACACAGTGATTGAGAATATAAATAAAGTATAGGAACAATAAGAGCTACCATTATTGATCACTAGCAATGGGTCAGGTCATTTGAACTCTGGCATTTGGGTAATGAAACATGCTTTAGATAGATATGTATCATGTAAATCCCACAGCAGCCTCTGAGGAGGCACTATAATTATTCATCACAAATCAGTAAATTGAGGTTAATAGAGGCAAGTTGACTGCCTGAGTCTAGAATTGAATCACCCTATAGCAGCCAGGCTCCAGAGGCTGCTCTACAAAACCATGATCCTGCTGTGTGCCAAAATATGATCTAAATAAACAACTGCACCAGAATCACCCCAGCTGTCAACAAGAACCTGCCATGTCCCACCCCAATTAAACCACATCAGAATGTCTGAGGATAGAATTCAACAATGTTTGAGGTTTCTCCAGAGTATTTGAGATTCAAATAAAGTGTGTGACCAAGTACACTATACTTAGCACACATGCTAACACAGTATCATGCATATAAATATATACCCATACACTCACATAAATAATAACAAATCAATGAATACATAATATTTTATGTCAGATTGGTCCTTAGGAATCAGTGAGGAAATATTTCTATAGTGTCTCCTTTTTAAGGTAAATCACCACACCAAGAAATCTACATAATGAATTCCACATTCCTGTCTCCATAGGAAAAATGGGTAGAAAATGTTTTGAGCTCACTGGATTCTAGCAGGGGAAGAATGCTGGCTTCCCATATATATAGCCCTATCTCCTCCCCCTCCTGTGTTGCAGTCTGTCATTAAGGCATGTTATCAGACTATTTCAAAACAAGGAGAAGATGCAAAAGAGTTTAAAATCGGAAAAGATAGTTGCTTGACTAATTCTCTAGTTGTGTAGATTTGACCAAGTTACTTAATTGCCCTTGCTTCAGTTTTGTATCTGCAAAATTAGGATAGTACTAAGAATACTACCCATTTCGAATGATTGGCATGAAAATTAAATGTGTAATACATGAAAAGACCTTGGATTATGAACTCTGGTACAAGAATGCAACAAGTTATACTCAATGTTAGTAAGTAGACTAGTAGCAGCCATCATAAAAGTAGTTAATCCACTTTTGAACTGAGCATGGAGATTGTGTTTCCAACGGGATTAGAAATAGATCTGGATGGAGCATCTGAGAGACTTTGCCAAAGGAATATGGGAGGCTATGCTTTTAGATCTCAACTGAAAGTGGATAAAGAAAATGAACCTATTTTCTGAGCAATTGCTCTCCTATCATATTTATTTAACTCATTATTATTTTATTTTTATAATATGCAGCTTTTATGACACTGCAAAAACAATTCAGTGTTCCCATTCCCTGGTGTTGGCAGATACTACCAGGAAGGCTGGGATAAAGTAAGGAAGGTGATGTTAGAACATTAGATTAAATAAAAACAATAAATACTCTCATACTGGTTCAAGTCAAGTTTTACTGCTTCATGAGTTTGGGAGCTTTAGAGATTATTGGATCTACATTTCATAGCCCATCATTTAGTAGCTCAAGTATGTGAACAGCAAAAAAATATAGTTGTGACCCACTTAAATAGGACCATGCTGAAGCCTCCTGGTTGTGGAACTGAGGTACATTTTTCACTTCATTCCAGCCAAAGATTGTTACATGTCCTCCAGCCTCATGCCTCAAAAGTGCATACCAATTTTTTGTCATAGGGCTTGAAGTTGGGGCCTGGGCACTGCCCTTGAGTTCTTCTGCTGAAGATGAGTGCTCTACCACTTCGAGCCACAGCTCTACTTCCAGTTTTCTGATGGTTCATTAGAAGTAAGAGTCTCATGGACTTTCCTGCCCAGGCTAGCTTTATATTGCAATCCTTAAATGTCAGCCTCCTGATTAGCTAGGATTACAAGCAGGAGCCCCTGGAGCCCAGTTTGAACGTCATTTTTGAGTGTAGGGTTATGGATTATTAAAGGCAAAATTATACCTACTATAGATGCAAGAACATGACATTGAGATAGAAGCAGTGCATATACCAGGGTCAAGCGTTGGCCATGAGTAGCATCAGGGAGTAAGGGACTGGAACAGAACAGTTCTGATTTGCTCTTTCAAAATACTGAGTCCATGCACCACATTTTATCAGGAGAAAAGGTATTCTACTAGAGACAAAGGCCATATGTCAACCATAGGATCAGAAAGTAGGTCTTTGAGTTTATTCTGTTTGGAGTTTACTGAGTTTTCAGGTGCAGACAGTCACATACCTAATCAAAATGGGAATTTTTACAGATACCCTTTCTGTCACTTTATGTCTCTTACCTCATTGGTGATTATATTGGTCTACTTAATGGTGTCCCCCAGGTCCAGTCAGAGCTCATTCTGCCATTCTGAAAGTACAAATATAATCCTTATTAACCACTCTATACAAATTCCCTGGGAGGAGATGTGGTTGTTTGATATAATGTATATGAATCAAGCCAAGTACAGATTGTGGAACTAATAGAAAACTGGCCGGATGTTCTCTTCAACATACTGTTGGCAAGATTAGTCTTTGGACATACACAAAAATGTAGAAGTCTACCTTAAAGTTCCTCTATTTTCTTCTGCCCCATACTATCTGTACACACAGAACACTATCAGTAACTCTTGTTTTATACCATGTGATTCTCATGGTGAGAGTATCTACTGACTGTATGTAGCTCACAAAGATTATGGAAGTGCCTTCTTCACCATCTCTCAGTCTCTCTTCTGTTCAAAGCACTATGGGAATTGCCCAATGGAAATCAGATTCCAACCACTAAATCCTTCTATATATTGGCCTAATTATGCCAATGTCCAAAATAGCTACCTAATGTAATTCCTGGAGGCTGAAGTATTTTACAGCAGTATGATAAACAAAGAAAAGCCTTCATTTGAGAGTTTGATGTATTTGAGTTCTGATCTCAGCTCTGCTATGTATCAGAAACTTCCTGCATATGTTTTCTTCATCATAAAAAAGGAGATAATAATCATGTGAACCACTTTTCAGAGTTGTGAGAATCAAATGAGATAACAGAGGAAGTCAAAGAATAAAGGCAAGATGTTAATCTCATGTCCATAATACAGGCTGTGGTGTCAAAACCACAAGAGATTAGAGTCAGATAAAGCTGGATTTGAAACCTGTTAACTCTTCATTTCTCTTAAAGAGCTCAATGCTTATCTGTGTAGTAGGGGTAATATATAAAGACTATATAAATGGCATGAAGTTCCAATGGGAGAATATAAGTGAAAGTATAAGCTGGGCATGGTGGCTCATACCTGTATTCCTAGTACTCAGTACGCTGAGAAAGGAAGATTGTGAGTTTAAGCCCAGCCTGGAATACATAGTGAGTTCCTGTCTCAAAAAAGAAGAAGGAGGAGGAGGAGGAGGAGGAGGAGGAAAAGGAGAAGATGACGATGACAGGTGCTGGTGGCTCACACCTGTAATCCTAGCTACTCATTAGGTTGAGAGCTGAGGATTGCAGTTCAAAGCCAGCCCAGGCAGGAAAAGTCCATGAGATCCTTATCTCCATTAAACTACTCACAAAAATCTGGAAGTGGCTCTGTAGCTCAAGGTAGAGCACTAGTCTCGAGCACAAAGAGGCTTAGGGATAGTGCCAGGCCCTGAGTTCAAGCCCCAGGACTGGCACTAAAAAAAAGACAAGAAAAAGCACACAAACAACATGCACCCATGCATATGCATTTCAAATATTTACTGAGAATATAGTGAGAGTGAAATGATGGCGATCAGTGGAGCATGGGGGAAGATCAGGGTTAGATTAGAAAGGCTGCTCAGGAAAGTGCATTACTGGCACACATACACCATACATAAAATGAGAAAAGATCTTAACAAATGGAAGTTTCCATTCATTGAAAAATTTTCCAACTTAGACTATGCCTGCCCAGATAGATTGTAAAAAGCTCTCTCCTTGCAGAAGCATCATCTACTTCCCTGGGGTGGCTACTCCCTGCTTACCAGTTCTTTCCTTTCCCCTCAGTCGCATGTGCTTGTCACTCTCTTCCTGGGCACACATTTCTGAGATGCCAAGGACATTGCTGGTCTTAATTTAAAAGTTAGTCTCTCTTCTCTTCATGGCTGCTATTGTGTTGTTAAAAATCTTTTTTAAAGGCCAATTTAGAACCCTTTTATGGCGAAGTAATTAACAAACTACTATTGCATGCCACAAATGAAGTAGTAATTTTTCTTAAGCCTGGCCACAGACCACACTTACCCCATTAAATGTAGGTCTTGTGTTTAACCCTGGCCACTTTCCATGCACCTAACCCAACATGTAGGTCCAGCTACGAATTTTGGACTTGGTGATTTCACCTAATTTCAAACTAAGCCTTTATCTTTGGCCACAGATATTTGAAAACTTCAGTCTATAAACCAAGCCTCTTTTGGACCATGTTTCAAAGTTTTACCTCTGATTAAGTTTGTTGAGTCCTTAGTCCAAGAATAGCTATACAGCTAACTCTCACACTCAGTATAAAATGAAGGTTCAGCATAGATACTAACTGAGCTCTAACCCTGGAGCACAGACTGATGCTCTCACTCTGCCACAGCCTGAGATCTGATCTTGGAAACCTACCCAGCTACAATTTCCACAGACTTAGCACTAACCAGAAAATGACCCCAACACTGGCAACAGAATGATTACTAAACTTGGCCTCATACACACATGAAAACATACACAGAGACCAAACTCTAAATGTGGCTAAAGACTATGCTGTAATCCAGGCCAAGAAGTGAAACCAAATCTTGAGGATGTATTCTTACTACAGCATAAGCTTGCACATAGGCAAAACACTGAATATGGCTACAGACTGAGACAAAACCCTCTTCAAAACCTAAATTCAAATCTAGCCAGAGATTGGTTCACAAATCTTCCCACAGTATAATCCACATAAGCTAGGACAGGCTGAGCCTGGCACTACCCACTGACTTGATTTCTAAGCCTTATTCTTACTGCTTTGATTGCATCCTGAAATTTCTCCATAGACTGAATTCCTAACTCTCACCACAAACTAAACCCATAAGCCTCCCAAATCTGACCTTCTACACTGAAAATAAATCTGATTCCCCCAAATGGCTAAGGTCTGATCTTGACTCTTTCAGATAGAATGATTCCTATTTACCTCTGATTAAGTTTGTTGAGTCCTTTCTTTTAAATGCTCATCTCCTGCTAGTCCCTAACTCCTACCACATCTTTAACCTTACCCCTGGCCATAAAGTGATTTCTAGTATCAGAATCTTAACTTCTCAGCAATACTGGCCAGTGACTGAACTCAAACCTTAAAGCATGAAGTAAGTACAAATCAAGCAAAGACATTACAAACATGTTTCATGTTCTTAGTCTGAAGCCTAAGCAGAAGATATAACTAACCCTGAACTATGGCCAAAATATGAGCCCTCTTCCTGCCCACATTTGAAGCAATGAATGGATAACATCTGTAAATCTTACCAGCAGTCTGAGAACTAAAGACCAGGCTCTAAGCCTACCCAAAAATAATCCCTCATACTACAAGGCTAACCCCAAACCCTCCTTACATCATTACACCCAATAACAATCAGAGACTGTGTACTAACATTTGTCCTAGAGACTTAACGCATAAATTATGCTCCATATTCTGGCCACAGAATGAGCTGTGACAAGCTTTTTAGGGGAAGGTTGTGTAGCAGAAAAATCAGCACAACCACTAAACTCTGGGAAACCAGAATCCTGGCTTTTATTGAATCCTAAGTCTGGAAATAAAACTGATTGTAACACTGACTGACCAAAAGCTAAAGTCAGACTTGTTGGTGAGCCTAACTCTTGGTATGGTATGTCTAAAGCTGGTACACTGAACCCTAACATTAATATCAGCATGAAGTCTTTTCCTGCATAAAGTAGAAATCCTAATGCTGGCTAAAATTTGAACCTCAATCTTGCACATTGACTTCACAATGAATTTCTTTGTTGCTTTTTATGTCCCTTGAATTATTCTAGGCTACACAGGACTAGTGGCAGCCTTATCATGAGCTTTTATACTGATAAGAGGGATTGGTGATCTAGCTATCAAGTGTAAGACCTCAAGTTGCATCCTCAGTATCAAAATGAAGAAAGAGGGGCTGGGAAGGTGGCTCAGTGGTAGAGTGCTTGCCTTGCATGCCTGAGGCCCTGGGTTCGATTCCTCAGCACCACATAAGCAAAAAGAAAAAAGCCAGAAGTGGCGCTGTGGCTCAAGTGGTAGAGCGCTAGCCTTGAGCTGAAGAGCTGAGGGACAGCGCCCAGGCCCAGAGTTCAGGCCCCACGACTGGACCCAAAAAAAAAAAAGAAAGAAAGAACGTGAGCCAGGTGCTGGCTCACATCTGTAACCCTAGCTACTCAGGATTCTGAGATCTGAGGATCACAGTTCAAAACTAGCTAGGGCAGAAAAGTTCATGAGACTCTTAAGTCCAATTACCCAGCAAAAATCCAGAGGTGTGGCTCAAGCAGAGTGCCAGTCTTGAGGAAAAAGCTAAGTGAGAACATGAGACTGAGTTCAAGCCCCAGTACCAGCCCAAAAAGGAAGGAAGGAAGGAAGGAAGGAAGGAAGGAAGGAAGGAAAGAAGGAAGGAAGGAGGGAGAGAGGGAGGGAGGGAAGGAAGGAAGAAAGGAAGGAAAGAAAGAAGAAAAGAAGATAGGCAGGAAGGAAGGAGAGAGAAAGAGTGAGAGAGAGAGGAAAGAAAAGGAAAGAGGGAAGGAAGATAATAAAAACACACATAAGGGAAAAGTAATCAGAAATGAGCTCTGGTCCATGCCACAGACTAAAACATGACTGTAATCTAGGCTCTAACACTGATAATCAACCTTGGTTTGCTGGTCTACTAACCATGGATCTACTCTTGCCTGTAAAGGCAGATAAAGACTCATTAAGTATCAACCCGAGCAAACATTGAAGTCAAAAACATTCTACATTATAAACCTGAATCATGGCCATGACCTGAAGTCTACAGTGGCTCTGTACAGAGTCTTAATTTATTAATCAATCTCTGAATCTAGCCCAATTGACTTACTTAGGTCATTATTTCACAAATTAACCCATGTACATCAGTAAATCAAACAATATCACCTTTGTATGTATATAAACACACATTTCAATAATTATGTGAAAATATTACTTGTCACAAGTGAATATTTTAATGAGTTATTTTGCTTGTTACTAGAATTTATCCCTCCAAGGAAAGAGTTGTCTGCTTCGCACTTCTCTATTCTATCTAGAATCATTCCTGGAATATTACAGATATCAAAATATTTGTTAGATACATGAATGAGTAGTATCCTAGTTCCTTGTTAACTTTCTGTCCTTCTATTACTTGGCCCCTCTGTGTTATATTTCAATGAATTCACTTTATTTTTTCTTGTATATCTGAGTGGCTATTCATTCTCAACTTACTTTGAATGCACATCTTTCTCTTCCTCCTACTTAAATATTGTCTAGGTTCTTTATTTAATCCTTGTCTTCTAAATATTATTTTTATGGGGTATAGGTATAGGTCAATGGGAGAATCTAATAAAAGTTTGAACTCATTGATACTACCCATTTATTCCTGCCCAATCTAGTTTTTTGCAGTCTGGAACTCCTTTTTGGTTCCTTGCACTCTCTCTTGCCTTTAGGCCTTTTGTCCATACTTTTATATAGAGTGTGGTTGACTTCTTTGCCCTATATATGACACATACCATACTGGCTCTTCAAGTCTTATCCTCAGGAATGGCCTCCTCCAAAAGTAACAGATTCTTCTTAATCCATATTTCTGCAGAGTCCTGTGTAGACATCTATAGAGTAGTCTGCACATTATATATTGGTCTGTCTTCTCCCCTCAGACTGCAAGCTATATGAGGGAAGAACTATGTTCCAATTTAGTGGCAACAGTACCTAATCTAGATTGTTGTATAAATAAGTTTGCTGAATTAACAGCAAATCCACATTCATATCTCCTTTTAAAATCATGGGCATTACTTTAATAAAATGCAATTATTCTTTCTTTCTTTTCCTTCTGTTTGTGATCCAAAAGTTGTTTGAACCAAGAAAATTGTAGCAATTCCAATGTAGCATCCATCAAGGTATAAGAATTCATTCTAGCAAGAAAAAAGTAAAAAGTTAGGAATAAAACTAGTTCTAATAAACTACCATCTTTCTCAGGGTTTCAACTACTTGCAAATGTTTCTATCTATTTATTTACTTCTTAAGAAGTATTTTTGCTAAAAATGAAAGCAGTTTCTTAAAAACATATAGTTACTTGTTATTATTTAAGTTGTATGGTGTATATACTTTGTGCTATTGCATTACATAAGTGTACTTGGACAGTATTCAAAAATGGTTACTCTAACCATGTAGCTTCACTTCCTGTTAAATTGACTTCTTGTGATCTGCCCTGCATCACATTTCTATGTCTAATTTAAGACAGTTTCTAAGGAAAAACAGGATTCTCAATTAGAAAGAAAATATTCATTTTCCTAGGTATTTAAATTGATTCTGATTCAGGTGGTTCTCACAGGATAAACTTTTAAAGGACTATATCTCCTTTCAGTCAAAATTTTAAATTTACCATAACATCATATATATACATATATGTATATGTATGTGTGTGCGTGTATATATATGTGTGTGTGTGTGTATACTCTCTCTCTCTCTCTCTCTCTCTCTCTCTCTCTCACACACACACACACACACACACACACACACACGACAGTTCTGGGGCTTAAACTCAGGGCCTGGTGACTTTACCTGAGTTTCTTTTGTTCAAGGCTAGCACTCTACCACTAAAGTCACAGCGCCACTTTCTGGCTTCTTCTGTTTAGGTGGTACTGAGGAATAGAATCTAGGGCTTCATGCACTCTAGGCAAGCAATCTACCACTAAGCCACATTCCCAGCCCCATAACATAATATATATTTTTAAATATTCAAAAAGGAATGAAAATGTCAAATCACAATGCAAATGTAAAGTGCTTCTTAAGAACATTAAAGTAAATTGAGAGCATTCATCTGTCCTCATAAGCACAACTCTGGATACTGAGACTCTGCCACATGGTGCATTCCAAACTACAATACCCAGAATGCCCTCCTTTGTCTAACTCCGCTCTGAAACTGCCTGAAACGGGACACGGATAGGGGTGATATGTAATAAGAAGCGCTTTTGACTCCATTTCCCACACTCCATTTCACTTGCATCTCTCCGCCAATGGAAACACTAGATTTCCCGTCGCCGCTGCCACCGCCACCCATCCCCACACCCTGCTCCAAACAGCCACTAGCAACCTGAAACTACATTTCCCATAAGGAAAGAGAACACGCCTCAGACTTCCGCGGTGTCCGGTAACCAATAGGAGGTGCCGCAGCGGCCACGGTGTGGTAGAGAGTTCAGCCTCAGGCCCCTGTCAGGCCTAGGCGGGTTAGTGAGAGTTGTGAAGTTGAGAAGACTTTTGTGTAACGTGGGGCGCCACGAAGTCACTCTGGGTCCAGGAGCTGCCGCATCGGCCCGGTTGTCCGCGGCTGCTTAAGGATTAGCGCTTCCGTAGCCGGGGACCTGGAGGTCAGAGAGGAAGAAAGCCTGAGTGGCTGTGGCTGGGGACTGTGGGACCGAGGGGGCCTTAAAGAGGAGGATGCTTCCGGGGCCGCCGTCTTTGGTGCCTAACTCCGCCCAGCTCCGCATCTGCAGGGGAGGGGGTGTCTGGACTTAGAGTGTCTTAGAGTGGGCGCCACTTGCCTGGAGCCTCCGGAGCATGCTCTATTCTTCCCCCCACCTCCCTTCAGTTTTACTAACTGGTACTGCTCTCTACTGTAGGACTATGGTAGGGTTAGAGACGCTCTCCCCATTTCGATGCTTGGAGGGGTTGGGTAATCCCTTTCTTGTCTCAATTTGCAGTTCAGATTTGACTTGAAGCTCCACGTCCTTTTCACATTTCCTTGGGAGGTGAGGGATTCCTTACTGCCCCTGGAACTTGACTTTTTGTCAAATTTCTCTATTTCTTTGATGGTGAGATTAAAAAAAAAATAAGGCTCTGATTATTGGCCCTCCTGAACTATGCACCCCCCTTCCCAACCATGTCTTTGGACTTTGAGGATTTCCCTTCACTTTTTAGAAGGGGCAGAAAGAAGAGGGGATATGATTTTGTTTTTGAGAAGTTCGTCTTTTTAAGTTCAATGCAGTGTCCTGGTGATAGTAAAAATTAGATTGTATCTGTTTTAAACAAATGGGCAGTTTAAGGGTTTTCAGTAATTTGGTAGCATTGATATTGACAAACATTTGGGAGGGCACAGAATACAAAATGCAGTAGACTGTGAGAAACAGTGAACCGTTCTGAACATGTATAAAAGGACCAGTGGGGTAGGTCTAAGGGTATTCGAACATGAGTGAGGAGTTTGTGGAAGTTCAAGCCCAAACCAGAATATTCTGAAGTCTTGAAACACATCTGTTTTGTGGAAGAGGTGAAGTTTATTTTGGACTCCAAAGGAATAAAAGGAATTTTAAATGGACAGAGGAAACATAATAATACTGGAGTTGGATTTTGGAAAGGGGAAGTAGATCAGATAGACTTGCCTGATTATAATGAGAGATGTAACTAGGAAGAATTGAGACATAATGTTGAAAAGCTTGGGATTCCTAATAACATAACAGTTTGAATAGCTTGAATATTCTGTATAAAATAAATTAAAGACAAAAAATTAAGGTTGAGTGATTTTTCTTTTCATCCTAGGAGAACCTGATTTGAGATCAATTCTTGGAGAATACAAAGAAGTGTGGTGGTATGTTCCAGGTGTGAGTTTAATTTAAATCTAAGAAGAAGCTTATTTTACAGGCATTTTCTTTCTGGCTATTCTTAGCCACAATCTGTGGTTGTCAGTTTGAAAGCCTAGAGAGTAAGAAATGCATTCTCTGTCCTTGTGCAGCAGATAACGTAAATTGTAATTATTTCATTGGGTGACAATAATGACTGCTATTCATGGAGCCTATATATAATGCCCCAGGCATCATCATAAATACTGTTACATTACCTTAAGAGTTTTATGATGTACATATTTTATTACCCCCTCCCAAAAAAATCAGAGCAATTAAATACCTAGAGTCACATGGGTCCATAAGGACCTATGAGTTGGAATTTGAGTGTACATATTTTTTACTACTAAGTCTGTGCTCTTTCTACTATGGTTTACTTGTACTGATAGTCATTTTAGTTCTTGACTTTCCAGTTGTGGTAAGGACAGGTAATTGTGAGGTGTAGTTGATCATCCTGGCACAAACCCAAATGATTCATTTTGAAATTTTATGTCAGAATTTGTCTTCTGTAAAGTAGCTGCCAATACCAAATTAGCTTAACTGCTGTTACAGCCATACCTAACTGTGTCTGCCAAAATTATAGTCAGTATGCATATTTCTGGATTATATGAATCTCTTTATGAACTATGTCTTACCTCTAAGACATTTGAACCCAGACAGTACTTTGCAATTTATTTTATTTTTTAAAGTTTACCAGGTCACTAGATCTGCATGTCCTCTGCCTACATGAAGAGTTGAAAATGTAACTTCTTGAGGTACTGTAGTAGCTAGTATAACCAAAACAGTTACAAAGGACTGTGGAGAAATGGACAAAGGAGTACTTAGGCCAGAGAGAATCAAGGAAAAGTCTTATGTGAGAAGATGACATGACAAATAGGTCTAGAATGATAATGAATTTTCCAGGCAGAGAACAGTAGAGAGGATGCATTGCAGACAGTGTGGGCATTTCAAGTCATATAATCATGCAAAAGTAGGAAGTTTGTTCAATATTGACAGATTCAGGGTGGCTGGGTGCATATTATTTGGGACAAGGAAGTTGTGATGGTCAGAGAAGAGTTTTAAAACATATGTTGGAGCTAGTTTGTGAAGAGTCAACTGCTATGCTAAGAAATTTGGATATGTCCCTTTATGCTTAGTGGCTCTCAACAAAACTGCCAATGTTGATTACATTATGTTCCCACAAAGATCAATTTTATTAGTTACATATTTGAGAGTGTCTTATAAAGAACAAAATTTAATTACTTCATCAAATCTAAAGTTACTTGGGATTTGATTTCATAAAAATAGATAAGGAACCAGTCTTAAGTTGCTTTAAAGACAAATATTAAGTAAATAATAGTATGAATATGGTAAAAATATCAAATTATACTCAAAATAAGTGAAATTTGAGAAATAGTGTTGACAGGCAGTGAACAAATCATTAAAATGTTTTAGCAAAGAGTTCCACAATCAGATTTTCAAATGTAGACAATGACTCTGGGAAGAATACACTGGAGGGAGATCATGTAAGTAGGATATGAGTATTTGCTTCTACAGAGATATGATAAGGACCTGAGAATAGTGACATATTAGGAGACAAAACAGATTTGAGAGGAATTTAGGAGGTAAAATTAGTATGTGAATAGTATTATATTAGTGCCAACAGAATTGTTTTAAGAATCTATATGTATGGCTTATTTGCCTGTATTATTATTTGTATTATATAATGAGTGTCCTAGTCCAGAACATGCTATGCTCCTATGTGCATTAAGAATTTTTGGAGGTTGCTACTGATGTTCAAGAGTGGGTTAATATTCCATAAAGTCATCCTTCCTGCTTTAGTATCCTTGTGAGGCTTCAAGACTCAGATGAAATATCGGGACAAGGAAGCCTTTCCAATAAATATTTCCCCACATACACATAATATGCACATTAATTAGGCCTTATGGTTCCATAGGACCCTACACTTTTCTCTATTCCAGCCTGAACCACATCATAGTTTGTCAGTCTGTGGATGCTTCCATTAACTCTACTAGACTGTGAGCTCCTTGAAGACAGGGACCAGATCTCATTCATTTCCCTATGCATAGAATACACGAATAGTACTTGGGACATACTAGAGAACAAATAAGTGGTTATTAGATGATAAAAAAGGATCAATATATTCATATGAGCATAACTCAGGTCTTTGGCAGCAAAGTTTTAAGCATATGAAAAATCAGCTATTCACTACGTTTGCTGCTTGCACTGAATGAAACAGTCAATTTAAATTCTCATACTTTTGTCATTTTCTCCAATCTTCCTTGGTTGTCTTACCTTTTTTCCTCATAATTTACACTTGTTTGTTAAACCTGCCTACTGCTTTGCTCCTCTTGACAGAGTTCATGTTCCTTTTCCCCTGATACTTTGCTAGGAAACATCCTTCTTCTCTACCTATCAAGCCCATTTGATTTCATCCTTGCCATCATTCTCAAATCCATCTCCTTCTAGTCATGACACTGCTGTGAGACTATAATTTAATACAGCCCTTCTAGATAGCAGTTTATCCATATGTATCAAAAATCTTAAAAACACAATATAGCTTTCAGGGCTGGGAATATGGCTCAGTGGAGGGCTTGCCTTGCATGCAGGAAGCCCTGGGTTTGATTCCTCAGTTCCACATACACAGAAAAAGCCAGAAGTGGCACTGTGGCTCAAGTGGTAGAGTGCTAGCCTTGAGTAAAAGAAGCTCCGGTACAGTGCCCAGGCCTTGAGTTCAAGCCCCAGGACTAGAAAAGGAAAAAAAGAAAAGACTATAGCTTTATATACTTTTCAACCTACCACTTCAACTTCTAGAGCTCTCTGTTTCGGAAATAAGCATGATGTTTCCAAAGCTTCAACTTCCAGTAAGCCTATCCCATAATTGTTCATACTAATGCCAGAGGAAAAAAAATAACATCATAAATGTCCAATACTAGAGATGTGATGGAATAATTGTGGTACTATTGAGAAGAAAGCTTTATTAGTAAAGTTTATTATGTGGAAACATGTTTATTACATATTGAGAGACAATTTGGGTCATAAAACTCTCCACACAGTATTGTAGGTCCCATTTAAAAAACATGTACAAGCCCGTCACTGATGGCTCACGCCTGTAAATCCTAACTACTCAGGAGGCTGAGATCTGAGGATTGTGGTTTGAAGCCAGCCCAGGTAGAAGAGTCTGTGAGTCTTATCTCCAATTAACCACCAGAAAACTACAAGTGGCACTGTGGCTCAAAGTGGTAGAGAGCTAGGCGAGCAAAAAGAGAGCTCAGAGACAGCACCCAGACCACAAGTTCAAGTCCCATTACCACTAACACAAAAATCCAAATAAAACAACCATGTGCATATTTCACCCATGTCAAGTATATCTATATGTACACATGGGGAAAGTATCAGGTAATGTTAGATACAAAATATTAATAGAGGTTTTCTAAAACTGATTGATTGCATATGACGTTTTTCTGACCTTTTCATATCTTTCTTTTCTATTATTTATTTTTGGTTGGTTGTGGGGCATGAACTCTGGGTCTGAGCACTGTCCCTCAGTTCTACAGCTCAAGGCTAGTGCTCTACCACTTGAGCCACAGTACCACTTCCATATCTTTCTTTTCTAATAGTTTACAATGATGCTTTTTTTTTTACTTAAAAAATACACTGGCTCATGCCTGTAATCCCAGCTACTCAGGAAGCTGAGATCTGAGGATCACAGTTCAAAGCCAGCACAGGCAGGAAAGTCCATGAGATTCTTATCTTCAGTTAACTACCCAAAAAGCCCAGCCTCTGAGTTCAAGTCCCCAGAACAGAGCAAAAAAGAAAAGCAGTTATTTAAGATGCTTTTCCTTATCCATCCCTATTACCATTGCCTGAATTTGGGGCATGCCTACTACTCAGGACACATGCATCACTTCTAGTCTGATTTACTATTGCCTCCCAATCTTTTTTCCATAGATACTGATAGTGATTTTTAAAAATTGTCTTTAGTTATACAAAGGGGTTTCAATTAAACATGTCAGTTTATGAGTACAGTGTATCTTGGTTGATATCACCCCATGTGTTTTATAAATCACAAATCTGAAGCTATTCAATCTCTATATAAAATAGTTTAAAGGTTGCACAGTGTTCTTGAAACAATATTAAAACATTGTAGACCAACTTAGAACTAGTTCTCTGCTTTCATTTTCAGCATCAATTTTTCCTCTGTAACTTACTTTTTCTTGGGATCTTAGGCCAGTTCCAGGCACATAAGAGATATATAGTTAATATTCACCAGATATTGATGTTGATTTTATGACAATCTACAGATCTCTCATTTAATCCTCATAGCAAAAATATTACATATATTATCTTCATATTTTGCATGTGAGGAAGACAAATTTGAATAAATAAAATGAGAAATGTTCATGATAAAAGACATTTTCAAATTTACTAAAAGGCAACCCTTCCCCCCCCCCCCCCGCTACAACTCAACCCTTTTCATCTTCCTGCTGTCCCTGTTGGTCTTTGTGTGAATCCAGACTTTGAACGTTCTGTTGGGCAAGTTATATGTGACTATAGCATAACAAGATCAGCTTTAGACATGATACTATCATGTCACATGGTGCTAAAAATGTTCGTGTATCTTTCCTTTGTGTATATAACACAATGCAAAAGAGATGAAATAGCTATAGCTGCTCTGTTTCTCTTTCTGCTTTGAAATTCTATGGGAATGGGATTATCAGAAGAGAGCTACAGAAAACTGGGAGAAAATTGAACGTATGAGAAGCTGCATCTCATAGGAGCTGATGTCACTGGTTAATTTATTTTTAAAATGTCATGTAGATGTATTTTTCATCAATCTGTCCCCAGGGAAGACCTTGGTTGAATTCTACAGTTAATCCTATTTACAGAATACAGCTCATGCATGTATTGTATTCTTGCATTGTTAAGTGATCTTAGACATATGTAGTGGATTACCATAATAACATACAGTTGAGTGAATATGGAATACAAAATTTTCTCTTCAAAATGTATCAGTGGTCCTATTGTCACTGAGGAGCTTAGTGTGTTTTCCCCTTCATTTTCCTTACAAATAACACCCATTCTGCAAAAACGAATGCTCTGTAAAGCACAGAAGTCCTAAGCAGTCGTTTCTGATGAAAACTTTATAAGGAGTTAGCTCTAAGTACTCCAAAAGAATCTGTCATTCTCCTGCTCTATTAACAAAAGAGTTCAACATTGAAATTACAGTGTTTCAAATCATTCAATGAATTATTATTGAAGGCATACTATGTGAAAGCACTCTTAAGCGTTACACCAGATAATCATAAACAATACCTCTTTCAATGTAAGAGAGAGAGAAAACATAGAATGAGCAATTAAAAATAAATGAAAGAAGATATTTACCAGCTGACCCATGGTATAAATGAAAATTTACCCAGCTGAAAATTGGAATTTGTCCCATTTGGAATTTATCCTTTTTTTCCTCCTGTCTCTTTCCTCTATGGGATATCTAGGTACAAGGAACTACCAGGTAGCTGGTAAGCAAATGATCTGCTTTTCTGTTTACAAACAATATTTGAGACGGAACAGTGGCTTTCTGTGCATCCACCCGGCACAAGCCTGCTGGTGCTGTTTTGAGAGTTATGATTGTGTCAGCTTTTCCAGGGTTTCTGTCTCTGCTGCAGAGATTTGGCAGATATCTCAGACAAATTTTATGTCTCTTAAATCTTCCTCAAGCGAGGCTTGGCTCTTAGATTTATATATACAAAAAAAGTGAAGTGTTTACCAGTTTGACATGGAAGATCAAAAATGACTTCTTTTAAAAAAATTCAGCATTAGTGTACAGAAAGGGCTAATTGCTTTTTCGCTACTTATTTTAAACAGCCCTAATGTTTACTTCTCAGAAGTGGCTACTAATGATATGTCTAAAGATTTACCTTCCCTGTCAAATATTGCTCCTCTTTTTCTTAAATACAAAAAATAAAGTTTTGTTGAAATCTTAATTTTTCCTTTTTTCTCTGCTTACAAAGTATAAAACATTGTAAGGTGGGATCATAGTGAATAGATTGGTTATCTAGAAGGGAAAAGAGATTTTTTTCATTATTTATTTTCTTCTTTTCTGTTTGGTGCTTTGTTTTTCAGTGATCTCATAACATATTATTCCTTGGTATAATAATGATAGGTAAGAATAACAATTGGAGAACTTTCAACTCAGGGTTGGTTGAAAGGCACAGAACACAATGGAACGTTGGGCTGTAATTCAGGAAGTTGGAACATTGCATGGCAAATGTTATATAAACAATATTGCTTCAGTGTTGCTCTGTGAAAGATAAAGATGGGGAAATCACCAGAAAGGGCTCTTATCCACTCCAGCTGCTCTTCTATCAGCAACAACTGCAGCGAGAATTTTTTGGCATAAGAACTGTCCCACATTAAAGTCCCATGACAGATGCCCTCCTACCATTTCTTCTTCAGTCATGTCATCAAACACACCTCATTAGACTAACATTGGTCACATACTCCTCTACTTTTCATGTTTTCAAAGATGCTGAGTTTGAATTCAAAGGACATTTGATATTCAACCTCACTCCATAAACATTTAAGTACATGTATAGGACCAGAACTTATGCTAAGTATTGGGGATATAATATAGAAGTAAAGCCAAATACAGGTAGGTGGCTCACACTTGTAATCCTAGTTACTCAGGAGGCTGAGATCTGAGGGTTACAGTTCAAAGCTAGTATGGATATAGAAGTCTGTGAGCCTCTTTATCTTCAATTAGCCAGCAAAAAGCTAGAAATGGAGATGTGACTCAAGTGGTAGAGTGCCAGCCTTATGTGAAAATGCAAAGGGCACTGAATTCAAGCCCTAATGCCAACACACACAGAAAGACGTAAACCCTGCCTGCCTTTGAAGGAGCTCATAGTCTAGAGAGGGACCAACAAGCAACCTAATGATTATATTCCAATGTGAAAGGCGTGCAAAGAGAGACATGTAATCAAGATGCTCTGGGGCCTGGTGAAGGGAAATTATGCCAGTATCCAGACCAGAGTCTTACTCTGCAGAATGTAGTTGGAGAAATGGCTAGCAAAGACTTCAAGCAGGGGGAATCACTAATACATGCAAAGCAATCATGTATAAATGGGTAGTTCTGCAAAAGGTAAATACTGCATATGAACAACTGGAAGTTTAGGCAAAGGAGAGAGGGTAAGCATATGGAAGGGTGTCCTACAGGCATTTAGTGAAGGAAGCTGATTCCTAAGAAGCATAGTCATGCCATGTAGGTAAGGGATAAGCCAGCACAAGGTTTAAAATGTGGGAGTAATATGAATGGATTGGAGAGTAGGCTTGCAAAGGGGAGGAGTAACAGGAGATGGAGAAAGTCCACTCATTTGGTTTGTTTTTTATCAGTACTAAGTGTAAACAAACTTAGGGTCTCGTGCTTGCTAGGTACATACTCCCTTACTTCAACCATGCCACTAGTCCTTCTCTTTTGTTTTTGAAATAACATCTAAATTTAACTTGGCCCAAGCTGGCCTGGAATAGTGATCCTCACTACCAAGTAGCTGGAATTATAGGCATATACCACCATGCCCAGCCAGAAACTCTAGTTTTCAATGGCACTAATCACTTACCACTGTACAGCTTTCTCTCTTTTTTTCAATATATAATGATTCAAAATGATGACACTTTGAACAATTCTTTCCTTCTGCACATAGAACATACATTCTTGTTACTCAGCTGAACATTCATTCTTCCCAACTGAAATTAGTGATCCCTGAAGTATCTGGGTTTGATTATCATGAAGGAAATTGGAGTTTCAGAGCATGCCACTGCATTTCAGAAACATATGAGGTTTATTTATTGTTTGCTGAGAGAGCAGGGGTGAAGGAAGCACTGGTCAGTTTCCTTTATGAGAGAAACGGACAGATGCTAAAGATATATCAGGAAGTGGCTGTTTGAAAAAAATATGCAGCATCCAGAATACTAGAAATCCCTATGTCATAGTATGTAAAATAGATATAAGGGCCAGAAATATGTGAATTAAAAATGCATTTTGAAGTTCCTTGTAAACCCATACAAATTTTACTATCTAGCCAATCAGTTTTAGATCATTTTCTTTTCCTGACTCAGATACCATAAATGGCTTCCTGTTATCCATAGGATGAAGGCCAAATTCTTCAGCCTGGCATTCTCTGCAATCTGGCTCCATCTGACCTTTCCAATATTTATTCTTCTGTCTTAATAAAACACTGCTCTAGCCAGTTACCCTTCCAGATACTGCTTTGGCATTCCTTCACCTATGCTGTGAGATACTCTGGGCTTATTTTTTAACTCTTTGAATTCCCTGTAGTATTCAACATGTTCTTTTGTATATACTAGAGCACCCAATGTGTAGCTATGGGTTATTTGCTATCTCTCACTTTTCTTTCATTCTCTCCAATTTTTCTACCACTATTTACCTAGTATGTTCTACTAAAAATGGAAACTAAGACCCTAAGTGAAATGGGTCAATATTTTGAGATACTTTTAAATACAGAGAAATTGTGATAGTCATATGTGAAGTCTGTGAACTAGCTTTTACAGTTTTTCTCAGTTTGCTTTATACTTCCCTATATGGTTATTTTCCTCTGAAATGTTTGGGGTATAATTAGCCTTCTGTATTTTCTCAACCTTCTATGTGAAAAATTTCAAATAATTTAGAAAACTTGAAAGAACTATACTGTGAATACTTAGATACTAATTAGCATTTTATGTTGTGTCTTTTTGTCACCTATCCATTTATACTCCTTTTTCTGCATTTCAAATTAAGTTGTGAAATATCAATACGCTTTTTCTAAATTCTCTAATTGAATTTCATTAGTGTAGTTTGTGTGTCTCTGAAATCAATGAGATCTTTTAGTTACCCTTGTATTTGCTGTACTATCAAACTTCTAGACTACCTTTGTGTTTAGGTTCTGTTTGGCCATGTCTCTTTGACTAAGTAGGATGTTCCTCCATTTTTTTTTATCTTGTACAATACCAGGCACGTATTCCATAAATACCATTTGATGTTGATTAGCAGAGACAGAGCTAGAGGTGGGACAAGAAACACAATAAAACCAGAATAAACTGAAAGATTGAAGACCACTAGTAAATGGGAGGATGTGAAGCCAGGCCTTGAAGCAATGGGAGAAAAAAGTGTGCTCAATATGTACTTGCTTGTCTTCTACCTCCTAACTCTTTAGAAGCATATGTTTCTGGAACGTAGGGACAAGTACTGTCCAGAGGACCAAATGACAAATCTCTTCATGGCTAGTTAAATGCTATCAGTATTCATGTTCCTCCATGAATTTGCTTATCTACCACAAGATGGAGCTTAGTTATGGAGGGTGTAGGTGGGCCACTGGAAGTCTCAAACTCTGTTATAGCCAAAGATCACTTGTTTCCTTTTTCTTTATAACTTTTCCTTTTTTGTTGGGTTAATTAAAATACAAAGATAGCTCTAATCTGCATTTATTAAACTGTCATTTGGTACCATGTACAGAGTTACTATCACATCAATGGCTCTTTCCAACAACCTGACAACATAGGAACCACTTTTTCCATTTGCCAAGTAAGAAGATTTGGCACTTAACATGGTTTTGTCCACAAGCCAAAACTCAAGAAACTCAAGTCTTCCTGCCTCTGAAACCTAGTACTATTACACCACACTGTCAGATAACATTTTTTAAAAAACCAAGTATACTTGCAAGGGAGCCTATTTTCACTGCATGGACTCGGCATGTGATTTATTCACTAGGCAAGTCAAGTTGGATCATGGAATTAGGAAGTGTGCCTTCAATTATAATAATATTGGTAGAGTAATGGTTTGAGATTACCTAAATTCAGTCCCATTCAATCCATTACTTCCTGTTTGAGTGACTAAGTGATCATTTAATAACAGTAAGCCACTATTTTCTTGCTTATACAATGCAGATAATAATAGCTAGTATAAAGCTACATTGTGAGGACCAATTAAGAAAATTATGTAAAATATCATACCATGTCTGGCATATAGTAGGTGCTCAGTATATTCTAGATCATTCTTAATCCTTTTTCTTCCTTTCTTGAGACCAGATTACTCATATGTAGCTTTCACTTGGGGAAAATAAGCTCTTTCTGAAGGAGGACATTCTTTCTTTAAAAAAGGAATATTAGATTGATCATTTCTGAGGCTGAGCAAGATCAGTTACCAACTCTCCTGTGAAGTATATTTCAAGATAATGTAGGAACATGAACACTTAAGAGTTTGAGTGGTATACCTCTCTGTCTCCTGGAGATTAAGAACAAATTGGGACATCCTTTGTTTTCCCACTAAATTTCACAATTGCTATAGACGATTAATTGATAATCACAGCCCAGTCATTTCCAGGCAAGCAAGGTGAGGCTAAAAAAGTAGAAGTGACTTGACCAAGGTCAAATATCAAATAAAAATTGCTAAGAATCAGTTCTTATTCCTTTTCTAGTGTTTATTCTTTGGCTCATTTAGGGGCTCTCAAGCAGGGTGAAATCAAGCTTTAGAGTGTACTTTTTACAGGAGCTTGAGCTGTTTGAACTCTTGGAGCATGATGCAAGTTTGATTAACTCAGAAAATATAAAGTTTTCTTCTAGTTCAAATCATTTCATTTGTTTTTGTTGTTTCCACACTCTTAACATTTCTATTTTGTCGAGGTTTAGCAAATTAGTGTTGTTTCTCTCAGTTTATGGTCATGGTTTGGTTCAAGTTCTTGGTTCTTTGAGATCTTTCACTGGGATTTTTGTTTTTGACAAAATACCCAGAATTTAAGGTGGCTAATGACAGAGACTCATTTGAAAAGATCAGTCAGGCTTGTTGATGGCTGCTGAGGTGGAGCTGCAATGGCTTAGGAAACCATTAGTGCTTACATTCTGGAGCTTGAAATCAGGATAATGGAAACATTGCAATGTTTCCATCCTGCTCACTAGAGTGGGATGCTCTGATGAGTTTGTTCTCATTCTTGATAATGTGTGTTGAAACTTCTGCCTCCCACCTCATTGCCTTTTGAGACACTCTGTCACTCATGGTCTTGATAAGATCCTTACATTGTAATTGCAGGAAAGAAGCTAACAAAAAAAATTATCTTTCCTGTCCTTTTCTCTTGGAGTGACCTTTCTGAAACATTTGGGGAATATGAATTTCAAGCTCGAATTTGTGGAGGAGATAGTTTCAATGCCCAAATAGACATTGCCTTCTTTCTTACCTAGTAGCACACTTGCAATACTACAAGTATGAGGCACTGGACCCCGATACTATTTTTTTGATTGGTTGTGGGACTTGAACTCAGGGCTTGGGTGATGTCCCTGAGCTTTTTAGCTCAAGATTAGCACTCCACCACTTTGAGCCGCAGCTTCACTTCTGGTTTGCTGGTGTTTAATTGGAGATAAGAGTCTCACAGATTTTCCTGCCCAGGCTGGCTTCAAACTGCAATCCTCAGATCTCAGGCTCCTGAGAAGCTAGGATTACAGATGTGAGCCACTGGCACTCAATTGTGGCTTTTGAAGCCTTTAGTAAGCCTTGTTTTCAAACCTGAAATTGGGACACATTTCTTAGTGGCCACTGTTGCCCCAGGTGAGGCTATGGTAGAGGATTATAGAAATGAGGACTTTGGAGACCTGTGCCTGCTTCTTTGGTTCTCCATATGCCAGGGGAGACTGATTTCTGGTGTCAGAGTAGCCAGTATCTTTTTGATCTTTTGTCCGTTTAGCTAGATGGAAGGCTGGATTGCAGCTTTGGAGGTGCAAGTGTTGTTCACAGTATGTCAAATGGCCAGCACTTTCTAAGAAGAAGGTGAGATTTGAGATACCAGCAAATAGCTTTGTGATTAGAAAGGAAGTCCCCACTTTAGATTTAGATTTCTTTTCTCTTTTTCCACCCCCTATCCCTGTTTTTTTTTTTTTTTGCTGGTCCTGGGCCTTGAACTCATGGTCTGGGTGCTCTCTCTGACTATTTTTTTTTTTTTTGCTCAAAGCCAGTACTCTACCACTTGAGCTTTTCTTCAAGTTTTTCTAGGGGGTTGGTTAATTGGAGATAAGAATCTCATGGACTTTCCTGCCTGGGCTGCCTTAGAAGCTAGATCTTTAGATCTCAGCCTCCTGAGTAGCTAGGATTGCAGACATGAGCCTCCAGTGCCTGTTTTCTTCCCCCTCTTATTGGCTCATTTGGTCTTAGCTACCAGCCACCCACCCAGCCTTTTGTGATTAATATTCACTTTCCCCATTGATTTAGTATAGATTTTAGATATCTGTTTTCCTGGCATTTTCAGTAGTTGCAGTGACATTCAAAGGTCAATTAGAAAAAGTTTTCTTTTTTCTTATGAGAATTGGACTAAGTACTTGTTTGAAGACACAGATGGCATTGGAGGGGGCCAAGAGGAGCTGACATCTGATATTCCTCATATAACCCCCACCTTTCTTTTGGCTGCCTCCACTTTGGCCCATGTGGATGGACACACACTTGGGTAACCACCATACAGATGGAAATCAGGACATGTGGGATTTGGCTGAACCAATGGTCCCCAAACATTGCCTGGATCACTTAGTGCCCCAGGTGTGGCCACCCCAGGACTTCATGTGCTAAAATTATGTCCCAGTGTAAGCCAGCTGGTCACTGTATATATAGTATCAAGGCAGCTTGGAGCCTCATAACACATGACTTTGGATTTTTATCTTGTGGATTTCGTTTAGCTAATCAACTCAAATCCTTCCCCACACACTGGGATGTACCAGGTAAATAGAAACATTTAACAAAAGGAGATGCTTATTGTCCCAATAGCTTTCATTCTAGATGGAGCATAATACCTGACCATAGGAAGGAAAATGGACCAGCTTTTCAGAAATGAAAGAATTATACAATTCCAGCCTCTTTAGTAAGCTTCTGATATATTATACAGCACATTAAAAATACTTAAAAATACTCCCTCTGTGGAATTTAAAAAACAAACTGGTTCTTTTTAATTTCAAGTTTGAAGAATTGAACAGTGTTTCATGAAAATTATATTAGTCCTTTCTTTTTATTTGCATTATATGAGGGAGGTGTTTCCCTTTGTTCATTGCAGCAAGATTGGTTTCAGGGTATAGGAATAATCATCTTGTACAAGTGTATATCCCTTTGCAATTTACAAAAGGTATACTAAATACATTATCACAGTTTTTCACAACAGTACTACAAAGCAGCTAAGATAGCTTCCATTGTCTCCAGTTTAAAAGTAAGGGAACTTAAGGCTCAGAAAAGTTAAGTGACTCATCCAGGGTCATACAGCTAGAAAAGTGTAAACTAGAATCTGAACAGAGGTTTCCTGATAGCCATCCACAGTACTCCTTCATCTGTATCAGGATTCTCCCTAAGAGGCCATCTCCTCTTTGTTTTACTCATAATTAATTTTAGAATTGGTGTAAAGAAAGAGTGCTTCAGTTGGCTGATGAGTAAAACACTTGCCAATAAAGTGATTTCTTAAAGTTTCCTAATCAAATGAGTTCTGCACATAGCTTTTGGCTTTTTTCCTTTACTTTAATAATATTAGTTTTAGGTAGACATAGATGAGATTTGTTTCATGTTAAATATATGCACAAAAGTTGTGTGTTCCACTAATTACAGGTTTAAAAGCTGTACCTGGGTAGTGGGACTGGGGATGAAAAGTTGGCTTAAAATAATTAGCTTCTCTTTTTGTTAAGAGATGTCATGTTCCATAGAATTTAATTTTATATTTCCTTTGCTTCCAGCCTTTAAATACAGTTCTTTAGGGACAATTAGCAAATATTCATTCTGAATGTTGATTTCTTGGGAACAAGGGTAGCCAGAGGAAAGAGAAACTGGAGGGGTTACTTTCTATGCCTTGTAAGAGTGTGGGAAAACATTATTTTGTTTGGAGCTGTGAGCTAAGATTTCTTCTAAGGCATGCAAATCGTAAAGTTCTGATTTGTCAACTGCATGCTGTTTCTTTAGGCACTGATGTATGAAATCCCGAACGAATTCTCCGATGAACATACTGCTAATTGCTTCTCCACCTGCTCTCCAACCTCCTCCACCCCACCCCCTCCACTCCCAATTCAGCCTATAAGTGTCTGTCATTGGAGATGGATGGTGACACATGCAGTAATAGCAATTCATAAAAGCCAGTTCCAGCCCTTGTCTTCAAGGCTCCTGGATTTTCCACTGCCTGCTTTTGTGTAAGTGAAGTGGATGGAAGTGTTATTGGCATCAGAATCCACCTCTCTATGCTCCGTTGCTAGAGCTCAGTTGCTCGGCTGGGGCTGAGCTAAACAGAAGCATCGGATCTGAGCTGTATTGTGGCTGTGGTGTTTTTTTTTCCCCTCAATGGGGGGGTGGGTTAGGGATAGTGTGTGGTAGGCTTTGGGGTGCTTTTGCTTTTTTTGCGAAGAGAAACGGGTAAGAAGAGAATAACTCACAGTAGGATACAACGTGAGACAGTTCCCTGAAGAGTGTCACAATGTTCCTGGTACAATATACAGGTATAGTATTTTTTATTTTCTCTGAAATTTCCCTTTTGTTTTAAAGTATATTTCTCTCTCTCTTTTGCCTCCAATTCAACTGTACTGAAGGACAAATAAGATTTTAATGAGCTAAACAAAATAGCTGCATAAAACATGCCTGCCCTGAGCTATAATGTTTGTAGCAGATTGCTGTGTAAAATCTGGGTTTTCTGTTAAATTGGTAGTCCCGATCCCTTAATTGTGCATGCTTCTCTCCTGTATTCTTGTATTGAATTACTCAAGTCTTACCTCTGCAACTGGTAGTATGTGATATAGCCTAGAATGTTTGCACAGGAGACACTGTGTTTGGAAGCAAAAGGCAATTATTAGACACTTAGTATGTTATGTTTCTCTTGAGTTGTTTAACTCATGTATTTGTTAATTCGTTTTTTATAGATACAACATATAGTTAAGAGTGAGGAAACTTCTGATCGGAAGCATTCCAGAGCACATGTGTTTGCTAAATTTATTTTTCATTTCATTACTGAGCTCAGGTTGATGAACACTATATATGATTTTTGTTTATTCTCCTGATAAAAACAAGTGCTGGAAACAGGGAGGGTAAAAAATTCTCCATCCCCAAGCCATTCACATTATAAGATAGCATTACTTCAAAAGTATTCCTTAAGTATTTTCTTAAGCTTTCAGAAAAAAATTAGTCCATAATAATGAGAAAGTTGAAGGCTCTGATCAGATATTTTTGAAAATGTTGTTTGAAAGGTTTATTGGATGGCTTTTTACAAAGAACCCTTGCAAATGAGAAACATTGAGAAAGTTTTACTTTCTTCCAGAACAGAATAGCTTAGTTTCCTCAGCCACATGTTTTTGATAAGTTTGACTACCATTTATTGTCAAGGACTTTCAACTCTATTCATGCCTTATTATCTTGAAAACATTGTGCTCCTATGCTTAAGAGCTAAAAGATCGTGTTCTGTTCTGATGCATGGTTTGACAGTTGATTTCACTCCTCATTAGTTGGACAGCATTTAGATGATGTGGAGAAGTGAGTGAGTGACAATATTTCAAGGTTACATTGAAGAGCATGCAGTGAACCTTAGTGCCTGGACCAACAGCTGCTGAATTGAATTGTCTGCAATTAAAGCAACAGCAGGTCTGTGTAGTCTGCCTGCAGCCCATTTATTTGAATTTATTGCTTCAGTTTCTTTTTTTGGGTATTGGTTAGTTTGTTTCTCTCAGTATTGGAAAGTTGTGCTTGCTTGCTAGGTGTTTTCTCCATACTCTATTGCATATTTGACTCTACAAGAGACATCACTGTACATTTTAATGTGACAAGTGGTTGAACTATCTCTAATGTAATTAAAACCAGAGATGGTCTCCTTTTTTATCTCCCACCACAAAATTAAACAGATCTATTCACATAGAAAATATTGCTTTGTTCAATGAATAGAGGCTTCTCATGGAGTGATTTTACTGGTTTTAAGTTTCTGGCAGTGAAAAATACTGGACTTTGTTATGCTACTGGAATTACTGTATCTGAGAAAAACTCTATGCTAATAAAAATGTTTGTATTAATGTGACATTATCTCCTTGCAATCTCTCAATTCCAAGGCAATCTAATGAATAATGTCAAATGCAACTAGGCATCTTTTCTGACTGCACTTTATTTGTGTGTTAATAGTAAATACATATTTACTTCCTTAATGGTTTTACTGTTAAAATGACCATTGTAATACAATTGTTGGATCATAGTGGATGTTGCATAAAACCTTTATATGATATTTTAACATATACTTTCTTACTTTGTCTTCTTAATAATGCCCACTATGTATTTTAAAAAAATGAGACTCAGAAGCTAAGTAACTGGCCTGAAATCTCACATATACTGAAGTGGCAGAATCTGAATTCACATGTTGTAATCATCTGCCTCAGAAGTCGGTGGGTTTTCCTCTCTTACATCAGACAGTTTCTCAGATAATGGACCCATACATTTAACTTAAGAGTACTAGTTAAAAGGACTAAATTCATTTACTTAAAAGACATTTTTTGCAAAACTCGAGTTTTTTGAAATGATTTTCCTCTTTTTTATTAGTGTATATTAATTGTACAAAGAGCCAAATCTATTTTATCTTAGCATATATTTTAATATATGAGAGCTTTTAGATTAATTTTACAGATCTATAAAAGATATGTGCTTGTACTAATGTATACATCAATAAGAATTAAAGTAGACTTTTGAAATTTGGGGAAAATAAAATATTTTCTAATCCAAGAGGTTAATGTGTAGTATTTTCCCTCTAAAAAGCCAGTTTGGCTGGGTGCTGATGGCTCATGACTGTATTCTTAGCTAATTAGGAGGCTAAGATCTGAGGATGTCAGCTTAAAGCCACCTGGGACAGAAAAGTCCATGAGACTCTTATCTCCAGCTAACCACCAAAATACTGGAAGCAGAGCTGTGGCCCAACTGGTAGAGGCTAGTTTTGAATGAAAAAAGCTAAGGGACAGTTCTGAACTCAAGCCCCACTATTGGCATAAAAAATGCTTAAAAAGCTACTTTATTTTTTAACATTCTTCTCAGAAATTTTTTTTCAGATATTTGTGTATTTTAAAATATCCTGGCTGTGAATGTGAAGTGGTGTATGTTTTCAGAATTACAGTATTTTGTCCAGTTCAACAGAAAAAATATAGCTAACTTCACTCCTTCCTTCCTTCTTTCCTTCCTTCCATCCTTCTTTCTTTCCTTTTCTCTCTCTCTCTTATTAAAAGCCTTCCTAACTTCCCATATTTTTTAATTCATCCGTTTTAAAGGGAAAAGTATCTTACTTTCATCAAATGAACTTAGGTCCTTGAGTAGCTCATACTAGCTCTCCAGTAAAAGTTTCTTTTAAACTCTTTCTTAAAGGGATCATTCTTTTTTTAAAAAAATATTTTATTATCTTTAAGTAGTTGTACAAAGGAGTTGCCATTTAACAAATCAATTCATGAATACAATGAATCTTGATCAATGTCACCTCTTTCAGCATTCTCATTCATCCCTCCCAGCCCACCCTTTCCCTCACTTTCTGCAATTTAGTAGGATATACACTGAATTCTTGACTATTTTCTTCCCCACCTTCTCCTCTTCATTTGTCTGCCCCTCTCCTCATGACCCCCACCAACCTTTTCAAGTACCCACTTCTTGATGTTCATTTTTGACTTAGCCTTTCTCAGGAATTATACTATTTGGGGTCTTTCTTGATTCTATTATATTTCAGTTAATACATTTGTACACACTTGCATACCTAGGATATTTACTCAATAGTTTAAAAGCTAATTCTAGCTTCCACATATGAGAGAAAACATGCAAAGAATGCTTAATTTTACTTAACATATTTCAATATCAAGGGATCATTCTTAAATCTGAATTTCTTGGAGACTGTCGCATGTACTGGGGAAATGATAGGATGTTTATGCCATATATAACTGTTTAATATTTGGCAATATTTGAGAAATTTATCAAGAAAATGAGCCAGAGGTAGGGTAAGTATTGTTAACATCTGTTCATGAGATGTTTAAGAAGATGGTAATTGATATATTGTCTTAGACATATAATTAAAAATTATCTTTGTGAAGATGAGGTCTTTATACTTTAATATATGTTAGGGTAAAGTTATTCTTTTATTATTTCCTTCTGATAAAAGGAAAGCAGGAATATATGAAGCCCTTTCATCATTCTTTAACCTTAAATGAAACATTACGCTTAAAAACAGAAGGGAATTTGAAGGAATAGGTCAGAATTACAGGAAGAACTAGGGAAATTTAGGTCTTTGATTGAAAGCTCCATATTAATCTTGGTTTCACATGGCAAATTTCTTGCATAGTTTGGAAGCTCTGGCTAGCATTCCCCACTTAATACTTTTTTTCTGGAAACAATCACACTGAATTTAAATGAAAAAGAGCTTATTAGAGCTCTTAGAAAAATTGACATTTTCTTATTGGTGAAGGGAAAAAATCATTAGCAAAATAATCACTTGTTCCCTGAACTGTTTGAGGCCAGGAAAAAAATAGAGAGCTAGATATCTGGGATGTGGTTATTTAGAGATGTGAAGTTGGTGGATTTTCCCCTTCAGTCCACTTCTTTAGAAGAGTGAATGGTACACTAGCGACTGGTATACAAGATCTTGCTTGTACTACCTTACCTAAAGGGATCACTAAGAATATTTACAAACAAATATTTCTTCATATCTTTCCCAAGATGACTTAATATAGTTAGTTCGCAATAATAAACAATCCAAGTTCTGGTTGCTCACACCTGTAATCCTAGCTACTCAGGATGAAATCAGAGATCATGGTTCAGTGCCAGCCAGGGAAGAAAAGTCTGTGAGACTCTTATTACCAATTAACCACTCAAAAATTAGAAGCAGAGCTGTGGGTCAAGTGGTAGAGCATTAGCCTTGAAGAAAAGAGCTCAGAGACAGCTCCCAGTCCTGAGTTCAAGCCCCAGACTAGCATGTGTGCGCGTATACACACACACACACACACACACACACACACACACACACACACACACAAAGTATAATCAGCATGCTGTCTACACAGGACAGTATATTGAAGATGTCTCTGGCTGCTAAATTATACTGATTAACATCATATACACTTAGCACTCTCTATTGCTTTCAAGGATTATTGAGCATAGTACAGTTAAATGTATATTCTCCACCCATACATACACACAATAATAATAGCTAATATTTATTGAATGCTTACTATGTGCCAGGCCATGTTATAAATACCTTATTATGTGTATGAAGTCTTCTTCACAACACTGTCATGAACTAGGTAGTAGTATTTCCTTCTAAAGATTAGAAAAACTGAGATATACACTTCATTACCTGCCTACCAAGTCACACAGTTAACTAGATACCAGACTGAAGATTCATGTTTTTAGATGAGAGCCATCCTCGGTTGGAACCTGCTTAGCAAAAATGAAGCCTTCAATTTAATCCTGAGTACTACCAAAAATGCGAGTAGGAAGAGGAAGAGAAGAAAGGGAATATAATAGAAGGGATAAACTTGTTCAGAATATATAAAAAATAAAATGAAGTATTACTTTTGGTTTGGCTTTTTGAGACAAAGTCTTTCTATGTAGTCTAGGCTGGCCTCAAAGTTGTGAGCTATACAAGATCTTATGCCCCTGCTAGAATTACAAGTATGCACCAACACACAAAGCCCAGAGTATTTAATCAAATAAATTTTGCTTTAACCATTATGTAATAAGTGGTATATCTTTAAGGGTACTTTGTTGAAGAAGGTGTTTGAACACTAGTGTGTGGATCCAAAGGAGATAGCCCATTGTCGATTATTTCAGAATTGCCAGCCAATATAGAGCTGACAGCTACAAGGTTTTTTGTTGTTGTTGTTGTCACTTTCTTTCTGACCTCTGTCCCTGGTACTCTGTACTGAGCCACAACGGATTCTTACATCCTTATTAGTTTTCTTAACACTGTCACTACTCATGCTCTTTCTTAAGATTTTCAACTTTGTTTTAAGAAAATCTTTCTTAGTATTTTTCTTCTCTCTTAATTATTAGCTTTTTGCAATGAGAAACATTGCCACCCAGATCGCAGATTTTCTGACAAGCAGCCAAATGACCAGTCATAGCACATCTTCCCAGCATCTATTCCTTACTATTGTATGCCAAGCGGTTACAGTATTCTTCCTGAATGCAGAACTTTGAGATCATCTTCTCACATTTTTTTCTAAACGATTTTTTTAACTAAATAAGCATTTAGGACCATCTACTTTTGTTCTTGCCATCCAAATTTTTCTATACCCTGATTTCCCTCTTCAACCCAATGTATTATTTATATACCAGTTAGACAACTTATGGGTCACCTGGTAAACCACAAAATCTTAAGCTTTTGTGACTTCTCCCATGCCATTTTCTACATTTAAATTGCCATTCTTTCACATTTTAAATAACTATGACTACTGGACATTTAAAGTTTAAATTACACACTACTATATTGTAGTAGAAATCTTGCTCTATCTTTCCCCATTATACTGAGTTCTTGAACTCATTGACCATACTTTACTCAGCTCTTAGCACATAGCCTTTACTTATCCATGTTGGCTTTTATTGATGGTAGTTATCCCACTAATAACGTTTTTACTCCTTGCTAGCTCCAAGTTTAGTTATTACAGAGCTTGAGAGTTCTAGGAGCTGAATGAATCCAGAAGAATGAAAGACTACTTCTTTATATAGATACTCTGTAATATTTTGTTCAAAAGATAAATTTCTAGGGCAAATATCTATTTGAATTTTTTCCCCTATACACATCTTTGTATTGATATATTACATCTTGAAAGCTTCATCTTTTTGACATTGTGAAATATTTTGCACTTTTGTAGAAAGACAAAAGCTTGCCTGCATATGTGTGTGTATACTTAATCATACAAGAAAATACTAGTGTAGGTATATGTTTTTATTTTTACTTTTTTATTGCAATAGTTATGTGTTAGGTAAAAACTCCTAAACTTTAATTAATATTTAAATTAATACATAAAGCTGAAAATTGTATATTCTGAGGAATAATGTGTGATATTTTAACATGATATAATGTTCACATCTTGTTAAACATATCTGTCTCCATAAACATTTATCTTTCTTTTTGTTGTTTGTTTTAAGACAAGATTTTGCTGTGTAGCAAATGCTTGTCTTGAACTCACAATCCCACTCTCTCAGCCTTCCCAATGCTGTTTTTACATATAGGTGAAAACCTTCAATTATTCCAGATTTTTTAGATATATATTATGTAACACTTATTAGTCATCCTACTGTGCAATAGAACAATGAATTTTGTACTTTAACTATAACTAAATACCTGTTGATCAACCTCCCTCTCCCTCCATGATACTCTCCCCAGTCTCTGGTAACTACCATTCTATTTTCAACTTATATATGACCAATTTTATTGTATTTCACATATGAGTGAGGTCATGTGATATTTGTTTTTTTATGCCTGGCCTATTTTATTTAACACAATGACCTTTAGTTCCATCCATGTTGTCACAAATGACAGGATTTTGTTATTATTTGTGGCCCAATAGTATTCCATTGTGTATACATACCCCATTTCTTTATGCGTTTGTCAATTGACAGAAACAATTGGAATTTTTGGTGATGCATGATCACAGAATTTCTCAGAATGTTTTGCAGTGATAAAAATGTCCTATATATTCACTTTTCTACACAGTAGCCACTAGCACCTATGGCAACTTTGCATTGAATTGTGGCTACTGCAGTTGAATTTATCTTATTTACCTTAAATTAAAGGGAAATGTAAGTATTCATATGCAGGTATTGGATGCAATTTTGCGAGTGTAGCTGCACAATGTTGTTAGGTTATCTAGAGCTAGTTCTCTAGGGGTGTAGATGACTACAATATTGGTAGTATTGATGGGAAATCAAAAAGGAATGTTATTTGCTTTGACATATAATGAATCACATTTCTTTTTACAGATAGTGAAAGTTATAAACATGGCCTAAAGTAAGTTATTCTCAGAAGTAATTTAACAAATTAAAGTCTAAATTAAATTTAAATGAGATCTATGTTCTACATTTCTCATCAGTACTGTTTTTCTCATCATATTAGCTTGGCTGTTAAGATCGGGATGTAAGGCCTTGATTTCTAACCTAATCAGAAGAAATTGCTCCTAGCTCCAATGTTTAGGTCATAGACCTTTATGTATTTTAGCCTTCATAGATAGAGCCATTTGACTGTTCTCAAGGCTCACTTCCTTTTTTTTTTTTTTGCTGGTCCTGGGGTTTGCATTCTGGGCCTGGGCGCTGTCCTGAGCTCCTTTTGCTCAACATTAGCACTCTTACCACTTGAGCCACAGTGCCACATCTGGCATTCTCTGGGATTAATTCCTGCCTGGGCTGGCTTCCAACCATGATCCTCAAGCTGGCTTGCAACTGCAATTCTCAGATCTCAGCTTCCTGAGGAGCTATGATTATAGGCATGAGCCACCAGCACCTGGCGACTCACTACTTTTTAGATTCCATTTCTTGTTCTGACAAATATTCCTTGAGCCAGTAATATACATAATTCTTTCAGATGATTGCATTTTTGAAAAATATCATAAAACTTTAGAAGAATTTCAATCAGAAATAGACCTGTAATCTCTATATAAGGAGACATAAATCTAGCCCTCTGGTTTTATGACTATATGGAATTCATGTATATTCATTGTTCTTGTGATTTTAAAAAGAACCCAGCATCAGAATCTATAGCATTGTGGGGGAGGGGGAACCACATGGTTAGTATACTTGTGTATTGCTATCTCTTGTAACTATATGGTAAATAATTATTATATATGTTAAATAAATATTGTTGACCTGCCTTCAGTTGTCTAGATTCTAATTCTTCATTCTTTTAAATTGCTAAAAAATTGAGCAATCCCACAGCTCTCTTCTTTCCCTTTACATTCTTCACTTTCTTTGATTGCTTTCTGTTTTCTGTGAGAAACACCTCCTTTTTGTACCATTCAGACTCACTCCCCAAATCGATTGTTCTATCCAGCCTCACTGACTGCCTAGAGGAGCTCAAAACTGTGTTTTAAAGTGTCACTCAGGGTCATCCTGCTACCCTCTGCAAATAGGTTCTTTTGTTTTGAGGAATAAAGAGACTAACTCAGCTACAGTTTTGAAAAATGTGTAAAGACCATCTGGCTTTAAGGACGGTTTTAAGACCTTGCCTCTCCCTTTCCTGACATCACATTTACAATTGTCTGGGACAATTTTACTTTATTTAAGAATCTGGATGTGTATACTTTGTAAGAAAAAAAATCACCTTGACCAGAATCCTTCACAATGTAAACCAAAGTGGAGAAGACTGGAAATGTGTTTTTAAGGTAAATTGTAGGACTATGTTATGATCTTCATACCCAGTGTTCCCAACAAAATGTTACTTGTTATTCTTGCCCAAGGATGTTTTTACCACTAATTTGTTTGTAACACTGTCCCTATACTCCAGAGCTCACATTCTTGTTGTATTTTACTTACTTGTACAATTGTGAATGGTTACCCATTGTGTAAGTGTGTGTGTGTGTGTGTGTGGGTGTGGGTGTGGGTGTGGGTGTGGGTGTAGGTGGATGGAGAGAGAAGGAGGGAGAGAGAAAGGGAGCAGAAGAATGATAGGGGAAGGGATGAAAGGGGAGAGCTTAGAGGAGTAAAGGAAAGAGAAGGAAATATAAAAAGAAGAGAGAGATTATCAGAACTAAGATGTTTGTTCACAAAAATTACAGATCAGTAAAGTGGGAGAATGTGTGTTAGTTGTCTACTGAACAGGTATTGGGTTGTGTTCAGTTAACACTTTTAAAAGGTTGTAAAGAGCACCTTCATTAGACTCTTCATATAATCTTTACTCCTTGCCACTCTTATCCCCTGCCCTTGGGTTTGGAGATGGGACAAGAACTGCAAAGAAACAACTTTTTTATAGTTAACTGAACCATGGAAATTTGACCAGCTTATTCAGCAAAACCTGTACAATTTGTGATAAAGAATGAGAAAAATATAAAACAATTGTGACTATATATTTAATAAAAATAACAATAATGTTTAAAGAAGTAAGTCAGACTATTCCCAAAAGGTTTTTTAAGGGGTTGTATTGCATTTTATCTTGGCTACAAATATCATACTAATAGATATTAAATAGATCACTCAAAGTAAACTTGATTCATGCTTTTATAAGTCTACAGGTGACAGGAGTAGTAAACTATATTAAGAGTGTGCAACATGATATAACATTTTAAAAGCCAATGTGGTTTTGAGTAACTGACATGGATATGGACAAATAAATTCTTAGGGCAAAGTAGTGAGAATCCCTTTTTAATTGGTAATAAGACCATGCTCATGTTTCCTTCATCTGGTATTGAGATGCTTGAAATGGAAAAGAGCATTTGAAATACTTGAGGGATCTGGGGAAAGTGGTTTATAAAGGTGGGAAACAAGGTAAATATAATAAAGACAGCTTGAGTAGTTCCTGAATATTGACACTCAAGGCTATTTTGAGTGGTATGAGCTTAATAAAGAGCACAATCTGGCTGAAAAAGGGATGAGCACAGGAAGAAATACGACCATTGGAGAAATGAACTTAGGATTCCCGTAGTATCTCTCCCCCTCTCAAGCAATGCAACCCAAGTGGTGCCCTGCCCACAGGCCTATGAGGCTTTTAACAAGAAGGGGAAGAACTGCTCTGGGAAGAAATGGCCTGGGGGACTTGAATTCAGAAAGACATAATTATTTTTTCAAATATTTATGCCTAGGAGCTGGGGGGTACCACTCAATGATAAAGTACTTTGTGAGGCTCTGGGTTCAATCCTAAGACTGGAAAAAAAGGTTATTAGTTGATTCATAGACATCAGATGCTTTCTAGTGTACTATTGCACAGTATGGTGACTATAGATTAAAGTTATATACTATAAATTTCAAAGAGCTAGAAGAAAACATAGGAAAGTAATTGGATGAATTTGATCCAAGTGCATGGTACACATATATATGAAAATATAATGAAATCCTTTTGTAAAATTAGTATACACTTATAAAAAGGAAGAAAAAGCATTTCGAAAGTTTTTTAGCACAAAGAATTGAGGAGATAAAATAAATCGAGGATATATATGCTTAACCTGATTTAAAAATTGCAGTGTTCATATGTAATAAATATTACAGTGTACCCACATTAAAATGTATAGCATGTATAGTTTTGTATATGATTCAAAATAAAAATATTTACATCTATTTTAAATAAAAAGAATTTCCACTAGCAGCAAAATATCCTGAACAGTTCTTTGTCTGGCCTCACATGAGGGCCAGGCGAAGCACAAACTGTAGAGAAGAATGTCACTCTAACAGGGAATATGATCTAAGGCAATGCCCTTCTTGGACCTTCTCCACAGGGATTTATTACTGGAAGTAACAGCAGGGCTATGTTAGAACATTAGAACACAGTTCCAAGGCATGAACCCTGAGGGTGGGATTTATAGTAAGGCTCTGGTGTACCAGTTAGAAAGTGAGTAAATTTCACCGCAGATGTTTTTGCACTTGAAATTTTTGATACAGTGTTGTTGTGTATGTTGAAGATGTCAGTGAAGCAGGATAAGTCAGTCAGCAGCACTTAGCTAGCTATATGTGTTGTCTGTATTTGGTCCTTCCAGTGATGGAGGTACTTAAAGCTGTTTATCCATTCCTGATCCACAATATGTTATTACTAGGCTCTATTCCCCTCAATATTGTAATAGAGATGATAAAAACGCAACTCCTCGTATAGTATCTTTACTTCCCACTTTTCAGTGTAGAGTAATTCCCAGTAGGTTTAAATGTGCAGAGAATGCCTTCCCTATGAAGTTTTAAATCTAGATTATAAATGGACCAATTGCCAAATGATTTCCCTTCATTATCATGAGTAAAGTTATTGACAGAGAGAAAGCACTGCAAGATGGATTGCTATTTTCTTATGTCATTTATGGACGTAGGCCAAAATACTTGAAGCCTCATCCAAATGGTTCATTCTGGAGCTTTGTAAAAATCAACAGCCTGCTTATTTTCATAACTAGTGAAAGAATAGAAGACTTTTGACAAATAATGAACAAAATACAGAATGATTTGTGTTTATTAACTGTTATTAGTAGTAACAACAATGCAGGATGTTGTTCTTATTAACATTTGAGAAGTGCCCCCTTTAAATCTATAGACTGTAAAAACAGTAATTTAGTAGATGGGCCCATCTCTAAATGACTGAGCCAAAGACCACATATAAAGATTAGAAATAGCCTAAACTACAGCATCAAGTTTTGTTATTTCATAGGAAATCACTATTGGGATTTATGACTAGTGAGAATACATAAGCAAACATTTATTCCTGCCTAATGAAAAAATTAATTAAAATGAGAGAAAAAAGTTTATGGATGACAATTCTGAAGTGCCCTGTAATATATACATATATATATTAATAAAATATTTGAGTTGTAAGAACCCTGTAAAGCTATCAAGTCATATTTTCCTTGACCATATAGCTATACAAATTTTTTACATAAACCCATCTACTCCATCAGTCCAATTTATGCTGATACTTCTAAATAATTTCCCCTCTCCATTACATTTGCTTTTTGAATAGCTCTAATTTCTGAAAATATGCATAAATAACCACAAATCTCTTGCCATTGCTCCCCTACTCTAAGGCATAGTATCATCCATACAGTCTACCATGTTAAATATCAGTAAGTGATCTTTAGTATAGTCACAGCATTGTGTAACCATCACTAAAACCCTAGTTTTTAACATTTTTGTGCCAGTCTTGAGTCTTGAAATCAGGGCCTGAGCACTGTCCCAGAGCTTTTTTGATCAAGGCTATCCACAGCTCTACTTCTAGCTTTCTTGGTGCTTAATTGGACATGATAGTCTCACAAACCTTTCTGCTCAGGCTGCCTTTGAACCACAATCCTCAGATCTCCATCTCTTGAGTAGCTAGGATTATAAGCATGAGCCCCTGGCACCCAGCTCCAATTTTTAGTATTTTTATTTTTTGGCAGCTCTAATTTTTAGTATTTTTATTTTTTGGCAGTACTGTGGTTTGAACTCAGGGCCTTATATTTGCTAGGAGGTACTCTATTACTGAGCAATATTCCATCATAATTTTAAACACTACTATTATTGCCCAAATAAGAAAACTTTGATCTGCTTAGCCATTATCTCTCAGTCCCCTATTGTTCCCTTGTCCCTTGAATGCTAGGCAATATCTACTATCTTTCTAAATCTTTCTATAAATTTTTACATGAAAGGAATCTGGAAACATTTGGTATTTTTCTTAGTTTGTCTAGGTTTCTGTTTATCTTTTCAAATAGCCAGTTATATGTTACGTCCTTATTTTATTTAGTAATCAGGATTTCCAGTCTTAAAGTTTTTTTTTAAATTCTTCCTCTTCTACATTTGGAATAACAAGGAAAATTGATTATTTTTAAAATATTTGGTAGAACTTGGCAGTAAAGCCATCTAGTCCTGGGCTTTTTTTGCTGTTGTTGGGAGGCGTTTTTTTTATTATTACTGATTCAATCGCATTACTTGTGATTGGTCTCTTCAGGGTTTTTATTTCTTAATAAGGTATATTTGAAATATACCTAGAAATTTATCCGTTCTAGATGATCAAGTTTGTTGTCATGATAATCTCTAATCACCATTTCTATATCTGTGAGGCCCAGTGCAAAGTGTCCCTTTTTATTTCTGATTTTATTTATTGAAGTTTTCTCTATCCTTTTCTCATTTTTTTCTAGATTGATTGAGAGTTCATTTTATTTGATTTTAGTGTGGATACTCTTTCTTTTGGCCTTCATTTTCATGGAACATCTTAATCCACCACTTTACTTTTAGTCCTTAAGAGATGAGTGAAGTCAGTTTCTTATAAGCAAAACAATAATTAGGCCTTGGTTTTCGTCCACTCAGTAACTCTTTGTTTTAATTGGAGTATTAATGCATTTATATTCAAGGTAATTATTGATAAGTAAAATTTTATTAGATATTATGTAACTTGTTTTCTAGTTTTATAGCTCTTCTCTTTCTCTCTCAATAATTTTCCTTGGTGGTTAAGTGAATTACTTCAGTAATGTAATTTGATGTCTTGCTTATTATGTTTTGTTTATCTGATAAAAATCTATGTGATTACCATGAGGCTTACAAACATCTTTTGATTATATCAAGTTAGTTTAAAGTGGTAGTACTGTAAAATAATTTGATAACAACAGAAACAAACAAAAGAATAAGAGAAAATATGATAATAGAACTCTACATTTTGATTATTTTTTCTTTTGTTGGTCATGGGGCTTGAACTCTGGGCCTGGGCCCTGTCCCTGAGCTCTTCAGCTCAAGGCTAATGCTCTACCGCTTGAGCCACAGCGCCACTTCCAGTTTTCTAGTGGTTTATTGGAGATAAGAATCTCAGGAACTTTCCTGCCTGGGCTGGCTTTGAATTGTGATCCTCAGATCTCACCCTCCTGAGTAGCTAGGATTAAAGGTGTGAGCCACCGGCACCCGGCCATTTTGAATTTTTGATATCCCATTTTACGTTTTTCATTATTTCCTATCTTATAATCCCTGTACATCTTTCTTATATTTTCCTTTCATGTTGATATGAACTATCAGATATTGATGAAGCTATTTTTCATTGTTTTGTTTTTGGTCTTCTTAGTAAATGAATGTATTTATACCACACTTGGGGATTAGAACAATTTGAATTTGTACAGTTATTCTTACTAGGAAGTTAATATCTTACTATGTATTCTTTTTCCTAATTAATATCTATATCTTTCAAATTGAAGAACTTTTTTAGCATTAGTTCTAGTAGAGATATGTTCTTCCAGGTTTTGCTAGGAGAGTCTTTTTCTCTCTTTTATCTCTAAATATAAAAGGTATAGTATTCAAACTTCATATTGTTTTTCCCAGTGTAGAGTGAAAATCTCATGCCTCTCTGCCTTGGCCTGTAAGGTTTCTTCTGAGAAGTCTACTGTCAGGTGAATTGGAGCACCCAGTATATAATTATTTTTCTTTTCTCTTATGGCCTTGATAATCTCCTGTTTACCTTTCCCCTCTAAAAGCTTGACCACAATATATTTGAGTTAAATCTGAGTGGTGACCTTTGATCTATCTATACTTTGATACTTGTATGTTTCTGTAGATTTTAGAAGTTTTCTAATACTTCTTTGAATACTCCTTGTATCCTTTGTCATTCTCAAGTACTTTTTAAACACCAATAACCTGAATATTTTCTCTTTTATTACTGTCCCAAAGTTCCCACAGTTTTCCTCATTTTTCTTTATTACTTTTTCACTTTCAACTGTGTATTTTCAAATAGCCTGTCTTTGAGCTCATTGACTCTTCTGTGTCCTATATCCTGCTATGGATGCCTCCTATTGTGTTTTTAATTTCACCAAATATATTTTTTCAGCTCAAGAATTTCTGTTTTTTTTAAATTGCTTCCATCTCTTTGTTAAGTTTCTTTGTTAGAATATTGGAATATGTCTCTGTTTTCTTTACACTCATTGAGTCTCCTTTAAAAATCTATCTTAAGTTCTCTATATGAGAGTTTCTCATACTACTGATTGGTCAGTTTCTGACACCTTATTTTGAGCATTAAGGAGGTCATGGCATCCTTAAAGCTCTTGATACTTGTTAATGTGCAACATTCATTGGCTGAAAAGATCAGGTACTTATTCCAATCTCAGTAGTTTGTCTTCATAAACCTCTCCTTGTAGCCAGGAATAGGTTTAGATTCCTTGTCCATATATATTGACCTATGGTTAGGCACTGTAAGATTCTGCCTGGCCTTGACAACATTGTTGTGGACAAACCACTTCCAGGTTCTTTTTTTTTATAGTTTACTTTTTCTTTTTTTTTAATTTATTTTATTTTATTTGTGAACATACTGTACAGAGGGGTTACAATTACATGGGCAGGATAATCAGCCTCCTCCTTTGTTTATCCTTCAGATCCCTTCCCATCCTCCCCCCTCCCCCCCCCAGTCCCAATCCTTCCCCCCCCCCACACCAACATTGTAAAGCTCGTTTTCGACATGACAACTTGTACTTCTCATTGTTGCAACAGGTCCGCCTGTATCCTTAAACGACTTGTTTTTCCCCATCTCTTCCACAAGTTATACTGACATCAAATATAGTGAAAGCAGGGGTTATACTGTGGGGGAGGGACATACAAAGCAACAAAGAAATAATCTTATAAATGCGTTAAAACACATGCATGAAAAGAAAAAAAAACATTAAAATACATATCTAAGGGTTCATTTTCCTAACATCACATTATCTGACCTTTTCCGCTTGACTCATACATATATTAGATATTGCAAATAAGGGAAACCATGGGGCCTATGTTTCTTTGGGCCTGGCTTACTTCACTTAATATAATTTTTTCCAAGTCTTTCCATTTCCTAACAAATGGGGCAATGTCATTCTTTCTGATGGAGGCATAGAATTCCATTGTGTATATATACCACATTTTCTTGATCCATTCATCTACTGAGGGGCATCTGGGTTGGTTCCATATCTTAGCTATGGTAAATAATGCTGCAATAAACATAGTTGTGCTGGTAGCTTTAGTGTGGTCTTGTTTATAAACATTTGGGTAAATGCCCAAAAGTGGGATTGCTGGGTCATAGGGGAGTTCTATGTGGAGTCTTTTGAGGAACCTCCATACTGCTTTCCAAAGTGGTTGAACAAGTTTACATTCCCACCAACAATGCAGTTCCAGGTTCTTATAGCATATTAGTGGACAGAAAGCCACCAAGGTGAGTCACACTGTGATTCCATGATCCACCCAGATCAGAAAAACACTGTGTTAGGACAAAGGTACACACTTCTATGAATTGCCTATTGCTGAAGTAGATATGCAATAGAACCTTTACAACTAGTCACTGTGCATACAAGCTGGAATAGAAGTTCCATACACTGGGGACATATCTCTACTGGTACTGAAGTTTTTTCAGAGTCTCTGTCCGTGAGGAGGTGTGGGAATGGAGAGCATTAAGATGTTTCCATTATTATGATTCATCCATCCAGTACTAAGTTCCAAGGCAAAGTCATGTGCTTATTATCCTGTCCTGTCCCCAGGAAATGAGATTTTGCATTCTGAGTTAGGGTGAAGGCAGAGCCTTAGTCACCTAGGGCAGTGCTTACTTCTGTTATGTCTGAATCTCTCATCTTGTGAGTACACTTGGGTCTACCCTGCTGCCATTGGTAATGGAGGCTGAAGCAGGAGTCTGTCCTACTATAGGCCAGTACTCCTCTAAAATCCCATCTATGGTCAGTGGCTTGGCAATAGTTGTACTGCCTGAGATTGTCATATGGGTTGGAAGACTGTCCCCTGGTCACCAAGACTGGTGCTAAGTTAGATTGAACCTGAGTCATATACCCAGAGAGGCCTACATAGCCTCAAGGTCTTTATCAGCTGCCATCTTACTTGAATTCCACTGAGTTTATTTCTAGCACTCATTTTTCCTCCACTGAGTGGCTTATGCCACTAGCTTCATGTTTGATTATTGTACTTTGTAGTATTTTTTACAATCAGGAAGTAAAGAGTCCTTCAATTTCTTTGTCAAGGTTGTTTTGGTTATTCTGGGTCTCTAGCATTTATATGTGAATTTTAAAATGACTATGCTAATTTATGCCAAATCATCTTGGATATTTTAAGATTTTTGTTAGCACAAATTAATTATACAGAGGGTCTTCATTGTGATATTTACATCATGCATATCATGTACTTTGATCAAATTCAGCCCATCTATATTACTTGTAACCTCTCTCCATTTGCCCCTATCCCTTTGAATGATTTTTGATGGGAATCATGCTGTTCTTATATGTATATTATGTACTTATATAATATTCACTGCCATACCTTTTTCTCTTCCTGCACTGAATTCCTCCCTCAAGCATTCCTCCTTTTAATGCCACGTCATATTTTTATTCTAGTTTTTAAATCTAGATTCCTCATACGAGTGGAAACACGTAAGATTTGCCTTTCTGAGGTTGGCTTATTTCTCTTAATCTGATGATCATCAGTTCCATCCATTTTCCTGTAAACATAGTTTCATTTTTCTTTATGGCTGAATAAATATTCCATTGGGTGTATGTACCCCATTTTCTTAACCCAATCATTGGTTGTAGGTTATTGTAAATAGTGCTGCTGTAAACATGGATGTACAATTATCTCTCTTATATGTTGCTATATTCTTTTGGATATATGTTCAAGAGTCATATATCATGATCATATGATAATTCTGTTTTTGGTTTTTTGAGGAACCAATGTAGTTGTTTCCATTGTGGTTGCACTAATTTACTATACTACCAATAACATGTAAGAAAAGGTTTTTCTTGATTGCATTCTGACTGGGATGAGATAAAATCTCAATGTCCTTTTTTTTTTTTGTTGGTCATGGGGGCCTGAACTCTGGGCCTGGGCACTGTCCCTCAGCTCTTCAGCTCACGGCTAGCACTCTATCACTTGAGCCACAGCGCCACTTCCTGCTTTTTCTGCTTATGTGGTGCTGAGGAATCGAACCCAGGGCCTCATGCATACAAGGCAAGTGCTCTACCACTATCAAAAACAAGGGAAGGAGGGCTGGGAAGGTAGCTCAGTGGTAGAGTGCTTGCCTTGCATGCATGAGGCCCTGGGTTTGATTCCTCAACTCCACATAAGCAGAAAAAGCTGCAAGTAGTGCTGTGGCTCAAGTGGTAGAGTGCTAGCCTTGAGCTGAAGAGCTCAGAGACAACACCCAGGCCCATAGTTCAGGCCCCATGACTGGCAAAAAAAAATAGAATATCATATACATATTCTAGTTCTTACAATTGAGGAAGATCCTGCAACCTGCTTTTCTTTGGGTCTGCCTTACTTCACTTAATATAATTTTTTTCAAGTCTTTCCATTTCTTTATGAATGGAACAATGTCATTCTTTCTAATGGAGGCATATAATTCAATTGTGTATATATACCACATTTTCTTGATCCATTCATCTACTGAGGGGTATTTGGGTTGATTCCATATCTTGGCTATGGTAAATAATGCTATGATGAAAATTGTCATACTGGTGGCTTTAGTGTGGCCTTGTTTGTGGTCATTTGGGTAAATTACCAGAAGTGGGATTGCTTATTAGCCACTTGTACTTCTTTTAGGAAAAGTTTACTCAATTCTATTGCCCATTTAAATATCATTTGTTCTTTTCCTGTTACAATTTTTGGTCTTTTTTTCAATGTATAACTTGCAAGTATTTTCTCCCATTCTGTGGATTCTCTTGATTCTGAAAATTGTTTCATTTGAATATATAGAACCATTTAAATTTGATATTTAAATCCCATTTATCAATTCTTGCTCATATTTATGGAGTGATTAGAAACCTATTCAGGAAGTTTTTACCTATATGTCCATCTTCCACTATTTTCCTTATGTTGTCATACAGAGTTTCACTGTTTCAGATCTTATATTAATCAGCTTGGATTTTCATAGCAATTGTAGTGACTCTGAAGGCTAATTGTTTAAAGGTTCAGACCTCACTTAGAATAGCTTTTCATGAGAGATGTTTCTGTATACTTTCCCTATGATGTCTCTTACCAGTTACACCTCTTTAGCGCTCAAGTAATACTGTATAACTACTTTTTGCTTCGTAAGAAGTATGAATTTGTCAGATAAGGTCATGTTAGGGAAATGAATCCTAAGATATGTATTCAAATGTTTTTTTTTCTTTCATGAGATTGTTTCTAACACATTTATAAGATTATTTCTTTGTTGCTTTGTATGTCCCTCCCCCACAGTATAACCCCTGCTTTCACTATATTTGATGTCAGTATAACTTGTGGAGGAGAGGGGGAAAAAACAGTTGTTTAAGGATACAGGTGGACCTGATGCAACAACGAGAAGTATAAGTTGTCATGTCGAAAACGAGCTTTACAACGTCGGTCCGGGGTGGGGGGAAGGGGGGGAGGAGAAGGGTTGGAATTGGGGGGAAGGGGGGAGGCTGGGAAGGGATGTGAAGGGTAAACCAAAGGAGGAGGCTGCAATGCTTGGTAACAAATGTACGCATTATCCTGCCCATGTAATTGTAACCTCTCTGTACAGTATGTTCACAAATAAAAAATAAATAAATTAAAAAAAGAAATGTACTCATTATCTTGCCCATATAATTTTAACCCCTCTGTACAGTATTTACACAATAAAAAAAGAAGTATGAATTTCCTTACTTTAAATATATAATAAAAGACAATCTAAATAAACTACTCTTTTCTGTGAATCAGAAGCCAAGAACAACAAAATTGAAGGATAAAGTTAGCTAAGTCAGTGATGATTTCCTTTCACTAAATCCTATTCTTTAATAAGCACTCATCTTGTGTGTATATCTGTGTGTTTATGTAGTGGTGTCAGTATTTATGTGTGTGGTGAGTGGTTGCATGTGTATTGCTTCTGTTTTAATCCTTGGGCACAGATATATGCATATGTGTATATGTGCTGCTTTATATCTTTTGTTTTTGCTTTTGAAGCTAGCAACAATGCCTCTTGATTTTATAATCAAATGTTATAAATGAGTATTATGATTTTCTGTTCTTTTAGCTTATGTTATTGAGATTTCAGTTTGAAAAGAGTTGTATAGTTTTTTGCTTTCCTTCCTCTGTGCCTCATTCCTATGTTTGACACTGGTTTCTGCATTTGCCTTGAGGTTGTAAAGCTGCATGTTTGATTTCCATAGTATTACCCACACTACCTCTAAATACAAATGTGACTGCCCGTGCTGCCAAATATGTGATGCTGCTTCATTGGACTTACCCCCTTTTCCCATCCTTTACAATCAAGGAGTCTATTGGTCTATAGAGCCTATCTAATTCCTGCATGTCTCATGCCTCAAAGGGTGCCAAAATTTCCAAGTGATGAATCTGTCAGCTATATAGGGAGCAGTGTTTTACATTATGTGATTTTTTTCTAGACTACAATATGCACTGTTTAGTTTCCTTATTATAATATAAAGAAGAGAAAACCCATCCTTAAGAATGAAGAGCAGGGCTGGGATGGTGGCTCAGTGGTAGAGCACTTGCCTTGCATGCTAGAGGCCCTGGGTTTGATTCTTCAGCACTACATAAGAAAAAAGCCGGAAGTGGTGCTATGGGTCAAGAGTGCTAGCCTTGAGCTGAAGAGCTGAGGGACAGCGCCCAGACCCAGAGTTCAGGCCCCACGACCGGACCGCCCCCCTCCCAAAAAAAAGAATGAAGAGCAATTTTTCCAGCACCATTTACTGAAGAAGCTGTCTTTCTTCTTTCTATTTTTTTAGCTCCCTTATCGAAGATTAGGTGGCTATAGGTCTGTGGGTTCATTTCTAAGCCTTCAGTTCTATTACAGTTGGTTCTCAGGACTGTTCTTGTGCCAGTGCCCATCTGTTTTGATTACTATGGCTTTGTAGTAGAGTTTGAAATTTGGTATTGATATTCCTCCAGCACTGTTGTTTCTGCTAAGGATTGTTTTTGCTATTCGGGGTCTTTTGTTGTTCCATATGAATTTTGGGGTTGCTTCTTCTGTTTCATTGAAGAATGAGCCAGAATCAACTCCAATTGATCAAAGACCTTAAAGTCAAAGCAGACACCCTGAAAACATTACAGGAAGGAATAGGAGAAACTCTAGGGCTCCTTGGTGTCAAACAGGCCGAAATTATCTAAGTAAAGATCCAGAAACACAACAATCAAAGAAAGATTGGACAAATGGGATTACATAAACCTGCAGAGCTTCTGCATGGCAAAGGACATAGCTAGCAAGATCAATAGAAAGCCCACCGATTGGGAGATCTTCATTAGCCATACAACGGACAAGGGTCTCATATCTAAAATATACCTAGAACTCAAAAAACTAAATCCCCCAAGAAAAAACCCTCAAAGAAATAACCACCCCATCAACAAGTGGGCAGAAGACTTAAAGAGAAACTTCTCTGAAGAGGAAAGAAGGATGGCCAATAGACACATGAAGAAATGCTCAACTTCTCTAGCCATAAAGGAAATGCAAATCAAAACAACATTGAGATTCAACCTCACCCCAGTTAGAATGGCTATAATCAAGAACTCTAATAACAACAGATGCTGGAGGGGATGTGGACAGAAGGGAACCCTACTGCATTGTTAGTGGGACTGTAAACTTGTTCAACCACTTTGGAAAGCAGTATGAAGGTTCCTCAAAAGACTAAAACATAGAGCTCCCCTATGACCCAGCAATCCCACTTTTGGGTATTTACCCAAATGATCACAAACAAGGCTATACTAAAGCTACCGATACAACTGTGTTTATTGTGGCATTATTTACCATAGCTAAGATATGGAATCAACCCAGCTTCCCTTCAATAGATGAATGGATCAAGATCTCTGCATTTCTTCCTTCTTTTGCTTTTTTCTTCCTCTACTGTTTTTGTAACCATTTAGAGGTAGGCTATAAATGAAAGCAGGTAATAGTTTACAAGTATTAAGTGTAGATTAATGCTGAAATCATGTAGAGAAAGGACATAATACTTGGGGAAATATTGGTGTATCAGCAATGAAGAAACAGCTTGAAAAGGCTCTATGATCTTTGGCGAGGACTTTACCGGCTTTGTTAAAAATCATTGAGTGAATAAAAATGAGTACTGTTCTTGAGTTTTTTTTTTATTTTGACCAATGTTCAACTACTTCCTGTGCCTTAATAAATGCTTTTTTGTGTGTACTGATCCTGTGGTTTGAATTCAGGGCCTGGGCACTGTCCTTGAGATTTTCTGCTCAAGACTAGCACTCTACTACTTGAACCATAGCTCCACTTCCTGCATTTTAGTGAGTAATGGGTCTCACAGACTTTCCTGCCGGGGCTTGCTTCAAAGTACAGTCTTCACATCTCAGCCTCCTGAGTAGCTAGGATTAGAGATGTGAACCACTGGTGTCCAGCTTAATAAATGCTTTTTACCTTATAAAATTTAAACAGAACAAAGACAATATACTGAAAAAAACACAAATTGTCTGAAATGGACAAAGAGTATAAAAATTCACTGAGAGATATTCCCCCAGTTTCCATATACTTTTTCCACATAATTATGCAAATTAGAGATTCTGTATAGGTGAATACTCACCTTTTTCAAATATCTCATGGAAAAGTTATGCCTCCATCATATTTTAGGATCAATTACTTTAATCAGATTCAGATGAATTCCTTTGTGAGGTTTCTTTTCCTGAGGAGATGTGAAACTTTAATGGAGGTTTGCACATCTCTTTATCTTTTTCTTTCTTCATTTTAAGGTATTATGGAGAAGGATTTTCAAAACACTTTTGTGTAAAAACTAAAGGTTTGAGAGAGGACAAATGTGTATGTACATTCATTTGATTCTTGGCCTCCTTTAACATTGCTAATACTTAATTCAAATTTTACAAATCACAGAAAGCTAGTCTACACTAATCTTTTTTCTCTTCTGAACTGCAACAGTCTTTATTGTCTCTATATCCAATCCAGTGTTCAGTTAAGTATTATATATTCTCCTATTCTTTAGTGAGTTCATATGTGCTAATATTTTTCTCCTTATATAAGACTAGTGTTGGATGTGTGCTGTAAATGACTGTTGAGAGATAATGATTACAATTTCTTAAAGGCAAAAATAGCATCTTGCTGATTCATTACATTACTATTCTCCATGTCAGATAGAGTAACATATTTAGAGCTATGGAAAAAAATCAACTAAAACTACTATTAGACAAGATTTTACTCAGGTGTTTGACATTTCATAATGTGTTTTATTATCCACTCAGTCCTGGCATCCTAGCTACCTAGGAGGCTGAGATTCAAGGATCACCGTTCAAAGCCAGCCCAGACAGTCTCGTGCCAGCTTTGAGTGAAAAAGCTAAGTGCCACTTCTGGCTTTTTCTGCTTATGTGGTGCTGAGGAATTAAACCCAAGGCAATCACTCTACCACTGAGCCAATTTCCCAGCCCCTAGAACTGTTTTTTGACATAGAATCAAGAGGACAAAGTAAAAAAGCCTTTCAAGAATGACAGAACAATTTTTTGAATTCTCTGCAGTTACTGGGACAGTAAAGCATAATAGCCATTGGCTTAGTAGATGTTAAAAGAATTATATATTTAATCATTTCTCCTCTGCACTTCCACACCCTTGTAATTCTTCCTTGTTACCTCAGGTAGACTACAGTGCTAATGATTACTTCTCTTTCCCCTAGTTGTAGTTTAAAATTATGAACGCTGTATAATGAAATGGTGATTGTTATTCTGTCCTGGTGGTAAAAAGGGATTTGCTGATGTGTAAAATGAGACGAAGATAAATAACAAACAGATGTTCTCACAAAATGTTCATTAAATCCTTGCCTAGTAGAAGATGCTGGATTACATGTGTTCAAACTCTAAATGTGCTAGAGAATAAGGAGTTTTTATACCTTAATGCTCAATTTAGGAAAGGCTATATAGCTTTCTCTGTAAAAATCATACTAATCAGTGACTTATAGTATCTTTCTCATTTGAGAGTGATTTGACATGACTGTTTTCTAATTTTTCTTATTGACTTTGCCAGTTCCAATTATCTAACAGACATCACCTTATTGGAGGATTGTAAAGTTGGTTTAATCCCTTTTAAGCCACCAGATAGGGGTTATCCCACATGTGGAAATTCTAGCTTTTGCTTGGGTCACTTCTAAAGGACTGCATGCTGTGGGGATATGATAATAATTCCAAGGAAGTAGGGTTGGTAAGGAAAACAGAAATAACACTAATCTGTACCTTGTCCTCTGGTCCTTCCATGTAATGTAGAATTTGTAATTTGTTTTAATGTAGTGTATTGCTTACAGCAAGTTGTGCCTGCTACTGGTAAGCCATTGTTCTTCTAGACGAAGCATTTGGAAGTTGTTTCAAGTAAATTCTAACAAGCACTTTAAAGGTGGAAAGGAATAATCTAAGTAGGCGTCTTTGTTGTGTATTTGTTTTCTTTTTGTTTTTCAAAACTTAGTAGTGAACTTGGGGTCTTATGCTCAACACTTGAGCGTGTCCCCAAATCTTTTTTTGTTTTTAGATTGGACCTTGTACTAACTTTATGTGAACTGGCCTCAGACTGCAGTCCTTTATCTCTGCCTCCCAAGTAACTGGGATTATATGCATGTACCACCATATCCAATCCTAGGAATCTCTAGTTTTATGTGGGAAAGAGGTTGATCAGAGGAGAGATGGTATTTGTTCTGAGTTTTTAGGGATGCTGTGACTTCATTAATAGCAAAAGAGAATAAAAAGCATTTCAGTCAGAGGGAAGAATACATAAAAAGACATAGACTCTGAAATAGCATGAGACAATCTTGATGAATTCCCAATAATTTGATTTTATATCTGTTTCTTTTATCTGTGGGTTGATGTAGTAATGATACCTATTTTATTTTTTAACTGTATTTTTTTGTCTTTTCTTTTTTGGTACTGGGGATCGAACCCAGGACGTTGCACTTGCTAGGCAAGCGCTTTGCCACTGAGCTACATCTCAGCCCATGATACCTATTTTGTATGTTTGGTTGTGATAATCAAGGGCATTCTCTCTTCACACACAAACACACACATAGACACACATTAGAATATTGCTTAGTAGATATGATCAAGTATTTGATAAGCTGTAGTTTGATAAGTGGTTAGGAAAGTAAAGTCAAGTTGCTGTAATAATTTTTCACAAAGGGGATATTGTTATTTACTGTGATATTAAATGTGAATTTTTTTCTTATGAGTGACTAGGAAGTATTATGGAATTTTAAGCTGGAATTTGAAATGTATGACTAAATAAGTATCTTAGAAAGACTACACTGCCTTCTGAAAGATAGGGAGGGGAGGGAGAAAGATTTGTGAAGAATGGAGCCAGAGAGGTTAGTTATAAGACTGTGCCAAATAGCCATGTAAAATATGATGGAAGATATGAATTAGATGGATGGAAATGCGAATGAAGGCAGATTCAAATTTAAGAAATATTTTAGAGTTACTTAGTAACTCAGATGGGCAACTAACAAGTGTTTTCTTTGGTCTATACAGTGTTTAAACTTGGAAGCCTTAGATGGAACATGCAGTCCCCAGTTTGACTTAGGCTCTGCAACTCCAAACTGTATTACATTACAGATTGATGCTGCTTGACTGACTGTTTGTGAGTAAAGAACAAGAAAGGGTAAACAATGACCTATAGATTTTGCAATTGGATGATTGTACCAACAGAGGCGCCAGCAATATAGATTGGGAATTCAGGATTATGAACAAATTTGAGAGAAAGGATGTATTAGATTTAGGGTATGTAAATTAGAGATAGATGGATAGATAGGATATTAATAAAATATAGAGATAAATGTATGTATATATTTATCTGGACATAAGTCTGCACTGGAGATAAGGATTTTTTGACAGTTACTATCTTATAGGTGTTAGCTGAAACAATTTAGGTAGATGATATTACTCACAATGTATATGTATAATGTTAAATAAAGAAGCATGAGCTCAATGAGAAACCAGTGATGTTACCAGAAATGATGAATGCTAAGTGAAGAATGAATTTTAGACTTAATTGTAAAACAGTGTTTTTCAAAATGTAGTCCATGAATCCTCATAACTGTCTACAGTTCTTCCAAAGATTTGAATGTCCAAATAATTTTCAGGATAATTCTAAAATGCTGTTTGCTTTTTCACTGAATTGATGTATCATTGATGGTGTAAAAGCAATTGTGATAAAACTGCTGGTGCCTTGGCAGGGATTGAAAGAGTGACACCAAAGTGTACTAGTTAGTAACTATATTCTTTAGCACAGTATACTCGAAGTTAAGGAAACAAAGCCACTTTTACTTCATAATGTTTTTTAAAAGTCAATAAATATTTAATTTTATTTTTTATTATATTTTGACTCATGTTTACATTTTCAATATCCTATTTATGAAAATGAGAAGTAAACATAAAGTTCCTCTTCTGATGCATAATGAAGTGTGATGGTGTCTTAAAGTAAACAACTAGCATGATTGAATTGCAAACCAAACTAGCAGCTTTTTACATGGAACTCTAATCTTACCTGAAAGAACAGTGGTTATTCTGTGTCACTATGCTTTGGCAGTCAATTTCTCAAAAATATTTTGAGCCTACCATTTTAAGGAAAAACAACTGAGAGTATTTCTTTTTTTTTTTTTGTCGGTCGTGGGGCTTGAACTCTGGGCCTGGGAGCTGTCCCTCAGCTCTTCAGCTCAAGGCGAGCACTCTACCACTTGAGCTACAGTGCCACTTCCGGTTTTCTGGTGGTTTATTGGAGATAGGAGTCTCACGGTCTTTCCTGCCCGGGCTGGCTTTGAACCGCGATCCTCAGATCTCAGCCTCCTGAGTAGCTAGGATTACAGGCGTGAGCCACCAGCGCCCGGCCTGAGAGTATTTCTTGCCAATGACAAATTTGAACTCTCAAGTACAAATTAGAATTTTGGAATACTTGCGTATGCCACCATGAGCCTGAGAACTTCCCTATATCTAAGGAGGCAGTAGTAATATTAACTAATGTGATTTTTAAAATATTGTATAATGAAATGGTTCACCATTTGGAAGAGATTTTTTAATAATATATCAAATCAATATTTGTCAACTGATCAATGCATGATGATATAAAATCATGCTTAGGAGAATGCATTAAAGTGTAAGGGTGACCAATGATTTTAATATAACAAAGCCTTAAAAGGTTCATTAATATGGATTCAGATCTCCCCATTGCTCTAAAAGAAATTATCATTGTCAAAATTTAGTGTAACATCAAAGAAGAATATCCTTAATTATATAAAAAGACTATTCAAATATTCCTCCATTATCTGACCACATGTTTACACGAGGCTAGATTTTCTTTATATACTTCAACTGAAAATCATGTCACAATAGATTGACTGCATAAGCAGACATAAAGAATTCAACTATCTTCTATGTAGCTGTTTCCTGAAAAATATTTGCAAAAATAATGCCATTATTCTTGCTGATTACACTTGATTTTGGAAAATATAACAAATATATTGGAAATATTATATTAAAAATGAATGAGGACTTTGCATTGTCATAGTTACAATTTTGTGTTTGTGTACTGGCACTTGAACTCCGAGCATCACACTCTTGCTTAGCTTTCTTGCTTACTGCAAGTACACTTTCACTTTCATGCTTGCAGTCTGGCATTTTGCTGGCTAATTGGAAATACAGTCTTATAGACTTTTCTGCCTGGGATGCCTTCAAAATGCATTCCTCCAGATCTCAGACTCCTTAGTAGCTAGGATTACAGACATGAGCTACAGGTACCCCTCTGTCATAGTTGCAACTTCTAATAGAGAAAATATTAGTAAGTCTAATCTAAAAGAACCCCAAAGGAATTTTGGATCTTCATACTTTAGATGCATGAAAAGTCTTCAGTCCCAAGAAGTGCTAAAACTATTGCCATAGAGTACTGAAAGGAAATGGGAAGAGCAAATGGGAAACCTGTCTCATTATTACATAGTTTTAAGTTTTATAAGGAAACTGAGACAACAAAGAATCAGAATACCACTGAGTACTGTTGGCTCACGCCTGTAATCCTAGCCACTCAGGAGGCTGAGATCTGAGGATTGTGGTTCGAAACCAGCCTGGGTAGGAAAGTCCCTGAAACTCTTACTTCCAAACTCTTATCTCCAATTAACCTCCAGAAAACCCAACGTGCCACTGTGGCTCAAGTGGTAGAGTGCTCGCCTTGAGCTGAAGAACTGAGGGACAGCACCCAGGCCCAGAGTTCAAGTCCTACAACCGACAAAAAAAATCAGAATATGGAAAAAATATGACTAGACCTAAATAAGAGGCACCAAATAAATTAAACATGAATGTGGTAAGGGATTTATTGGAGAGAGATTTGAGTATTTCTTGTGTTTTATAGGCCAAAATTGTGGAAAGGATGCTTTCCAAGCATCATTACCAGCATGAGCACAGTTCTAGAGGCAAATATAAACATAATGCTCTTTAAAAACATTAAGGAGATCATCCTTACTGGAGTAAATAGTTTGAATTGGTATGTTGCTAGATATTCCTTGGATAAGAAGGTTAAAGCCAAACTATCATCAACTTTAAGTATTGAGATGGGAGATTTAGACCTTATGGGTAATAGAAAGCTATTAAAGGTTCAGGTTGAGGATGATGATATGAGGAAAGTGATAATTCATGAAAATGACTCTAGAAGTAGTATAAAAGAGAGACCTGAAATAGAAAGACTAAAAATCAATTAGAATGATTTTGTAGTCACTCATGCATGAAGTGATGAAGACCTGGTAGTTGGGATGAAAAATAATGGACATGAGAAATATGTAATGATAAAATGAATAAAACTTGGATTGATTAGAAAGAACAGATTAATTTTGGGGATGGCTGACTAAGAAATTGGTGGTGCCATTGATGGAAAATAGGAGAAAAGCATGGGGAGGCCCAGTTTGAATAATTGATGATGCACAGGTTGTTTGCTTGTTAATGCTTGAGATTGTCTTAATACACCTATGTATTCATAGAGGTTTAGATGATAACTTTGTCTTAATAGACCTATGTATTCATAGAGGTTTAGATGATAAGTTATCATTGTGTTTGAGGAAATAATGAATTCTATAAGGAACAAAGAACATAAGTTAGAAGCCTAGGACCAAAGATGTGATCTACATCTATTAGATTTGCATAGCAAGAGTCCCTGAAAAAGGCCAGAAAAACAACTGGAGACTATTAGAACAGAATTATACCATACTACAGAAGCCAATGGAAGAGTTTCAAAAAGATATAACTGAGTTGTGTCAGATTCTACACAGAGCAGAAGATTTAATATATAATGCAAGTTGTCTGAAAGATCTCAAGTGATCCTTGTATATTGACTCCATGTTTCCTAAATGCCTATAATTGTATTTGATACATAATAGATGATGAGTAAATACATATACTTAGCTACGGGTGGTAAAAGTTTTTTGTACAAACCTGATAAACACATTTGAGATAACTAGTTAAGGATCAATATATTTGCATACAAATCTTTGTGTATGTACTGATTGTTTTGTTTGCCGATCAGATTCTATTATTTGAGGCTAACACACTGTTATTGAAATGCACAGGGAAGATGGAGTGGATCATTTAGCTTTGTTGAGTCACATATAGGGCAGCCAGAGGAAAGTAAATGATGCATGTCTATTTGCAAAACTACATAAATCAAAACACAACTGATAGCTTTACCTTGTGGCCTTTTGAAGATGTATTCTTCATTTGAGAAGGTTATATTCTTTTGCTGGTGATGTCTTGTGCAAATGTCATTTTGGCATCAGAATTGGATAATTATCCTAAAATTTAAACATTTGTACCAGTCATTAAGAATTTTTTTATGTATTTTATTATAAAAATAGTGTACAGAAAGGTTATAGTAACATGAGTAAGGTAATGAGTACATTTCATATCAAGCATTGTTACCTCCTCCTTTGTTTTTCCCCTACCATCCCTTCCCTCCCACCTCCCTAACTTTTCCCTACCCCCAAGTTGTAAAGTTCATTTTCAACATAGTGTCTTGTATATATAATTGTTACAATGTGTCAACCTGTATCCTTATTTCAGCATTTTGTTATTTCCCTTCCTTTTCCCAAATTGGAAAAATGTATATACAAAATGCAAGGCACCAACATCAAATACTGTGAAAACAGGTGTTATACTGTGGGGAAAGAACATACAAAAGAAACAAAAAAAATCACATAGTATATTTTAAATACATTAAAAACAATAGCAAGCAAGAAAAAAAACCACTTGTGTCCCTATCTTGATGTTCATTTCACTTAACATCATCTTAGATGGTCATATGTATATAGCTTTTGACCTTTTCTGCTTGTCCTAGAGTTATACTAGTTATTGCAAATAAGGAAAACCATGGGACCTATGTTTCTTTGGGCCTGGCTTACTTCACTTAATATAATTTTTTCCAAGTCTTTCCATTTCCTAACAAATAGGACGGTGTCATTCTTTCTGATGGAGGCATGGAATTCCATTGTGTGTGTGTGTGTGTGTGTGTGTACACACACAATGGAATTATATATATACATATATATTCACATATGTATATATATATACACACATACACACATATGACATTTTCTTGATCCATTCATCTATTGAGGGGCAGCTGGGTTGATTCCATATCTTAGCTGTGGTCAATAATGCTGCGATAAACATAGTTGTGCTGGTAGCTTTAGTATAGCCTTGTTTGTGATTGGTTGGGTAAATGACCCAAAGTGGGATTGCTGGGTCATAGGGGCGCTCTATGTTTTAGTCTTTTTTTTTATTTTTTTATTTTATTTTATTTTATTTTTATTGTGAAAATACTGTACAGAGGGGTTAGAATTACATGGGCAAGACAATGAGTACATTTCTCATCAAGCATTGTAGGCTCCTCCTTTGTTTCTCCTTCCCATCCTATCCTTCTCCCCCAACTCTCCTCCCCCCCCCTCCAAAGTTGTAAAGTTCGTTTTGGACATAACGACTTGTACATCTCATTGTTGAAATGGGTCCACCTGTATCCCTATTTAAACGATTGATTTGTTTTTTTCCCTTCCCCTCCACAAATTATAACAACATCAAATACAGTGAAAGCAGGGGTTATACCACGGGGGAGAGGCATACAAAGCAACAAAGAAATCATCTTATAAATGTGTTAGAAACAATCGCATGAAAGAAAAAAACATTTGAATACTTATCTTAGGGTTCATTTCCCTAACATCAACTTATCTGACCTTTTCTGCTTACCAATTTTTTTAACATTCTGTTTTTTTTGGGGGGGAGGGCGGTCATGGGGCCTGAACTCTGGGCCTGGGCACTGTCCCTCAGCCTTTCAGCTCAAGGCTAGTGCTCTACCTCTTGAGCCATAGCGCCACTTCCAGCTTTTTTTTTTTTTTTTGCTTATGTGGTGCTGGGGAATCGAATCCAGGGCCTCAGGCATGCAAGGCAAGTGCTTTACCACTGAGCCACCTTCCCAGCCCCTCTGCTTACCAATTTTGCCAGCACCATTTAATACAGAGGTTGCCTTTCTTTCATTCTATTTTTTTAGCTCCCTTATTGAAGATTAGGTGGCTATAGGGTTCATTTCTGGGTCTTCTTCTGTTCCATTGGTCCTCAGGTCTGTTCTTGTGCCAGTGCCCATCTGTTTTGATTATTATGGCTTTGTAGTAAAGTTTGAAATTTGTTATTGATATTCCTCCAGCACCGTTGTTTCTGCTATTTGGTTTCTTTTATTGTTCCATATGAAATTTTGGGTTGCTTCTTCTATTTCTTTGAAGAATGAGATTGGAATATTAATAGATGTCACATTGAACTTGTAGATAGCCTTTGGCAGTATTGCCATTTTTCATTAAGAAATTTGATTTTAGTTTGAAATTATTTTATTTATTTATTTATTTTACTTGTCTACATGAAATTATTTTAATATTGGTTCATAAAATTCAGTTGTGAATCATTGGATGACCAGTTTTATTTATGGATTGTGCTGAGAAATTATGTGCAATCAGGATGTTAAAGAACTATGTTTCTTTCAGTTTTAAAGTGAGAAACCATATTGATGATGAGAAGAAACAGAGGCGATTTTACCAGAAGAAAACATTTATCCAATATTTGTGGATTTTCTTGTAAGCAAATAATAGGGAAATGAACATGTTCTGAGCTAATTTCTTAATAGATATGTTAATAGTTTGTTAATGCCAACAAGTGAGGATCATTATGGATCATCTTAGAAACTACTTACACAGATTTCTTAATGCTTTATTTACTTTCAAGACATAAAATTGAAATTACAGAAAGTAGGAAGATACAGAGCTGGCTATTTAGTAATGAAACTGGAAGTGCGTTCTGTTTTCCTGAAGTTTGAAAAGTTAGATCGTCCTCTTTTAAAGGATAAATAATTTAGAAAAACTACTGAAAATCAACGAAACACATATGGATTTTTTATTATTGTTGTTGTGCTAGAGATTGAACCCTGAGCCTTACAAAGATGAGCTATATCCTTACGCTGTACTTTAGCCTGGTATACAGTTTTTGTAAGTTATATTTACTAAAACAAAGTCAGAAAAAGCTGGAAAGCCACATGAGAAAAGGAGATTAAAATAAACAGCCAAAATTTATCTTCAATCTTCTACAATGACAACTGTCTCCAAAAGACAGCAAAATTATTCGACATTAATAGTAGTTCCATTTTAGGTTCAATGCTATTAATTCCATTTATGTAAGCTAGTATTAAATAAGATACAAACTACCATTGAACATAGGCCTTTGTGTGTTGGTTTTAGTGTACATTTGGAAGACAGATTTTTTTAAATTTATTTTATTTTTATTTTTTGTGAACATACTGTACAGAGGGGTTACAATTACATGGGCAAGATAATGAGTACATTTCTTATCAAGCATTGCAGCCTCCTCCTTTGTTTACCCTTCACATCCCTTCCCAGCCTCCCCCCGCCCCCCCCATCCCCCCCACACCAAAGTTGTAAAGTTCGTTTTCTTGTATTGGAAGACAGATTTTTTAAAAAGTAGACTAAAGCTGTAATAAATTGGATTTTACAAGTATTAGAAGTTTCTTTAGAATTCTTCTCACCTTTTCTTAATTTATATTTGTTTAATAACTGAAATTATCCAAGTACATTTTGGATGATAGAATGGTACTTTGCAGCAGATCTTTAACTCTAATTTTTTTTGGGGGGGTCCGGTCTTGGGGCCTGAACTCTGAGCCTGGGTGCTGTCCCTCAGCTCTTCAGCTCAAGGCTACAACTCTACCACTTGAGCCACAGTACCACTTACAGCTTTTTTCTTTTTGTTTATGTGGTGCTGAGGAATCCAGCCCAGGGCCTCATGCATGCAAGGCAATCACTCTATCACTGAGCCACCTTCCAGCTCCTTTAAATCCAATTTTTAACCAAATTAATTTCATGAAATGCAGGCTGTTCTATCTGAACCCAGAAATTAGAGGTATTCATTTGGATTCATAAACCATATTTCATTTACTTCAAATAAAAGCCTGTTCTTGTCTACAGAGAAAAGAAAAGGATTAAGGTAAAAAGAAAAGTGCTTTATTCATCATTAAATCAGATATTTTAAACTGAGGAAAGAGAAAATACCCATAGTGTTTAAAGAGAGTATATTTGTATATATGTATTTTTAAAGGCATATACTTCTGTTACAGTCACTTCTCTTTTTTTCAATATAGATGTCTTTTATCTCAAAAAGGAAAATCAATGGAAATGAAAGTATTTAAAATAGATGATCTCCCTCCTGATTGTAATAGACATTCAGAGTCCATGTTCAGATTAGACATATAAGATCTGATGTATGAGTGAGGGAACATAAGATGGTATATGAAAGGAAATGTACTCATTACCTGACTTGTATAATTGTAATCCCTCTTTACATCACCTTCATAATAATAATGTAAATTAATTTAAGAAAAGTTTTGACCTATAGGACTTGGTTATTTGCATTAAGGAGAATTGATCATCTTTAAATTTTCATTTAGACCAAACTTTATTAAAGTCATACCGTGTGTGTGTGTCTGTGTGTGTGTGTGTGTGTGTGTGTGTGTGTGTGTGTGTTTCAACATATCTAAGCTTAGAGGCCATGGGAGTAGAGAAGTGCTGTATACTTTGCAATAGGAGGCTCTTAAATTTGATCCCAACCTCAGGTTCCAAATTTTCTCATCTCCTGTAGATTCTGTTTGATACTTGTTTTTTGATCAAATATTTATTGTGTGCCTACTATGTGCCAGGCACACCTGGATATGAATAAATAAAAATACTTTCCCTCTTACTTAGGTGTAGAAGGATCCAAATGTAGACAAACATTACATACTTACGCATTATGCATGCATAGTTGTAAGTGATTTTATACGTTTTTATACATAATAGGAAGGTGGAGCATATGTTGTGATTTTAAAGAGCATTCTAGGAGTGATCACGTTGAAAAGGAACACTAAGAAGTTACTGGAAGAGGTTGGCAGAGAGTGGCTATCTAGAGCAAAGGAAGCAGCCCCATGGTTAAGATTGTCACTACTGTTGAAAGAACTTGTGTTCAGATAGCTGGTATGACTAAAGCAGGATGAGAAAGGGAATACTAGGAGAGAAATTCAGAACAGTGTAATTGAGGGAGGAACCAGACTTTGCAGGGCCTTGAGACTAAAGTATGGAATTTGGCTTTTACTGAGTAAACTGAGGATCTATGGAGGATTCTGAGCAGAAGAGTGGTGTAATTTGGTTTTTTAAAAATGTTTGTTGTTTTCTAAACCAATTTATTGATTTATTATTGACATTCAAAAGCCTAAGCATTTTAATGTCTTTAACCTGATGAGTTCAGAGATAAGTATACACTGTGTAATCAGTCTGTCCTATGAAACTATAATCCCTAAAAGTTTACTCCTGCTCTGTTATTTACTTGTATTGTGATTAAAATAATGTGAAATATAGCATTTTATCATTTTCTAAGTATATAATATGATTGTTAACTGTAGGTAGTTTGATCACCAGCACTTTCTACACTTTAATTAATATCTCCCTATTTCTCTCTCCTCCCATTCTCTAGCAGCCACCATGCCTTTCTCCGCTTTTATACACTTCTCTGCTTTTGATTCATCATATAAATGGCATCGTGTTGTATTTTCCCTTCTGAAGCTTATTTCATTTAACATAATGGATTACAGGTGTACTTATGTTATTTCAAGTGGCAGAATTTCCTTTTTAAATCTGCATAATATTTCATTGAAATATTATATGTATTCATACATATAAAGTATATGGATATATTTGTATATACTTCATTTTCTTTATCCATTTATTCATATGGGAACATTTTTATTTTGTTTCCATATCTTGGCTTTGGGGAATAATAGTACAATGAGCATTAGACTGCAGATCATTTTTCCAGATTTTTATTTCAATTTGTTTTATTCTTTTTTCAGTTCCACCCAAAACATGGTTGCTGCATCATATGGTAATACTATTTTAAAAAATTTAGGGGGCAACTCCATATTGTCTTCCTTTCTCATTAGCACCATGTAAGAATTCCCTTTTTCTTAGCTGGATACCAGTGGTTCATGCCTGCAATCCCAGTTACTCAGGAGTCTGAGATTCAGAGAATGGCAGTTGGCCACCAATCTGAGCAGAAAAGTCCACAAGGCTACATCTTTGAATATCCAGCAAAAGCAGGACTGGAAGCAGTGCTCAAGTGGTAAAGTACTAGTCAAACAAGCCAAGCAAGTCCTTGAGTTCAAGTCTCAGAACTGAAAAAATTCACCTGTCCTTAAATTCTCACTAACATTTTCTAAAATAACATTGCACTATGAGGTTATATCTTTTTACCTCACACGAGGTAATATCTTATTGTAGGTAATATGTGATAATATCTTATTGTAGGTTTGATTTATATTTCCCCAGTGATCAGTGGTGTGGGACACTTTTTCATATTTACTAAACATTATGTACTTTTTGAGAACTATCTATTCAGGTACTTTGCCCATTTGTGATTTTTTTTGGGGGGGTATTTAGCTATGGGAGTTTCTTATAGGTTTTGAATAATAACTTTATCAAATCTGTGGTTTCTCCTATTCCATATATTCCCTTTCCATTTTGTTTATTGTTTTCAAAAGCTGTTGCTATCTGAAGAACAGACTGTAGAAGTGTAGAAAGGTGGGAGCAAGGAGGCCAAATATGAAGCTGCTACAGTAATCCAGGTGAATGGTAACTAGTTTGGTATAGGTTGAAAACAGTAATTGATGGCAGGAAGTAGAAAGATCCAGGATATATGATGAAAGTATGACAATCAATGTATGCTGGTAAATTGGATATGGAATATGAGGAAGAATCCAAGTAGGACCGTGTTTTTCTTTTTCTTTCTTTTTTTTTTTTTTTGGTCTGGGGGAGGAGATGACATTTACTGAGTTGGAAAGGTTATAGGTGGAATAGGCTTTACAAGTAAGAGTACAGGTTTGGACATGCTGGTTTAAGATCCTTATTAGATATCTAAGTGGAAATATCAAGCAGGTAAATAGGTGTATGAGTCTGGAATACAGATGAGGGAGAAGTACTATACATTCAGAGGTGTTTATTTCGTGTGTGTGTGTGTGTGTGTGTGTGTGTGTGTGTGTATGTGTGTGTGTGTGACACCAGGGAGTGAAGACAGAGCAGAACCAAGAACTGAATCTTGCATTAATGTAGTTTAAAGTTGGGAAGATATGGAGGATCCATTAAGAAAACTGAGAAGCAATAATCAAGGAGTGATCAGGAGAAAATGAAGAATGTGTTACCTTGAAATTAAATAAATTTGCCATTGGCCCTAAGCTTTTTTTCTGTTGCCATCTCTGGTTTAGTGCCATTGGTATTACTTATATAAACTACAGGATTGTCTTTTTCCCAACCTGTTTTATTTTTATTTAGGCAAAGTAACTTTCTCACCAAAATGTACCCATGCTCAGTCAGAGCCTAGACTCCCTTCTTTTTCACTGCTCTCACCCATTTGAGGAGAGTTGCCCCTAATGAAGTAGTAGGATCATTCAAGATGTGACTTCATTATCTGATATTTCTTGGCTCCTTTTATTAAATTCATTCTTTTTGTCTTTAATTTTTCTTCCTAATTGCATGGGTTTTGCCATCAAATAACATCTGTTACAATTTTCAAATTTGTTCCTCTTTTTATTAGCATAAATTAATTGTATGAAAAGTTTTAAAATTGTATTGTTATCTTTAAGGTAATTGTGCAAAGGGGTTACCATTCAGCATATAAGTTTATGAGTAAAATGTGATGTGATCTATGAAAAGTTCTAATTATGATATTGTATATGTGCATATTATATACTTTCATCAAACTCATACCCTCTATATTACTCTTTCCTAACTCTTTCCCCTCTTCCTTTATTTTCACAGTTTTTAGCAGGTTTCATTACTAGGTAAATATGTTAGAAGGTGTATACACCCACACACCCACACCCACACACCCACACACACCCACACACACACGAAAATACCACAGGAGTCTCTTCCCTGGTTCTTGCCTTTAATGCATCCTCTATACTGTCAAACTTCTGTATTTAGAACAGAAATTGGGACCTTTCACCCATTTGTTCAAAATGATTAATATCTTAGTAGTTTATGTACGCTCTGCTGCATTTCTCTTCAATTTAACTTCCTTTGCTTATATACTTCATTGTGCCTGCATGCCCCAGATCATCTTTCAAGATTCAGTTTGGGTCTGGTCTCCAGAAAGCCTTCCATAGTCTTTCTGTATACTTCAGTTGGATTTTTGCATATTTTAATCATGGTATTCGCCATGCTGTTTTTCAAATTATCTGTTTATTTGTGTGTTTTCTCATTTTAAGCTGTTATTTACAGAGAACAGTGACCATTTTTTACCCATCTTGAAACATTTGACACATAACAAGGAGTTTGACACATAGTAGGCACTTACTGTTTAATTTATGAATGAATAAATAAGAGGTCACTTTTTCTATTTGCTTAATTTCAATTTCATTTTAGAGAGTTATGAATTTTTCTCTATAACTTTGAATTATTTCCAATTCTTCCATTTAAAAAATCTAATATAACTACTTACAGGACAGAATAACAGCTGATTTGCATCTTGGATACAGGAGTGGCATGCAGAATAACAATATGCTCTGGGCTTGATAGGACTAGGATATCATCTCCCCCAGTGTAATCAATATTCATCTGAATTACTGTAATACAGCCTGTCTTCACATACTTAATATGTTATGTTACTGCATCGACCTCTGTGGATAGTTAAAGTAAGTTCTTATGGAGAAACTCAAGTTTATACCTTTGGGGTTGACTGTCATCCTGGACCTTTTAAAGAGTATTTAGTACTCACTTGTCATATAGTAAAAAGACAAAACTTTTTTTTGCTAATTGTCTTTATTTCATAGATAGAAATGTAAAAATACTCATTATAAGAGATTATCTGTTGACCAGCCAATCCAGTATTCTTCTGAGAAGGCTTTATGAGAAAACAATCATATATCTCCTCAATAACAATCTCAAATAGGTGAAGTACCACTGAAAGGGACATAATTGTTATTTAATAGTCTGTTATGAATCTGTTGTTGATATTATAATATTTTTGAATTTTTCATTTGTAATCTTAAAAAGTCTACATATGAGCAAAAAGACTTTTCTAATTGCATTTTATTTTCTAAATAAATACTCTGATTAACATTGTTCATATATATATATATATAAATTAAACATTCAACACACACATACACACACACACACACACACACACACACACACACACAGACCCTACACTGGGCTTTAGATTCAGGACCTTGTGCTTTCTAGCCAAACACTCTAGTACCTGTGCCATGCCTTCAGCACCTCATGATTAATTGCTTACTTAGCTTGCTTGCTTGACCAATGCTCTACTATTTGAGCCAGGCCTCTACACTTGTTTTTTATGTTGCTTTTGAGGAAAAGGGAGAAACAGTGTCTGACAGACTTTTTGCCCAGGATCTTTGAACCTTGATCCTCTGGTTGTGTTTCCTGAGTAGCTAGTTGCAGCTGTAACCATTGAGCCCTGTCCGATTCCATACCTTTAAAAAAATGACAAAATGCTTTTGGTATTTTACATTGTCACTAGAAATATGAGTAAATCTGTTCAACACCCTTGGCAGCACTGGCATTATCTGTTTTTATTTCTTTTTAAACTTTTGATTAACATGTAATACCCTTACATATTTATGGAATGCAGTGTGATAGTTCAACACATGCATATAGCATGTACATAGTAAATCAGGATAATTAGCATTTCTATCTTCTTATAGCTTCTTTAGATTGGGGGCATTTGGATTCCTTCTATTCTAGTTTTTCATAAAATACATAATAAGATATTGTAAAATGTATCATCCCTTGATGCTGTGAAAATATTTTAATTATCCTGATATGAGTGATATCTCATTGCAATCTTAATTTGCATTTCCCTAAGGGCTAGTTGATGTTGAATATCTTTTCATCTCTTTATGTTTTACCGATATATTCTCTTTGGTGACATGTCTCTCTGAATCTTTTGACCTTTTTCTAATTAGTTGTTTGTATTTTTACTATTGAGCTCTGAGAGTTCTTTTCTAATCTATATACATGTGCCCTTTGTCGAATAGGTACTTTAATAATGTATTTCTTGACAACCTGTAAGTTATCTTTTCTTTCAACTAATAGTTTTTAACAAAGCAAGAAATTATGTCTTTCTCAGCTTTATTTCTTTTAAATTATATTTTTATTATTTTTAAGTAGTTGTGCAAAGGAGTTGCCATTTGACAAAGCAGTTTATAAATAAAATGCATCTTGATTTACGTCTCCCTGTCCCTCCCTTCAATTTTCTTAACTTTGTAGGACATGCATTGAATTTTATGACTGAATTCTCCCCTGTTGCCTGTCTTCATTCCTCTACCCTCTTTCCTTAACCCCATCTTCTACCTTTCAAGTACCTGTTTCCTTGTATTTTTTTTGTGGGACTGTATTTTAGCTTTTCTAGGGAATTACACCATTTGAATTCTTCCCTGAGTATAGTATACTTTGGTTAATACATTTGTGTATGCTTGCTTATCACCCTGAAGTGTTTACTTATACATTTATAAAGTAATTCTAGCTTCCACATATGACAGAAAACATGTATCTTTGTCCTTCTGGACATGACTTATTTGACTTACCATGATTTTTTCCCAAGCCCTACCATTTCTTTACAAATGGTGCAATAAAACTCTTTCTAATGGGTGAGTAAAATTTTATATTTACCATATTTTTTGATCCATCTGTCTATGAGAGGCATTTGGTCTGATTGTGTATCTTGTCTATGGTGACTAGTGCTGCAATGAACATGGTTGTTCTGGTGGCTTTACTATATTATATATCTTGGTTTGTGATCTTTTGGATAAATGGCTCAGGAGTGGAATTGCTAGATGATAGGATAGTTCTATGTTTACATTTTTGAGCAATTGTCATACTGCTTTCTAGAGTGGTTGAGCAGGTTTACATTCCCACCAGTAGTATGGTAGGGTTTCTTTTCTCCCACATCTGCACCAGCATATGTTATTGTTCATATACTTGATGGCCATTCTAACTGGGGTGAGGTGAAATGTCAATGTTCTTTTGAGGTGGATTTCGTTTAGGGCAGTAGGTGTTGAGCGTTTCTTCATGTGTCTTTTGGCCACTTTTACGGTTTATTCTAAGAAGTCTCTATTTAGCTCATATGGCCATTTATTAATTAGGTTGTTGATTCTTTGAGGGCTTAATTTCTTAAGCTCTCTGAATACTGTGGAAATTAGGTAGTTGTCTTATGTATAGCTGGCAAAAATCTTCCCTCATTCTGTAGGCTCTCTTTTTAGCTTTTTTACTATGTCCTTTGATGAGCAGAAACATTTCAGTTCAATGCAATCCTTTCTGTTGGTGGTGGTGGTGGTCATGGGGCTTGAACTCTGGGCTTGTGCACTATCCTTGAGCTCTTCAGCTCAAGGCAAGTGTTGTACCACATGTGCCATAGCGACACTTCTGTTTTTCTGGTGATTAATTAAAGAGTCTTACAGACTTTCCTGCCCAGGCTGGTTTTGAATTGTGATCCTCAGATCTCAGTCTCCTTGAGTGGCTAGGATTACAGGCGTGAGCCACTGGCACCCGACAGTGCACTTCCTTTTATCGATCCTTTTTAAAAAGTTTGTTTTGACCTTGGATCTTTATTCAAAAAGTTCCTACTTATTCCAGAAGTTCTAATGTTTCTCCAATACCTTCCTGCAATAGTTCCATGGTTTGAGGTCTTACATTGGTGTTTTTGATCCGTTTTGAATTGATATTAGTGTAAGGTGACAGAGAGGGATCAAGTTTCTATTTTCTACATATGATTATCCTGTTTTCCCAAAATGATTTGTTGAAGAGGCTGTCTTCTAACATATTTTTTGGCTCCCTTATCGAATGCTAGATGGTTATAGATCTGTGGTTTATAGAAATTATATTTTTATGAAGAGTTCTTCCTCAATGTTTTTATGTATCATTTTTTTGATGTCATGCCTCAGTTCTTCACCAAGTCCTGGATCCTAAAGACTTTTTCTTTGTGTATGTATAAATATCTTGAATAATTTGTATCTAGAAAAACATCTTGCTGTGATTTTAACAGATAATTGTATTTAACTTACATATTATTTTCAGAGAGAACTTACATCTGGAGAACTTACATGTTGAGACTTCTCTTCCATTGATAACTTATTCAGTTTATTCCATCATTTTTATAATCTTCATGTGTCACATGAACATTTTATTATATTTATGTCTAACCATTTTATTTATTCTAACAATTATAAATAATAATTCTATTTCATTGTCCACATATGTTCATGGAGAGTGTATAAATGTAGCATCTATTTCTATGTATTATTGATTATGTCAAACTGATCTTGCTGAATTTTAAGTTCTAGGATATGTTCTATGTGGATTATCATATCAATCATATCATGTATAAATAGAAACATTTGTTCATTTCTTTCAAAATTGAATGTCTTTTTTGCCTTGTTGCAGTTTCTAGAACTTCTTGTACTATATAATAAGGTTAAATAAGTTTGGTGACAACAGATATCTTTCCCTTATTTTCAATAATAGAAGGATATCCATTGTCCTTTAAGTAGGATGTTATTTAGAGCTCTTTTGTAGATAGCTTTATCAAGTTGAGTAAATTCCTCTATTATTCTTGTGTGTTAAAAGACTTTTTACCATGAACTACTGATTTTTCAAATGCCTTTTTTTTGCATCAATTAAGCTAATTATGTGATTTTTTTTACCTCTTTAGTCAATTAGTTTCTCCAGATAGGTTTTTGAATATTGAACTAACCTTGCATCCCTAGAGTAAACCCAATTTACATAATATATGGTTTTTTGCATATATCTGTTATATATTTCATATATCAGTTACTATTTCTCTTTTCAATTTTGCTTTGTATTTAGATTTCAATAGTTGGAGTATGTTGGTATAGGTATGCATACGTACGTTTGTGTATATGTGTGCGTTTGTCCAGTTTGGAGTTAGTTTGGCATTTGGATTTTGTAGGCTTTATGTCTTTGGCAAAATTTTATTATGCCTTTTAGTACATATTTTCTGAGAATTTAGCATACAAACTTTAGATATTTTCTTTTTGTCCTGTAAGTGCCTCAGGCCCTGTTAATTGTTTTACACTATTTTCTCTTTATTGTTTACATTAGATTTCTGTTGTTCTATCTTCAAATCTGTTCTTTAGTCTGTCATGTCCATTGTACTATTGCACAATCTGATGGTTTTAAAATTGTTGGTTATTGTATTTTTTTCTTTAGTCAGTCATTAGCTTTGAACTCAGGGCCTGGGCGCTGTCCTTGAGCTTTTGTGCTCAAGGCTAGCACTCTACCACTTTGAGCCACATGGCTCCACTTCTAGTTTTCTGAGTGGTTAATTGGAGATGAGAGTTTCACAGACTTCCCTGCCAGGGCTGGCTTTGAACCATGATCCTCAGATCTCAGCTTCCTGAGAAGCTATTATTATAGGTCTGAGCCACCAGCAGCCAGCCTAGTTAATGTATTTTTTCATTATGAATTTTCCTTTTTTTCGGCTCTTTATCTTTTTCTTTATTGAAGTGGTTTGTTTTCAATTTAACTATTTTCATAATTATTCCTTCAAATTTTTTATGATGGTTGATAATTCCAACATTTGTACTTAGTATTAATGTCTTTTGTCCTTTAAATTGAATTGTTCTAGATATAGAAGATTTTTTAATAACTTCTTTCGAAGTTTGTTTACCATTTTGAGACTTTAGATTTTATTTGAATCTTATGGTTTTTATTTTGGCAGAACTGCGATTTGTACTCTGGGCTTTATGCTTGCTTGACAGGCACTTTACCACTTGCACCACTTCCGCAACCCCTTAAATCTTCTGTTTTGATTGGTCTATTCTAACATCATACTGTTACTGTCGCCTAGATGTAGAAATCCAGATTTTCAACTTAGCTTCCCATGTATACTTTGGTGAAGGGGTAAAAGTTATTACTGCAAGTTTAGGGGTGGAATTTGATACTACCTGGCTGATACAAAGAGTGACACCTGCTTACCATGTAACTTCCACTGACATTGCTGGTTAGAGGTAAAGACCCAGCTGTCCAATGCCTTTTTCTGATATATTACTCCAGTATGTTAATTTTTCAGCACGTCAGTTTCCTTACTTAGTATTTGCTCATGGAGCAGAAGATAGGGTTGTAGTTTTTCTGTGTTGTGGATCTATAATATGGCAGCGATTGTCTAAAATTTTTCATTCTTGCTATGATACTTCCTTCCTCAGATGGACAAAACTAGATTTCTTTAGAGATTTTTTGTGCACTATGTGATATTTTTTTCTTCAAAGCACTATTCACTCTGATATTTTATATTTGTTCATTGCCTCTCTCCTCCTGATGTAGAAAAATGCTGTAAAATTTTGCAGACGACATGATACTATACCTTCACGATCCCAAAAACTCCATCCCCAAACTCTTAGAAATCATAAATCACTTCGGCAAAATAGCAGGAT
>NW_012267254.1:5144383-5159498 GCF_000151885.1 Dipodomys ordii
TAGGGGGAAAACAATGGAGGGGGTAACAATGTTCAAGAGGAAGTGTACTCATTACCTCACTCATGTAACTGTAACCCTCTGTATAGTATCTTTACAATTAAAAAAAAAAAGAAAAATGCTGTAAAAGTAGTGGCTGTGTTCTGTTCACTGTTGTACCTCAAGTGCCTACAAAAATCCCTGAAATATAATAGACCCTAAACAAACATTTTAACTGATGGAATGAATAAACATTTCACAAGGTTTCTGGGTAGAATAGAGGAAATAATAGAAAATTCTGAGTCTAAAAACTGTACCTAACTTGTATGCTATTATGACATTAAACATATATAGGCTGATCTTAGATGAAAATGTGTGGGGTAAAGAAAATAACTTTCTTTTTATGTGTTCTATTTCTCATCCTAGTCACATTTATTTTTTCTTTTTGTTATCATATGTTGCATATACAAAATAAGGTATTTTATTATGACATTTTTATATATGTATTCAGTATATTTTTGTCATAGTCACAACCCATCCCACCACTATGTTTTATCTCCCTTTCCCTTCTCATTATTCTTTTCCAAGTAGTTTTCCCCTCTACTTCCATGTTTCTTTTTTAAAGACTAAGTTGCATATATGAGAGAAAACATAAAATAAATATGGGTCAGGCTCAGTTTGCTTAACAATTTATTCTCCACTTCCACCTATTTTTCTGCAGATGACATAATTTTGTTCTTAATTTTGGCTGAAAAATGCACTGCTGTATATATATATATATATATATATATATATATATATATATATATACTTAAATTTTCTTTATTCATCTGTTGACATCTAAACTGATTCCATAACTTGGCTATTGTGACTAGAGCTGCTATTACCATAGGTGTTCAGGTATCTCAATTTTATACTGGCTTTGATTCCTTTGTGTATATACCCAGAATTTTTGTGGCTGTATCATATGATACTTCTGTTTTTAGTTTTTTGAGGAACTTCTATACTTATTTCTATAGTGGCTGCACTAATTTACATTCCCACCAATAAAATTTTAGGGTTCCTTTTCTCCCTGTATCCTCATCAATGTTTGTTGATTGTTTTGTACATGGTAGCTATCTTGACTGGAATGAAATGGAATCTTAATGTAGTTTTTGAGTTACATTTCTGTTATGGCTAATGATGTTGAACATTTTAATCTATTTATTTGTGCTTTGTACTTATTTTCAATATATAATTGGTTATTTTATTTACTTCTTTTGAGAACTGTTCAATTCATTTACACATTTATTAATTAAATTATTTGTAAAGCCAATTTTTATACTTTTTATTATAAAAATACTGTACAGAGGGGTTACAGTTACATGAGCAAGGTAATTAATACATTTCCTATCAAGCATTGTTACCTCCTCCTTTGTTTTTCCCCTCCCATTCCTTCCCTCCCACCTCCACAACTACATTCCCCCCCCCACCTAAATTGTAAAGTTTGTTTTCAACATAGTGTCTTGTGCATCTCATTGTTACAATGGGTAAACCTGTATCCCTATTTAAGCACTTTTTCCCCCTTTCCCCTCCCCAAATTAGAAAATTGTCTATACAAGATGCAGGGCACCGGGCTGGGAAGGTGGCTCAGTGGTACAGTGCTTGCCTTGCATGCATGAGGCCCTGGGTTCGATTCCTCAGCACCACATAAGCAGAAAAAAAAGCCAGAAGTGGCACTGTGGCTCAAGTGGTAGAGTACTAGCCTTGAGCTGAAGGGCTGAGGGACAGCGCCCAGGCCCAGAGTTCAGGCCCCACAATCGGACAAAAAAAAAAAAAAAGATGCAGGGCACCAACGTCAAATACACTGAAAGTTATACCGTGGGAGAGGAACATACAAAGAAACAACAAAAAAAATACACATGATCCATTATAAAAACATTAGAAACAATAGCAAGAAAGAAAAAACCACTTGTGTCCCTATCTTGAGGTTCAATTCACTTAACCTCATCTTATCTGGTCATATGTACATAGCTTTTGACCTTTACTGCTTGTCCCAGACATATACTAGTTATTGCAAATAAGGGAAACCATGGGACCTATGTTTCTTTGGGCCTGGATTACTTCACTTAATACAGTTTTTTTTTTCCAAGTCTTTCCATTTCCTAACAAATGGGATGGTGTTATTGTTTATGATAGAGGCATAGAATTCATGTGTGTGTGTGTGTGTGTGTGTGTGTGTGTGTGTGTGTGTGTGTGTATCACATTTTCTTGAACCATTCATCTACTGAGGGGCATGTGGGTTGGTTCCATATCTTAGCTACGGTAAAATGCTACAATAAACAGAGTTGTGCTGATAGCTTTAGTATGGTCTTGTTTGTGATCATTTGGGTAAATGCCCAAAAGTGGGATTGCTGGTTCATAGGGGAGCTCTGTGTTTTAGTCTTTTGAGGAACCTCCATACTGCTTTCCAAAGTGGTTGGACAACTTTACATTTCCACCAACAATGCAGTAGAGTTCCCTTTTGGCCACATCCCCTCCAGCATCTGTTGTTGTTAGAGTTCTTGATTATAGCCATTCTAACTGGGGTGAGGTGGAATCTCAATGTTGTTTTGAGTTGCATTTCTTTTATGGCTAGAGAGGTTGAGCATTTCTTCATGTCCATTGACCATTCATATTTCTTCTTCAGAAAAGTCTCTCTGTAAGTCTTTAGCACTTATTTATTGGGCAGTTGTTTCTTTGAGAATTTGTTGTTGGGGGATTTAATTTTTTGAATTCCAAATATATTTTAGATAGGAGACCGTTATCCATTGTATGGCTAATAAAGATCTCCTCCCAATCTGTGGGCTATTGATCTTGCTAGCTATGTCCTTTGCCGTGTAGAAGCTCTGCAGCTTCATGCAATCCCATTTGTCCAACCTTTCTTTGATTTGTTGTGTTTCTGGGTCTCTATTAAGAAAAGTTTTGCCTGTGCCAAGGAAACCTAGGGTTTCTTCTATTCCATCCTATAATGTTTCCAGGATGTCTGCTTTGACTCTGAGGTCTTTGATCCATTTGGAGGTGATTCTGGTGCAGGGTGATATAGAAGGATCTAGCTTTAGTTTTCTACAAGTAGTTAACCAATTTTGCCAGCACCATTTACCAAAGAGGCTGTCTTTCTTCTGTTCTATTTTTTTAGCTCCCTTATCAAAGATTAGGTGGCTATAGGTCTGTGGGTTCATTTCTGGATTTTCAATTCTATTCCATTGGTCCTGAGGTCTGTTCTTGTGCCAGTACCAAGCTGTTTTGATTACTATGGCTTTGTAGTAGACTTTGAAATTTGATATTGATATTCCTCCAGCACTATTCTTTCTGTTAAGGATCATTTTTGCTATTCGGGGTCTTTTATTGTTCTATGTGAATTTTTGGATTAAAGCCACATTTTTAAGTACTCCAGAAAAGGGGCAAAGTCTCTCTGAAAATGGTAACTGCAGACCTCTGATGAGAAATAAGAAATCAAATAAATTTAGGACTCTTGGCCAGAATTTTCTGCATTTTGGTTAGATGATAGACGAAAGTGACAGTTTGGCTAGATTCTGTAGGCACAGTAAAACTTTTATTATCCCTAGAGTAACTGGATCTGTTCTAAATGCAAATCTTCCAAATGAAGCTCAAGACCCTAAATTGCATTCATATTTTAGAGTAGTTAAAATGAATTGAAGGACATAGTGATGTCATCTCTTCTGTGCTGTCTCATCCTATCTTATTTTTACCCTCAATATGACTTTTGTAGGAGTTGCCTCTGGATCACCACATACACTGAGATCCCTGTTTTCCCAAAGATGTTAGTGTACCTTGGAGGGAAACTAGAAAGAGATGACATATTTCTTAATTCATCTCTTAGTCTCTTTCTAATCAACTCAAGTATCAGGCACCAAAAACCAAAACTGTTTTCCACTGTCCCATGATCATAAAAATATACCCATTTATAAACCATATTCAGAACAGAAATAGTATATATACACCATAATAAAATATTAGTGCTATATACAACAAAAAGGGTCACTTCAATTTCCTTTCAAACATAATAACTTTCTGTGAAAACACAAGAAAATTAGTTATGTATAACACTTGTCCTGGATGACTGATATCACTTGTGCCATAAAAGTATGGAGCCACCTGGCCCTTTCCAGAAAGATTTCTTCCAGAAATTTTATTGTTCCTTGAACAGGCAAAGCTTTTACTTAAATGATCTGTCTCCCAAAAAGCCCTTCATCAGATTCTCTGCCATTTGGTGCAGTTGTCTTAATTTTACTTAAGTGCCTCCTGGCTGAGTTTGAATCCAAAGAAACAAAGCAGATCTTAACTGGACAGAATTTCAGCTTAGAGGACAAGAAAAACAGCTGCCTTCTTCTTGACCTCCCTCTCTTCTTCCCACTTAGTAACAGAGATGAGAGGAAAAAAAGACAAAAGAGAAAATGGTCCTTGATTCTGACTTGTTTTACCTACTAAGAAGACTTGCTTACTTGAAGCTTATGAATTACCTCCAGAGATACAAGTTCTTTAAATGAAAGATTCCCTACCAAAACAAAATGTAGTCTGATTATTTGCTCCCACAGAATTATATTTCAAATGATTGAGCAGAATTTTGTCATTATTTGTTATACTGAAATGAGGAGGGTTCTAATATCGCAGTCAATTTTTATTTCTAACAAAATATCACTATATATAATTATAGACAATGAGTACCAGGACAGATAATGGAAAAAAGTCCATTACATTTCTTGTAACCCTGTGCATTTAAGAAAAAAAATCTATAAAATATTTTGAACTCTTCATATTATTTGCTGAATTTTAGATAATGCAAGTAATCATTTATTTATTTATTCAATAGTTATTTCAATATTTGCCTAGGTAGTAAGTGACAGAATCAGAAAAAAATATTGCAAAAGAAGATCTTCTATTCCAATGGGCCCTTGATGGTATCCTGCTTCATAAAAACCTTCCTTTGAAGGGAGCACCTAATATTGCACATTTTATCCCTTCCAACAAGATGGCAAGCTTCCTTCAAGATGGAAATCCTGTCTCGTGTCTTCTATGATGCTAAGATATTCAATAAATATTTATTGACATGGTTGACCAAAGACTCTGAAAATGTAGTTTTATGTACCCATAAGATGTTAGCTTATGAAGATGCTCTGAAGATTAGCTAGCCCTATATATGTACCTTTAAGGATGCTTCCAAAGAGAAGGGGAGACCCAGTGGAATTGATAATACCTTTACTGTGGTTCACAAGCATAGGATTACTACTTTTTTAAAATACATTTTTATTATAAAGATACTGTACAGAGGGGTTACAGTTACATGAGTAAGGTAATGAGTCCATTTCCTATAGAACATTGTTACCTCCTCCTTTGTTTTTCCCCTACCATCCCTTCCTTCCCCACAGTATTACGACTTTTATTTCTCTTTATGTATTGAATACTGCTGTAAAATTTCATGAAAGCATTGACTGCTTAGAAATTTTGAAAAATAATTGGCCCAACATGGCTATTTTTCTTTAAATTAGTATTTGTTTTTAACCCATATTAGTTATATACACTAATGGGGTTCACTACATTACACATCATACATTGATTTAATCTATCCCCCTTCTTCTAGCCAAGATCTTTCCTTCTTTCTCTCTCACCATCCCCAGCACCCTTTTCAGTCCCTATAAGTCCCTCTTCTTTCTGTTGATCTTTTCTATTCTACTTCCCTATGTGTACTGTCTAATACCCTGTACTTCTATGAGATCAACCTATTGGTTTTCACAAATGAATAATTATATGTGATATTTGTCTTTCTGTGGCTGGCTTGTTTCACTCAAAATAATGTTCATTGGTTACAATCACAGTGCTGTATACAATAAGATTCCATTCTTTATATGGATGAATAATATTCCATTGTATAGATATGTCATATTTTTCTTTATCCATTTATCTACTAAGGAGCATCTGTTTTTCTATATATTTTGGCTGTTACAAATAATACTGTAGAATGTTCAAGTATCATTTAGGTATAAAGATTTCATTCCCAGCTGGGCACCAGTGGCTCACGCCTGTAATCCTAGCTACTCAGGGGGCTGAAATCTGAGAATCATGGTTCAAAGCCAGCCCAGGCAGGAACATCCGTGAGATTTTTATCTCCAATTAACCACCAGAAAACTGGAAATGGCTCAAGTGGTAGAGCGCTAGCCTTGAGCTGAAGAGCTCAGGGAAGAGGGCCCAGGTCCAGAGTTCAAGCCCCACGACCGACCAAACAAAAAAAAAAGACTTCATTCTCTTTGGGTATATACTTAAGGCTGTAAATACTAGATCACATGGCAGGTCTATTTCAACCTCTCAGTCGTGTGTGTGTGTGTGTGTGTGTGTGTGTGTGTTTGTGCACATGCACGTGCGCACGTGTACTGCCTGTGTATGCTGGTCCTTGGGCTTCAACTAAGAGCCTGAGTGCTATCTCTAAGTTCTTTTTTTTCCCTCAAGGCTAGAAATCTACCAGTTGAAACACAGTGCCACTTCCTACTTTTTTGGTGCTTAATTAATTATCAGTCTCATGGACTTTCCTGCCTGGGCTAACTTCAAAATTCAATCCTCACATCTCAGCCTCTTGAGTAGGATTACAAGCATGAGACATTGGTGCCCATCTGAACTGATCTATCTTTTGGGTCTTTTATCTAAGCCTAAAAATGATGGGTGGTTTATTCAAGGTCATATATTTAATTCACAATACTTTTAGAATGATAACTTAAATCTTTGAATTTGTAATTTAAGGGTTCTTCCTATGAAATTGTACTTTATATTAGTTCCCAGAAATTGCTTAACCAGCAAAATTCTTGACACATAGATGGTATAGTTATAAGAAAGATCATTGAAGTCTACCTGGTCAATATTTCACCTCTCTTTGGACATAGCTCAGTATCTCTGCATGCTTAGAAATGCAGCAGTCATTCACAACTCTAAGTATGTAGTGGTGGTTATCCTTGATTGATTGTTTCATCTTTCCAAATTAAAATATTCGAATCCTTTCATTCTGTTCCCAGGATCTCTACCAATTCACCTTCTCTTCAAACATCATTTGTGTTCTTGTTTCCTTCCTATAGATTAGATGTGGAAACCAGAACCTGTATAGACAGATCTAACTATAGGTACCACATGAATGTTTTCATCTTGTGTGTAATTGCATAATACTTTGAAAATTAAGAAAATAAATAATTGTAAAACCTGAGTTGCACAAAAAATGCTTTTCAGAGTTGATCTATATTTTCTATTTGCTTCAAAAGTATCATTTTACCATAATTTGACATCTTTCTTACTACATTTCTATAGACATGTTTCATTTGAATTAGTTCTGTTTAGTTCTGACTATGGGAGATCTGTAATTTTGTGGTTTAGTTGGTGGCCTTTTCATTCGCCTCTCCCAGTTGCTATGTCACTCTGTTTTACAATGGGATGTCTTCTCCTGTCCATATTACCTACTATTACTGACAAGAGTGTCGCGACCGCCTCGACCCGCAAGGATGACGCGACAACAGATCCTTCTTTCAGACGGTTTATTCAGGACCTTGTTTACAGCTTCTTTTCTCCTACTTCTCTCCTGCCCGCTTCTTCCTGCTTCTCCTGCTTCTCCTTGTTTCTCCTTCCCATCCGCCCCCACGCTCCGGTTATAAGCCTCCTGGATGGCCAATCCTGAAGCGCCATGTGGCATATACTGATAGGGCTGCAAACACGGAAGCAAACTAGGAGCCAGGTCATAGCCATATAAGGAGTTGTTTTTTACAGAGAGCACTCGTCACGAGGAAGACGGAAGGCGGGAGCCCGCGCCATCTTAGGTCGCAGCCACACCACGCGGCCCCGCCATTTTTGCTTTTGCAGCCGTCTTTGGTTGCGGCTCCCGCAGCTCTCCACAAAGAGTTTTGAGCTTTCTTCAAAGGGAGTTCCTTTAGGATTGCAGTTTTTTTACACCTAGCAGACAGATGCCCCAGGACCACTTTGACAGAAAATTCCTTCTTTAACATAGATATGACTGATTTAGGGAGGGGCTATTACCATCAGTCACTGCTACTAATGCTACTTCCAGTGCTGCTGCCAATGTAATAGGAGGAAGCCAATTCTAAATTATACTTGCTTTGGGATACTGTTACTACTTTCTTATTAGTATTGTATTAGTTGTTCAGAAAAGTATTTCAAGCAGAGTTTAGAATTCAAAGGTAGAACTTAATCTCCATTTAATTAAAAATAAGACTTCTGACATATATATGTTTATTTAATATATATAATTCTAGGTTTTTGGGGGGGGCTTGAACTCAGGGCTTGGGCACTGTCTTTGGGCTTCTTTTGCTCAAGGCTAGCACTCTACTACTTGAGCCACAGCACTATTTCTGTTTTTTTCTGTTTATGTGGTATTGAGGAATTGAACCCAGGGCTTCATGCATGCTAGGTAAATATTGTACCTCTAAGCCACACTCCCAGAGCTTCTACAGTTATTATCAAAACCTAGACAGTCAGAACAATCAGGACCAGTTTCATAGTTTTCTAGATACACAGTGAGGTACTAAGCTAGATTTAGGCAGATTTGAAACTAGGAGTTATTAAATGATTTGAGAGTATAAGACTTTGACTAAGTAAGTTAGAAACTTGGGAGATTTATCACATCAAAAGCTGATTTGATAACCCTGAATCATGTGAGAACTCAGATTTACCTAGTGTGATTTTTTATCTTTCACATAATAAAAGATTTGAATATTATATAACATAAGGTAATATGTATCATAATATAGCATGCATATTTATTTATTGACTATAACCATCTTAGAAATTGAGTTATTGACTCCAAAACAGCTGGTCAAGGGTTTATATTGTTAATATAAAAATATTCTTTTTAAAAATGTTTCTGGCTATACAGAAGAATAGAAAGCTGTCTGGTCTTTAGTCCTGATTTTTTTTATTGTGAAAATAGTGTACAGAGGAGTTACAATTACATGGGCAAGATAGTGAGTACATTTCTTATCAAGCATTGTTGCCTCCTCCTTTGTTTCCCCTTCCTATTCCATCCCATCTCCTCCCCCACTCCCTCATCTCCCCCCCCAAGTTGTAAAGTTCGTTTTTCAACATAATGACTTGTACATCTCATTGTTGCAATGGGTCCACCTGTATCCCTATTTAAATGATTTGTTTTTTTTCCTTCCCCTCCACAAATTATACCAACCTCAAATACAGTGAAAGCAGGGGTTATACCGTGGGGGAGGGACATACAAAGCAACAAAGAAATCATCTTATAAATGTGTTAAAAACAATCACCTGAAAGAAAAAACATTTGAATACATCTTAGGGTTCATTTCCCTAACATCAACTTATCTGACCTTTTCTGGTTGACTCAGACATATACTAGTTATTGCAAATAAGGGAAACCATGGGACCTATGTTTCTTTGGGCCTGGCTTACTTCACTTAATATAATTTTTTCCAAGTCTTTCCATTTCCTAACAATTGGGGCAATGTCATTCTTTCTGATGGAGACAGAGAATTCCACTGTGTATATATACCACATTTTCTTGATCCATTCATCTACTGAGTGCATCTGGGTTGGTTCCATATCTTAGCTATGGTAAATAATGCTGCAATAAACATAGTTGTGCTGGTAGCTTTAGTATGTTCTTGTTTGTGATCATTTGGGTAAATGCCCAAAAGTGGGATTGCTGGTTCATAGGGGAGCTCTATGTGGAGTCTTTTGAGGAACCTCCATACTGCTTTCCAAAGTGGTTGAACAAGTTTACACTCACACCAACAATGCAGTAAGGTTCCGATTTTTTAATGAATATTCTTTCCCCACGTTTTCCCCTTAGAGGTTATCTAATAGATCCTACTCTGCCAATGCATCTACTTGGTACTTTTTATATTGGATTCAAGACAACATCTGTCACAAATGGAACCAATATCTAGGTGTTCTTATCTTTGTAGTCACAGCATCTGTTTTTTCAAATTTGGAAACCTTTTTAAAAACAAAATGCATAGGTCAAAACTACCAGCAAAATCTGCAACCAGAACATGAGCTTTTATGATAATAAGCCCTAAGGATTGATTCAAGTGTTTGTTAAAATAATCCTACTTTCATTTATATTTTTTAAAATGAGTATATTAAACTAATACTTATAGTATAAAAAGAATTTAAGCCAGGTGCTGTTGGCTCACGCCTGTAATCCTAGTTACTCAGGAGGCTGAGATCTGAGGATCATGGTTCACAGCCAGTCCGGGCAGGAAAGTATGTGAGACTATCTCCAATTAGCCACCAGAAAACCAGAAGTGATGCTGTGACTCAAAGTCATAGAGCACTAGCTATAAGCAAAAAACTGAGTATCTAGGCCCCAAGTTCAAGTTCCATAACTGACAAAAAAAGAACTTTATTGCCCAATGTTTACTTCACTCTGACCTTACTCAGTTATTTATCATGCTTCTTTCCAAATTTAGACAGTACAATATACCTTTTCAGGAAATTTGGGGATTTTTAATTTATTATAATCTCTAAAAATTGACCTTTGGCCTTTAAAATGTTTCAAACATAAATATTCTTGAATGACAAAATGTCATTTACTTTTGTGGTGCAACATTATTTTCACAGTATGGAGTTACTGGACATAGTCTCAGCTTCCAGGTTTTGAAGTATAGAATGTTTCATCTCTGCCTGATCTCTCCAACCTCCCATGCCCTTCACCATTCAGAGGAAAAATATGCCTAAATTTAAAAATACAACATGAAAATCAAAAGCATTTCCACATAAAATTTGCTGGTGAAAGGATATCTCACTTCATATTAAAAATGTGCCTTTAAAAACCTGAATATATGAATTCCATTTGTAGAAATAAAACTTATTTAATAAGTTCAATTTTAGCCTGGCATTTTAAAAGATTGCAACATGTAATACTTCTCTAATACAAACAGCCACTCCTAACGTCTCTGGTCTGTAAAGGAATAATGAGTTTTCTTAATGCAGGGCACACATATATTCTGTATCTCCACATGGAGTTTTCAATTTCTCATAACAAAGAAATGACCCTTTTGTTAACCCTGATTTCTCAGTCTTATCTCCCATAGTCTCTTGAGGTTTCTTTCTACTTCATTAGCCAAGTGACTCAGGTGTATTTTTCCTGACCCTTGATCTCTGCTGGTATAGGATCACTGTCCCCATGTATTTTTCTCTGTGTTCAATGCTAAGACCAGTAGGGATAGTGTATTCTGTAATGCTTTTCTTTTTTTTCTAAATTGTTTATTACTATTTATTCTAAATATTCTTATTGTCTTGTAACCTTTTATATGACACACTTAACTCTATCCTCTACTGAAGTAACTACTTTTGAAATGAAGTGGCATGTAACAATGTTGAAATAACTATTGGTTTTGTTTTTTAAAGTAGAATAGAAAGTAACATTCTTCTTTCATCTTTGCACTGGAAAGTTCAACCCATCTTCATTGTAGACAAAGGATAACACTTCTTTTGATTTGTTTTTAAAAGGCTATGCACTAGTAATTTCATTTTAGCCTCCTATTTTCCTCCTTACTACTTTGTTCTTTTTATTTCATTTGTGTCTTTATGGGGAAGAACGCATGTGAGCTTTTCTTTGTTTCTACTCTTGCCATGATATGTGGACTAGTTTATGGAGAAATACATCAGCTACCTGTTATGCATTTTAATTCCCCACTTCCCTGCTGCATTTGTGTGCAGTAACTGAAAGACAAAGTGATGAATGCAGGACCATTTTTGTCAGGGTAAGTTTTTGAGTGCATACATTACTAACACATATCATTAAATATGAGTTTAATATCTGCAAACAAAAGTGGTAGTATATCAACTTGGGCCACAGAGGAGAAAAGGGGTCACTGTTTATGAGAATTAAATGGAAATGTATCCTTCCTTATCAATCAAAGAAATTAAGGTATTAGAATTGGTCTTTTCGGCCATCTGGTTTTTCCTCCAGGGACCATGATTGATCCTTGCATTATTTTATATTCTTAGTGTTGGTTATTGTTACGTGTTTTTATAGCTTTGCTATAAAATTTCAAATGGTTCAATAGTAACTTCAAATGATTCTGTAACCACAGTTCCTTTACTTGTCTAGACCAAGGAAATAGATTTTGAATATCACTTTGAAGATGTTTATCTTTCTTTTTAACTTTGGTTTACCTTGTTTTACCAAACTATGTACAGTTTCTGTGACTGAGACATTTTTAATATGTATTTGCTGGTACAGGCACTTGACTTCTAAGCTTTGTGTTTGCTCTTGGCTTTTTTGCACACAAGTGGAGCTGTACCACTTAAGCCACACTTTCAGTCCTGGCTTTTTGCTGGTTATTTGGAGATGAGAACCTCTTGGATTTGCATGCCTGGGCTTCATTTAAGTTTAAATCTTCTCATCTCAGCCTCCTGTGTGGCTAGCATTAAAGGCAATAGCCATTGGCATTTGACTTATAATTGAGATTTGTAAGCTATCAGAAGCCCACTTGACTCTCTTCTAACTTTTTTCTTACACATTTTTCTGTTCTGACTATTCAATTTTAGTAATTTTCTTACATAAGTTAATATTATATATTTGTTAAATTGAATTTCAACTTCATTCTTTTAATGACTTTAATATGACTTTAATAGCTTTATTAATTCACTTTGAACAATAGAAGAACACATCTGTAGCAGGCTGTAGTAGTGATGATCTATCTTCTTGGGAAAGCAAGTTACCAGAGTAAGGCTTGGTGTACACAGAAGCAGTGCAAGTCGAGTTCTTTATTCAAGATACAGTGCATAATTTGTGTGCACATGCTCTGCCACACTCGAGCTTCATTATTTTCAACATGCAGAAATGAGAATGGAAAGCCAGGTACCTGTGGCTCATGCCTATAATCCTAGCTACTCAGGAGGCTGAGATCTGAGGATCGTGGTTCAAAGCCAGCCCAGGCAGGAAAGTCTGTGAGATTCTTATCTCCAAGTAACCACCAGAAAACAAGAAATGGAGCTGTGGCTCAGGAAGTAGAGTGCTTTCCTTAAGCTGAAGAGTTCAAGGACAATGCCCAACCCCAGAGTTCAAACCCCATGACCAACAAAAAAAAGAGAGAGAAAGAAAGAAAAAGAAAGAACGATAGAAAGAAAGAAAGAAAGAAAGAAAGAAAGAAAGAAAGAAAGAAAGAAAGAAAGAAAGAAGAAAGGATATGAAAAATAATTACTTCAATATGACTTTTTTCCCTCTCTCCCTTCTTTCACTCTGTTTTTCTCACACATACACATGCACACTTGTATAGCTTTACTCAACCACTCACCATTTGTCTAAACCAGATCATCACACTGCTGTTAGAATTGCACAGAGTTGTGGTAGGGAAAGGGTTAAGGGCCTGAAATAAGGCTTTGGATTGAGAATTGATATGTTAAGGAAAACGTAGTGAATTTAGAGAACACAGACAATTTTTCCTGAGATATCCAAATGAGGAAGATGAAATTCAACAAAATGAATGGCTAAGTCTACTGACTTCTCTGGAATCCACTGTTTTGTTTCCTGTATACTAAGATGCAGGCAAAGATTATGAGTAATAAGAGTACAGAGGGAAACCTCTAGAATTTCCATCTGCCCACTCTTTTTTTTTTGGTTGGTCGTGGGGCTTGAAATCTGGGCCTGGGCACTGTCCTTTAGCTCTTCAGCTCATGGCTAGCACTCTACCACTTGAGCTACAGTGCCACTTTAGGCTGTTTCTGCTTATTTGGTGGTGAGGAATCAAACCCAGGGCCTCATGCATGCAAGGCAAGCACTCTACCACTGAGCCACCTTCTCAGCCCCAATCTGGCCACTCTTTAATTCAGTAGGTCCACACATATTGATTGACATGTCAGACAGATTTTGTACTAAGTCCTCAGGGCTCTTATGTTCTGTGATCACAAGGAAGTTATAGTTTATTCACCAAACTAGTGGAAACAGATAGACAGGCAATTACAATACAGAGTATGTTTCTATAACACATGTACAATTCTATCAGTATATAAGAACCACCCATAACCTATCTTTAGGACGTTAGACATGACTTCCTGGCACAGGTTAATCCAGGCCAAAGTGAGAGTTTCAGGCTAATCAGATATTAGGCATCACTGAATCCCTGAGGCAAAGAACCGAAAATAGTTAAATATTAGAGCATATAGAGTAGTTAAAGGTTAAGGGATATTTTAAGGAGTTGCCTAACTAGAGTATAAATGGAACTACAAAGATAAGCAGTACCCAGTGATAAAGGACCTTATTTGCAATGCCAAGGAGTTTGAAGTTTTGTGGTCTGGGTGCAGTAGTCACTGAAGACTTTTTAACTCAAGCAGTGCAAGGATCAGATTTTCCTTTCAGAAGCAATTGTCCATAACTGGAGTGTTCTTTTTAGAGAATAGAAGACATATTACAAAGCTCTTGCATTAAAGTATCTGGACTGAGTGGTAGTAATAGGGATGAAGAAAAGGGATTATAGGGTTTGGTTCCTAAATATGTAGAAGGAAGGATAAGGTACAGAGAACATGAGCAAAGACTTGTTGAACATACCCATGGCATCCCCAGAATGATCAGCATATATAGGGAAATGATTTTTTAATTTAATTTTTTTAATTTATTGTGAAAATAATGTATAGAATGGTTACAATTACGTGGGCAAGATAATGAGTATATTTCTTATCAAGCATTGTAGCCTCCTCCTTTGTTTCCCCTTCCCATCCCTTTCTATCCTTCCCAGCTTCCTCCCAATCCTCCTCCCTTCCCCACCAAAGTTGTAAAGTTCGTTTTTCCACGTAATGACTTGTACATCTCATTGTTGCAATGGATCCACCTGTATCCCTATTTAAATGATTTGTTTTTTTTCCCTTCCCCTCCACAAATTATACCAACCTCAAATACAGTGAAAGCAGGGGTTATACCGTGGGGGAGGGACATACAAAGCAACAAAGAAATCATCTTATAAATGTGTTAAAAACAATCACCTGAAAGAAAAAACATTTGAATACATCTTAGGGTTCATTTCCCTAACATCAACTTATCTGACCTTTTCTGGTTGACTCAGACATATACTAGTTATTGCAAATAAGGGAAACCATGGGACCTATGTTTCTTTGGGCCTGGCTTACTTCACTTAATATAATT
>NW_012267254.1:5159548-5221788 GCF_000151885.1 Dipodomys ordii
CTTCACTTAATATAATTTTTTCCAAGTCTTTCCATTTCCTAACAATTGGGGCAATGTCATTCTTTCTGATGGAGACAGAGAATTCCACTGTGTATATATACCACATTTTCTTGATCCATTCATCTACTGAGTGCATCTGGGTTGGTTCCATATCTTAGCTATGGTAAATAATGCTGCAATAAACCTAGTTGTGCTGGTAGCTTTAGTGTGGCCTTGTTTGTGATCATTTGGGTAAATGCCCAAAAGTGGGATTGCTGGTTCATAGGGGAGCTCTATATGGAGTCTTTTGAGTAACCTCCATACTGCTTTCCAAAGTGGTTGAACAAGTTTACACTCCCACCAACAATGCAGTAAGGTTTAGGGAAATGATTTGAAGTTTCAGAATCGCCTAGAGCTAATCAGTTGCCCATGAACCTTATACTGCTTTATATTCCTTTCGGAAAGACCCTTTTCCCATATTCCTTTTTCTGGTACTGGTGCTTGAACATGGGGTCTGAGTGTTTTCTCTGAGCTGTGCAAAAAGAAGGATAGTTCTCTAGAACTTGAGCCATAGCTCTACTTCCGGATTTTTTGGTTAACAGAGAATTAGAATCTCACAGACTTTCTTGTCCAGTGTGGCTTTGAACCACAATCCTCAAATCTTAGCCTCTAAGTAGCTAGGATTACAGGCAGGATTTAGTAACACTTGGCTTCCATAAAAGTTACATAAACAATTCTGCATTTAGTTTTCACAAAGTTCACAGACCTCTTGAAACATATCCAGAAACACTTGGGATGTCCATATTAAGAATCCCTGGATGTAGATTAAGAATAAAGCAAGGATGGAGATAGAACACTGGGAAACATTCCATTGAATAAATGAGTAGATTGATCCAGATACATTGTGCTCATAATCTGACTTGAATTGAAACCCCTTTGTACACCATTTAAAATTTTTAAAAAGAGGACAGTAGAGGTCAAGTCCATGAAAAGAGCTGATAAAGAGAAAACCTTAAGTTTAGTAGTATCAAAGAGTAAGAAAAGTGAATTGCAAGAAAACAGGCCTAATCAGAATTTAGTTTTACAGAAGATAAGAGTAGGATAAAGACTGAAAAGTGACCATTGGATTTAATGAGAAAGTGTCAGTGATCTTTACAAGGGTTGTTTCCTTAAAATGCTGTGGATAGAATCCAGATTACAATGATTAAGGCATAGATGAGAGGGGAGGAAACAGGAATAACAAGTAAAGTCTTCTGCTTCCAAAAGTGCATAGTTGGAGGAGGAGCTTGTCTTTTGTTAAGACTGGATTTAGGGTATTAAAGAGTTACTCTTGATATTTTCTTTGAATTACTAATCTCATTTTCTGGTATTTTACCATAAAATAAACAAAAGAAATCAGCTGCACAGAAAATGGGATTTCACAGATTTCCAATGCTTCTTTCTGATATTAATAAATGATACATTGTGACTTTATGTTTTGCTTAAAGTCCCTGTCTACTCAGAATCCATATTGCCTCAGGTAGTAGTAAATTAGCATTAGAGCTACATTCTGGCCACCCTGGATGGGGATGAGAAAGTCAACAAATCTGACTTTAGACCCTTGACTGAGGAACTTGCTTTGTAATACCAAGCTTAGTAATTATGGGGGCTTTATGTTTCTATGTGTGAACCTTAGTTAAGCTTTGTCACAGGTTTTCCAAAACAGCTGTGGCTTTTGGTCTATGAAGACATTAATTTGTGTCTCCAGAGACTATACTATAAATCAAATTGGAAAGGGGAGGAGGGAAGAGCGAATTTCTTTCTTTGTGTGAATCACAGCTCACTATTAACTGTTTAATTGAGGAGAAGAGAAGAGTCCTATGACAATTACTGAATTAGTGATGCACTATTATCTTCTACTTAATGTATTCTTGCTTGGTGGATTTATGCTAAGAAAGGCAGTAAACCTTGCCTCCCATAAGAAAGCTCTGCTTTGTTGACCTTCAACAGAAATGGAGACTCAGATTTCACAGTTCCTGTTGTCTCAAAGAGAAGTTTTAACATTGGTTGATGATGGTTATTAACTTAAACTTTAATCCTTCTTTTTCACCATCTGCTGTTCAGAGGCTGTCAGACACAGTTCAGGAACAGCAGCAAAGATCCCACCTGGGGAAAGCACAATAATAACATAGGCCTTTAGAAATTCTCTTATTTCTTCCCCTCTAGTCATGGAACAGATTATTGGGAGACAACATATGTCATCATGGAAACAATTGTGATACTGGAATGAATATAAGAATGAGAAGTGAGCTTTGACCTAAATTCTTCTGACCTTTAGAAATACCAGTTTAAATGATGCTGTGCTATTCTAGGTTTTCCTCCTTCCCCACTGTTTTGGTTTATCTTTCAGATACTGCATAAATCCAATAGAACGCCAAAATGTAGTACAATTGAAGTCTATATTTCCTCTATTATATGTTTCTGTATTTCCAAACCTTTTTAACTCTAATGGAGAAATAGATAATTAAAAATAATTTGGGAGTTTTATCCAATAAAAATATGTATGTTACTAAACATTCAAGAACAAGCTCATAGGGCTGGGAAGGTGGCTCAGTGGTAGAGCACTTGCCTTGCATGCATGAGGCCCTGTGTTTGATTCCTCAGCACCACATAAGAAAAAAGAAAAAAACCAGAAGTGGCGCTGTGGCTCAAGTGGTAGAGTGCTAGCCTTGAGCTGAAGAGCTGAGGGACAGTGCCCCGGCCCAGAGTTCAGCCCCCACGACCGGACCCAAAATAAACAAACAAACAAACAAAAAGAACAAGCTCATAGAGGAAAAAGAAGTCATGTTCTTCTATAAAACAGTATTGTGATTACTCTGCAAGTATCTAAATACTAAAAATTCATATCTTGTTATTTCTTATATATTCCTTAAGCTTGAAGGCAAGCAACACAGGTTTGTTTTATTGTTGTTTTGTCAGGTATAGGGCCTGGGCACTGTCCCCAAGCTTTTATGCTCAAGGCTAGCACTGTACCACTTGGAGTCACAGCTCCACTTCTGGTTAATTGGAGATAAGAGCCTCACAGACTTTCTTACCCAGTCTGTCTTCATACCACCATCCTCAGATTTCAGACTCCTGAATAGCTAGGATTACAGGCATAAGCCACCAGCACCTGGCTAAACCACAAAAACACAAAAAAAACACAAAAGTTTTTATTAATGTAATTTAGGACATTATAAAGTTAATAATTATAAGCAGTAGTGTTAATTCTTAAAATATTGGTTGGGGGTCTGCAGTGTGGCTTAGTGGTAGAGTGCATGCCTAGCATGCGTGAAGCCCTGGGTTCGATTCCTCACTACCACATAAACAGAAAAAGCTGGATGTGGCACTGTGGCTCAGATGATAGAGTGCTAGTCTTGAGCAAAAGAAGATCAGAGACAGTACACAGGCCCTGAGTTCAAGCCCCAGGACTTGCAAAAAAAATCTGTTGGGACCTTTGTCTGTAAGTTTCACATGAATGAGTATTGCTATTTTCTTGGAGGATTATAAAAAAATTCAAAAGTCAAACTCCTAATAGGTAGCCTATATATTGAAAATCTCAAACTATAGTTTTATACTAGCTAGAAGCACAAAGCAACTACTGTATGGTAGTTTTTACTGCTAACTTAAGGTTTAAATTCATGACAAATATTAAGCATGGTGATGGTATGATTTTTGTTACAGTTATGGTGATATGTGTTATAAGATATTCCTACAGCTTATTACTAGATCTTGAGGAATAAATGTTTAGTGAAGGTCAAGTTCCAAATCATTTCTCATGGCTAATACTGTAAGGAAAAAAAAGATAAAAAAAGAATGAACCTCAACAGTCCAACAGGTTTTATTTGGGATGAAAGCCTGGGAAGAGCAACCAAGTTTCATTCAGCCTGGCTGAAGGGAAAATGACACTCCCCACCCCCACTTACAACTAGGGTTCCTTTAAATATTAGGTGGAAAAAGTGAAGTCATAGGGGCAGATAGAAGCCAGGATGAGATGTAAGGGGGCTGAGAGAGCAATCCTAATTTTTTCTTTTGTCGGTTGTGGGGCTTGAATTCTGGGCTGGGCGCTGTTCCTGCGCTCTTCAGCTCAAGGACAGTGCTCTACCATTTGAGCCACAGTGCCACTTCCGGTTTTCTGGTTGTTTATCGAAGATAAGAGTCTCAGGGACTTTCCTGCCTGGGCTGCTTTGATCCACGATCCTCAGATCTCAGCCTCCTGAGTAGCTAGGATTACAGGCGTGAGCCACCTGCACCTGGCACAATCCTATTTTTGACTGAAGAGTTTCAAAGTTTCAACAACATCTGTGTTTCCCAGGAGCATCAGCATCAGACTTAGACTTGGCCCAAGACCACAGGGTATGTTTTGTTCAGGAGGAGGGTGGGGGGAATTAATTCAGTTGGATCAGCAGCCTGGACTGTTCTAAGATATGGCTGTCAGGGGTAAATATGAGTGCTTTCAGTTAAAGGCATTTTCCATCAAATACATTATAAATAGTCTTAGTCAACACAGCGCTCCCTGTTGTACCTCATTTATAAATGAACTCTCCCTTTCAACTTGGATATATAGTGAGATACTTTTAAAGCCCAATCTAATTATGTATATATGAGGCTAGTATGGTGAAATGTTCAACTGTTTTAGTTCTTAGTTATATTACAAAAGAAGGTTATTTAAAACTGTCACTCTGCCTTGGCTCTTCCTAAAAAATAACTGATTAAAATGGTAAGAATGGTATGGAAAAATATAAATCTTTAACACAGCCATAATTCTACAGTATAGACCCACACGTTACTGCATCTAGAACTGATATTAAAATTCATATATTCAAATCCTCTCTTTTAATGAGTGAGCAAACTATATGACTCAAATACATTAGTTAGGATTGATCCGGGGTCCTACACTAAGGAGATATAGATCTTAATCTCAATTTTTTTTTGGATTCTTAACGATCTTCTCAGCATTCTATACTGCCTAGATAAGTTGGAAAGTTAGAAACACTGTGGCCTTGTACTTTCTTTTTCTTTCTTTCTTCCTTTTTTTTTTTTTTTGTCTGTGTGTGCTGCTCCTAGTGCTTGAACGCAAGGCCTGGGCATGGTCCCTGAGCTTTTGTGCTCAAAGCTAGTACTTTACCACTTAAACCACAGCTCCACTTCCAGCCTTTTACTGGCTTATCAGAGGTAACAATTTCATGGATTTTCATGCCTGGAATGGCTTTGAACCACAATCCTCAAATCTCAGCCTCCTGAGTAGCTAGGATTACAGACAGGAGCAACAAGCGCCCAGCATGGCCTTGTCTTTTCAAGGGATGCACTCTACTTCTCTACATACCTTAAAGTGACTAATCACTCCTAATCAACAAGATCAAAATTATTGTATTTTTAATTCAATAAATTGATTTGGAAAATAGCCATATAAAATGGATTAGAAGAGCTATTTTGTCAGTAATAGCCTGTACATATGTAGCAGGAATTCAGCACTTGATGTCTTCATCATAACTTGCTAGAAAAGAGCTTCAGGAGCTGGCCAGTGTAACTACTGCGATTCAGTAAGTAACTTGAAGTATTGATTAAATTAATTGCTCATAATCCCATGGGACAGAGAAAAAGGGAAACAAGTATATTGATAAGAGAATATACCTAATTTTTGCCTTGTTTCGTTCTGTGGAACTTTTTGTTCCTATAACTAAGGAACACTCTTCATAGATTACTTTGGTCCCACCTAGAATAGTGCTTTTTTTGTCCTGGTAACTACTCTTAATAAATACACTAGATAAACTAGAATGAAACAAAGAGCTGGAACACCATGTAAAGATAGCAAGTACCTAGAAAAGAGCATATGTAAGAGTGGAGAAGATCACTGAAATGCTTTACATACCTACTATATATGCCAGATACTGTGTGTGTGCTCACATGCATGTATGCGTACATACATATATAGAGATATCTATCTATATATTTATCCATCCATCTGTATGTATCTATGTATCTATCTACCTACTTACATACCTACCTACTTATCTACCTATCTATCTATATCACCTTTCATGCTTTCAGCCTCCCTGCGCAGTAGGTATTATCTTCCTTGCTGGTATCTAGTTTGAATTAAATAGATAACTTATCTAATAGAGAGTTAATTAAGGGCAGTGATGTAATGTGTAGCTATGGACAGGAGTTTTCAAGTATTGGAAGAAGTGGTGTAAAGAAGAGGGTTGAAGATTGATATGTGTCACCTGGTGGTGGTAATAATAGTAATTATTAAAGTAGCAGCAGTTTTATTAATAAAAACAACAGGGGCTGGGAAAGTTCAGTGGTAGAGTGTTTGCCTTGCATGCATGAGGCCCTGGGTTCAATTCCTCAGCACCACATAAGCAGAAAAAGCCAGAAGTGGCACCGTGGCTCAAGTGGCAGAGCACTAGCCTTGAGCTGAAGAGCTCAGGGACAGCGCCCAGGCCCAGAATTCAGGCCCCACAATCAACAACAACAACAAAAACAACTGCTAAGGTTTGTTGAACACTAATGCCATGAAATAAGTGAAACATTTGGCTTATATTAATGTTTTATCCCTATATCAATCCCATAGATAAATATTATTATGTCTATTTTATATATAAGCCAACTGGAACACAGAAAGATGAATTGATCTTCCCAAGATCATGTTAATGAGGGAGTCTAAATATGAACCCAATAAGCAATGGAAATGGACATTTTAGCTTAACATAAAAGGAAACATTATTGTTTGTCTGTGAGCTGGGGTTGTAGCTCAGTGGCAAAGTGTTTGCTTAGCATGCAAACAGTCGTAGCAGTTAGATTTCCAGCACTGAAAAAAATCGATTTGCCTTATATGGAAATAGAATGGGTATTTTTCTGAAACATGTTCATTTCCAGCCCTGAGCATATTTAAGCAATGTTCTGATGGGACTCTCTAGCATGCTGTGACAGATACTGCTTCAGTGAGACAAGGTTAAAAGTCAAATAACCTCAAAGAATCATTTCAACTCTAAAATTATGTGAATGTGGGCTGTCATATATAATAGTTGGTGATAAGCTATCCCCTCTCTAATCCATTTATGGACTTAGTTGGTACTTGTAGTTCATGGTAGACAGGCTTCACTTCTGTTACACTGCAGAGGAGCACTTGGCAAGAAGTGTATTTTAATGCATTGGCCTGCCAAATGGAAAGGAGCCATTCTAAATGCCTGTTGCAAGAATAAATATTGAAACCACCGTACAAGGTCAAAAGAAATCCATTAATGGAAATTGATTACCCTCCAGGGTTCTTTTTTATAATTGAAATAATTTATAATTCAAGTGAATTTAATACCCACTTTCAAATTCCAACTCTTTCATTTTATCTTAATAATTCCTTACATTAACCTGCCATATGGTTCTTCCTTTTCCAGTCCTTTGATAATGTCATTTATCTATTCATTCAGATGCTTTTGTATTTCTAATATTGATCAATTATGAAAGCCATCTGTGAATTCATATAGCATATTCACCTAGACTATAAAGGTTTTCATTTAATTTAGAAACAAATGCCCCATGCCATGAGGAAAATATCCCACAGATGTAGCTAAATAGCTAGCCCTTGCCCCTCTCCCTCAGCCTCTCTGCACTTTTCTTTGACTGCCTTTCTAAAATAAAATGAAGTATCTCAGGAGAAAAATGAGCTATCTAGGAATTTCATCACTGTCAGTGGCAAATGTGAGAAGACACTATCATTAACCTTCTTTGCTCAGTAGCTCTTGAGAGCATTGGAAAGGCAGCGAGGAGTGTGGCTTATCATTACTTGCTATGTCAAAGATGACAACAGGAAGCCACCTGGGAAGACAATGGGGCACAAAGAAACTAGCCAAGAACTGCTCTGGAGAAATAAAAACATAGTTCTTGAATCATTTGCTCTTAAAACTGGTTAGAACTCCTAGAGAAGGCCAAGTTAGTCTTTAAATATGTCCATTCTTTGTGGAGATGTACTGATTAATTTGGCATTTTGCATTGCACAAAGAATAAAAAGTCATAATCTGCCTACATTGATTGTGATTCCATTACGTCATGCCAATGTTAATGTAAAGTCTTTTCCCCAAAGTTCAATCCCTAGAATCAGAGAGTCTCTAATAGTGGCCTAGTTATGTTTCACAACTAGCTTTTCTCTCAATTCAACTTTACTTAAAGTACCAGTGATATTTCAGAAATAATGTCTGAGGCTTATATTATTAGATTTTTATTGACCTAACTTAGGCCTTTGATTTAGTCTCCCATAAACACTTTCTTCAGAAATCCCATGATTCTTGGCTTAGCAATGACCCTTTAAAATGGTTTTCTCTCCATTTAGTTCTTGCCAACTTAGCCTCGACCTGGATGCCCAAAATACTTGCAGACTGTCATTTTTAGTGAAGATTAACTGAAGTTTCTTCTTGTCTGATGGTGAAGGAGAGTTCAAAGACTACTGCCAGCACCATTTGCTATCACAAAAAGGTTTTCTTTTTCAAAATCATCTCTCTCTAGCAGATCAGTTGTGTCAAGGGTATACACATATTTTTGTAGAATTTATTCATTGGGTTGCTTTTGGTGTAAGCTATCCTGAAAGGCAAACATTTATGGTATTCATGTGACATAATTTATTCAACAGACTTATCAAAAGGTAGAACTAAATATTACAATATAGAAACTTATGCCATTCTTGTTTGATTCCTGAGGAATCTGAGGCCCAAAGATGTTAAATGAGTCATGTAAAACCATACAACTGATTCTCATCAAGGCATAGATTAGAATCCAGATTTCAGGACTCATAATCCATTGCATGTTCTACTATTTCAGGATGTTTTCTGCCTAACTAATTTGTTTTGAATTTATCATAAATATGCATATGTATTACACATGAATGTATTAGCTATGTGGAAATATTTGTTCTTTTTTGTATGTGTGGCAGTGAAGAACAGGCCTGGGTCATAATTCTTACTCTTACTATCTGTATGAATTTATATGTTTAACTGAATTTCTAAGCCTCAGTTGCCTCATCTATAAAACTGAGACAATAAAAAACACATACCCATCTGTTTAAATTATAGTGAGAATTAAATGATGAGATGTGTATGAAGCACTTGGCAAAGTGCTTTGTACATAATAAACTCAGTGAATGTCAAATTGTGTTTGACAGTATAGATTTTTTTAAACTAATGTAAGTTGGACCTTGTTATTTCATATTCCCAATTTGCCACAATTCACAGCTTGGGTGAGAAATATTTGCCAGAAAAAAGGTACAAAATAAACATTATACAAAGTGACTTTTTATTGTTTAACTTTCTCTCTACAGCTTATTTGTTTCCTTCATTCTTCCTCCTAGGATAAAGACTTACTTGGAAATCTTAATTTAATTTTAAAACAAGATTTAATTTTGTTTAAAAAACCATAGAATATGGATTTATTGAAAACCTGCAAATTTTTTATGCTAAACTATATTTATGGTATCGGGGCTTTTTCTAAGTTAATTGTAGCCTGATTTGGTTTTGTTCAATATCACATCTATTTCCACAAACAGGAAATTGTCTTTTCTACATTTTGATTGGCAGGGGTGGCTTTATAAACTATACTGAATTATATTAGTGTTGTTCTATGGTGGAGGAGATACTTTCATTATAAGCCTCTGTTCCTAGGTGCTTATCTTTTTTCATAAAATTACTCTTTGGACAAATATTTTCAACTTATTTTCCATTTCAGACAACATGGACAAAAATTGGAAGCTGTGAAAAATGGAGAAAATTCCTATAACATTTTATTTGACTACTGAGTAATAACATTTTACGATTTTCCAGTTTGCCCCTGCAGTTTCAAAATGCTAAAACCCCCTAAGAACCCTGAAATACACAGCACAATTATTTTAAAGAACAGCTTACAGAAATTCCACAGGAAGCAACGATGTACATATGAGATCAGAGTTTTATGAAGATGTTGTACTTGGCCCCAGAGGCTTTCTTTTTTCAAATCATCTTTAACAATGTAGATTTTTAAAACAAATATATTTTGTTGAATTGGACCCGGTGACTTCCTATCCCAACTATCTCCTTTCTCAACTTGGTTAAGATGTTTACCAAGAAAAAAATGAGGTACAAAGTAAACATTAATAAAGGATAAAGAGAAGGAAAACAAGGTTGTGGAAATGGAGTTGGAAGCTCAGCTAAGGGGCTGAGAAAAGGCTAGTCAGAGATGATTAAAACCGGAAGCCCAAGCCCAGTGCAATGGGGATTTTGGTCAAATTGCTGTCACTGGGGTCTGAGAGAGATGGGGTACTATCAAAAGGAGAATACTATTCACTAATCACTATTCACTAATCACAACTAATGAGGGGTAGAAAGGTGAAATTCACTGCAATAGGACATCAGGGTTAGTTCTGGAGGTAGAAGTGCAGTATGGAAACTTCAAAAACAAAGAACATAGGCTTTAGTTAGAGAATGAGGAACAAGAAGAAGAGATTGTTTAATCACCTAAACTAGTAATATGATTGTGAAATTTTCTTTTCTAAATTGCATTTTATTGTAGAGATGCTGTACAGTGGGGTTACATTTACACAAGTAAGGTACATTTCTTGTTGAACATTGTTACCTACTCCATTGTTGTTCTCCCACTATTCCTTCCCTCTCACCACTCCTCCCCTCCCCACGAAGTTGTAAAGTTCATTTCTAACAGTGTCCTGTGAGTATCATTACCCATCTTCACAATCTGCATTTAAAATGTAAGCTCACTGAGAGAAAAGCTTCTTGTGCCTTTGTTTTTTGATAAATCCTTCCACCAAGAACAATCCCTGTTTTGCAGTAGACACTTAATAAACATTTGTTAACTATGATCTGTTTCTTCCTTCCGAAATTAAGTTGACTTATTTCAACTGCATCCATGTGCTGCTTTAGAGTGATGATGAGAAAAGGGTAAAGAAGGACCTTAAACCCAAGATATAAATCAAGGGACAATGGAGAACTGGGCTTTAGGTCAGAATGCTTTGAGGGACTGCATTTAGAGAATGTTTCATTTTTCTTAGTTAATACAAAATTGCCTCCTCTTTTTGTATTTCTTCTCCCTGGATCCTGAGATGTACATATTATGCTAGAATTAGAAAGGAGGGAAGCTAAAATCTGATAGCCCTAAGAAGAGACTACCTTTTTGACATCTCACCTGCTTCTGTCAGCTTATGGTAGTTTCTGTTCCATTGCATAGTATTATTTAGGAACATTCTTCAGCATCAGAGAATCTTTCTCTGTTACTTTCATAAACTCTTAAACTGAAAACGCCCCTGTTTGTGCTTTTTATGTCAATTCCTAAAATTTGCTGGCACTGAGTAGGTTCTCAATCAGTATTGTTGAAAGAATGATTTGAAAGAACACCCAAATTGGGCCACATTCTATAGTTTTCCTTAAAAAAGATAGAAATATATCAGGAAGAACAATCATGGGAAGACAGGAGAAAAAGCATGGAAAATAATTATAATTTCATATGTGTTCAAATTCCTGTGTTCTTTAGGAAGTCTCCTAAGTGTCTCAGATGAGCTGTAACTAAACATAGACAGCAGTTCTTTTCAATGCCCGGTGCTAAGACTCAAGCAAATTTACTGCCTTCTTCTCTTGTATGGTAAAAAAGAAATTCAGTGCTGTGCACACGTGTCATTATACATGAATACTGAACACCTGAGGTGACATTATTAAGCATTTGTGTCTTTCTTGGGCTTCTCTGGTCCACCAATTAGGGAGTTATAGTTAGATACGTAATTGAAGACTTCCTCAGCCTTTCCCCAAAGCATTGAACCATAACCAGCCTTTTTCTAAAATGTAGATGATATGTGAAGGAAAGTTGGAATTTGAGTCCAGAAGAGTTTATAGGTAAGCCCAGGGTGCATTGGCTCTAAAAGCCAGGAAATAAAATATCATACACAATATTTTTAATACTAAGCTAGATGTGTAGGATGTGAAACTAGTACAGGAAATATAGGACAAGAACATTTGGCAGCTTGTGCTTCCTGTGTAAAATAACTGTTACAGAACATTTGTGGGAGGTGGTAGGCTGTGGTGAATTATATTATTTTTCTCATCAGATTCCTTTACTACTGAATTTTTTTCTCTTATGGTTTTTATTCTGCTCTATTTTTCCTTTTTGCTTTTTGTTCTTAGAAAGGCCATCTCTGAAGTGTATGTTTGTGGGTGTTCCATGTATGTGTGTGGGCAGAGGGTGCGTGTTTGTATCTATACAAGTAAATGTCTAGATTTAGTTTCTACTTTTAGGTGCATTTGTTTTCCTGAGTTACTTCTTCAACAACTGACATTGTATTGTTTGGGCAAGTCATTTACTTTGAACACTATAAGGTTTCTGATGGGAGTGCTATAAACTCCAGCTCTAAATTGATGTTGAAGAATCGATAAACTACTTAGCAGAGGAATAAATGGCTTGAGGTAAAAATAACTAAGTAAAATGTGTCTCCTACCTTCTGTTTGGCTATGTATTGTGAGAGGGGGCATATGGTCAACAGAGCCTTAAGGTCCTGTCTATCATCTGGGTTAATTTTCCAGATTTTCTTTTCTTATTCAATCAGGTCAGACCCTGCTGTATACAGTTTGGCAGAAGGTTAACAGTCATGATACAAACTGGATTCTTTCCTTTTAAGGAAGTCAGAATTATTTCCCTTTGTTAAACTATTTTATCTGCTAGCAATGTGTCAAGTGATTATAGAGAACCTGAAAAAGAGAGCTTCAAGTGAATATTCTGAACCTTATTTATACTTCACTAGCACTACTGACAAATTCATTTTTAGTCTGTGTTAAGGATTATGTCTCTGTCCATTATTCAATTTATTGGTGACCTGTTTCACCCCCATACACTCTGCTAGGTAAAAATATATAAAAGTTCTTCTTAAGCTTTCAGACAAACAAGTAAACATGTAAATGTATAAATACTTAAAATACTGATTTTAGGAACTGCTGATGCTACTTTAAAGGAGACAAATAGGGAGGACCTACTTAGATGTCATGGAAGGAAGATATCTATGAAGAGATGAATTAAGGCTGAGACTTGATAAATAAAAAGCCATTAATCATAAAAAAGTACATAGGAAACAGCAAGCCTAGGTCTGTGAAGCAAGAAAAGACTGGGTATGTGGCAAGAACAAGAAAGGGCCAGCACAATAGAAGGAATAGTAGCATGGCATAAGATGAAGTTGAGAGCAGTAAACAGGGACCACACCATATGGTATTCCATAAGTGGATTCCAGTGTAATAGCAATGGGAATCCGTAATAAACTGGTAAGTGTGGGAGTAATATGAACAATTTCACAGTTTTTGTAAAGACTCATTCAGGTCCTCTGTGGAGAATGAGCTAAAGGAATGTAAAAAGGAAAGCAAATAGGTAATTATAAGCCTATTTTATTTATTGTAGGAGTCCAGGGAAGAACACATAGTAACTTAAATGATGTTAGCAAAGATGAAGAGAAATGGATACATTTAATATATACTTTGGAGTTAGAATCAAAAGACAGGATTAGCAGATGGTTAGGATATATGGGATGTAGAAAGAACAAGTTGAGACGGATCCAGTAGAAAGATGGAAATGATGGAGAGAAAAAGGGACATCTGCAGGACCAAGGAGTAAGAAGGAGGGTTGTTACTCAGAACAGAAAAGAGATATAGAAATATGGGTACATTTGGAAATAAGTGTGAAAGATCTCCTGATGGTTTTTGTTCTCTCCATAGGGTATAAAGCAAGGCAAAGGTATTGAGTGGATATAGTGTAAGTGGAAGATACATTGAGGATAGCAACAAAGACACATTCACTTCAAAGAGTGCAAACCAAGTTTAATGGAGAAGTAGCCTTGCAGTGCAGTAGATGATTGCTAAGTTGAGGACTATTGTCATGAATAAGTGAAAGTGAAACCTATCTGTTCATCTATGGGAATTTTCTCCAGACAATCAAATCTTATTTTGACTAATGAATGCATTAGAGAGAGTATAATATGATATGATGGGGCAGATAATTGACAGAGGGTCAGAAGACCCTGTATTGTAATGCAAGCTCAGCTACTTGCAAACAATGTGACCTTTAACAAGTTGGTCAGCTTTGGTCTGCCCCACTTTCTCGATGGGAAAATAGGAAAGTTGGACTAAATATTTTTACTCAACTCTAAAACTCCATGATTACTTTAAAAAATACTTTTATTATCTTTAAGTAGTTGTACAAAGGAGTTGCCATACAACAAAGCAGTTTGTAAATATACTATGTCTTGATCAATGTCATTGCTTTCAACTTTTTTTCCCAGAAAATTTCTAATCTCAATACATTAATTACTCAATAATAGAGTGTTTTAGTTAGATGTATAGATTCTGGAGCTACATTAGTTTGGATTCGAATTTTAACTCTGCCTTTCCTGTTATGTGACATTGAGACAGTGACTTTTCCTATCAGTAACAATTATTTTTTCGGCTTTACCAAGGACATAAAAGTAGCATACACCTTAATAATAATGGCACATACCTTACTTAGGTCATTGTAAAGATTGAATAAACAGATGCATATGAAGCTCTTCAAATAGTGTCTAGCATGTACTTGTACATTGCCCTAAATAAATGTTACCCATTATTATTACTTCCCAGTTTTCATCCTCCCTTTGGCTATAAAAGTTCTGAAAAGTTTAGAATATCTTCGGATTACCAAGCTATACTAATTTGAATAGTTGAATACACCAATTTTCCAATTAGGATATATGGGATGTGGAAAGAACAAGCTGAGGCTGATCCAGTAGAAAGATGGAAATGATGGAGAGAAAAAGGGACATCCGCAGGAGCAAGGAGTGAGAAGGAGGGATCTTACTCAAACAGGACAGAAAAGAGAATATAGAGACATGGGTACATTTGGAAATGAGTGTGAAAGATCTCCTATGGTTTTTCCAATTACAAAGCTATACTAATTTGAATAGTTGTATACACCAAATTTGAATAGTTCATATTGCTTTAGAATGGAAGGGTGGCATAGCAAAACAGAGTTGGAACAAAGCAGACTTTGGTTAAAATCCCTAGACTGCTATTTAATTTGTTTTGAGACCTTGGGTAAATATATGAACCAACTGATATTCAAATTACTCTTCTGTTAAACGAGGACCATAGTAATAGTTTTCTGTTAATGAGGGGAGAGCTAAATGAGATATTGTATATAATGCAAGGCTTAAATATAGTAGGAAGTTACTAAACACAGTTATTACCATTATAGCACCTTGCCTATTATCATTAGAGAACTTTCCCTAATATGTACCCTAATAGCAGTTCTTGGGGAAATAGGTCACTTTTGTCCTTACTGTTATTATTTTCCTAGTAACATGTAGCCCATCAGAGAGAAAGACATGAAGGAAAAGCAAGATCAGACAGTATATTAGTGATTGGGTAAAGCTAGAAGGGCTAAGTGAAGGGATACATGTTCTAATTTACTATGATACTCACTAAAGTCTTCCTTTAGGGTTTAAATGGATACCGTTAACAATGAGTTATCAGATCCCAAGGCATTGGGCTCATCTGCTCTAGAAAGATCACCTTTACTTCTTTCTGAACAAAGACACTTTCCACAGAGCCCTTGCTGAGTAAGCTGTTGGGTAATGGCCATTCTTATCAGGGCTTTGAGTTCCTCAATGAAAAGGCATCCTGTAAGGCTGAAAATGTAATACAATCTCATTCATAGCAATCCTCACAACAACTTTAGAGGCAGCACCTTTTGTTTTCTGAGTTTGAAAACACCTTGCTGAATTGTATTAATTTTTAAAGAAAAATATGGAAAAGAGCTTCATTTAAATGCTTTTTATGTCATGTTAATTAAACTTCATCATATAAAGCTAAAAAGAGTCTGGTTAATATAGATGTTTTCATCCAAATGCTACTTTCTACATGATATTAATTACAAATATAACAGACCAAAATGTTTTTTCCTTATTAATTGCATTTCAGAAAAATATTAGACCTAATTACTCTCGCTGAACTCTTGGTCATTCTTGTTAAATGCATTTCATCTTGTTAGCCTGTTAATTTCTTCTGGTTAGTGAATGACTAATGCTAATGCAAAAATTTATCAACTCAAAATGGAAAGAAGACATCCCTACCAGCCTTAATTTACCCCTGTATGCACTGCTTAAGTCAGTAATTTGAGCCCTGAAGCTAAATTACTCTTTCTAGAGCCTACAAAGCAGATATAGTCATTATGAATTATGGGTTTGCTTTCTGAGATATTTGCTCTTATCTATTTCTCTCACTCTAAAAAGATTTTTATAATAATTGTGAATTTTAACAGAATACACTGTTCTAGTGGCTGGAGCATCAACTTGGATATTGGTATAACATTTGCAGTTGGGGAAATTCACTTCACTTCTCAATCTGCTTCCCCTTTAGAAAAATGACAATGATACTATCTCCCCTTATCTGTTTTGCTTGGAGGTTGTAAGAATAAATGAAACATGGATGGACTTATTATTCTTCTGAACTCATTTCGGTACATGGATATGGATATTTGTATCTTTTAGAAATCCTTCCCTCTCTTCCTGTCACACTCTCTACCGTTGTCATCAACTTAAGTAGACATATGCACGTACACCTTCATATTATCTAATATACTTCTTTCTCCATACTTTTTAAAAAATGTTTTTACATACTGTTTAAAAATGTATCTGACATTTAATGTACTTGTATCTGGCCCTCCATAAATCAGTCCGTTCACACTTTACTATAGCCAACAGGCATTTATCAAGTGCCTCCTGTATGCCACATACCATTTGTTGAATAAAAACACTTTGGTGAAGAAAAAATGTAGTAAAGAACTAACTAATAGAATTATAGCTGTATGAGGCTTAAAGCTTATGGTTGGATAAGGAAGACATCAGACAGTTATAATGGAGGATTGTCAGAGTATAATGGAATAACTGGCTGAAGCATGGAATTGGAGATGAGAGGATAGAGAGGGTGTAAGTATGAGGATGACTATTCAGAGGGAACACTATCATTGCAAACTATGAAAGATTATGTGCTGTGTGTATCTGTCCATAATTAGAGATCAACCTATTTAGGTAGCTGTGTCTCTGCCTAAAGTTGGAGGGACTTCATGGCTTTCCACACCTTGTGGATTAGTAGATATACTGTATGAATGAAACTCTTGCCAAATATGAACTTGTTCGCTTAAAGATTACTTTTCTAATTCCTAAAAGCCAAATTCTTAATGGGTGTCTTATGGTTTTAAATGTTATTTATTTTGGTTATCACAACTGCAGATAATTCTACATTTACAATTAGCAAGGACCCATCTCAACTAACAGAAGTGGTAGTGTGCATCTGTTTTCCAAGCTACGTGGGAGGCATAGGTAGACAGATTGCAGTCTTTACATCTGAGGCCAGCCCCAGGCAAAAATACAAGATCTTGTCAAAAAATAGCTAAGTCAAATAAGGACTGGGGGCATTGCTCAAGTGGTAGAGTGCCTACCTACCAAATGTGAGGCCTTGAGTTAAAGTTCTAATACCTACAAAATTTTAAGATAGTAGATTTCATTATAATAACTAATTTTTTGTCAGTCATGGGGCTTGAACTCATGGCCTGGGAACTGTTCCTGAGTTTTTCTGCTCAAGGAGAATGCTCTACTACTTTAAGAAAAAAAAATATATATATGGGGCTGGGAAGGTGGCTCAGTGGTAGAGCGCTTGCCTTGCATGCATGAGGCCCTGGGTTCGATTCCTCAGCACCACATAAGCACAAAGAAAAAAGCCAGAAGTGGCGCTGTGGCTCAAGTGGTAGAGTTTTAGCCTTGAGCTGAAGAGCTGAGGGACAGCGCCCAGGCCCAGAGTTCAGGGCCCACAACTGGACCCCCCTCCCCAAATATATATATATATATATATATATATATATATATATATATATACTGTAAAGGTGATGAACAGGAAACTTACAGTTACATAAATAAGGTAATGAGTACATTTCATTTTGAGCACTGTTACTCCCTCCCTCATTTTCTTCCGCTTTCCCCTCTCACACCTCTCCCCCTTAAGTTGTAAAATTCATTTCCAACATAGCATCTAGTGAGTGCTCTACTACTCTGAGCCACAGCTCTACTTCCAACTCACCATACACTATGTTGAAAATGAACTGTGCAACTTGTGTGTGGGGATGGGAGGGAAAAACAGGGAGAGAGTGAGGGAAGAGGTAACACTTTCAAAAAGAAATGTACTTATTACCTGACTCGTGTAATTGTAACCTCTCTGTACATCACCTTTACAATAAAAATAAAAGGATATATATATATATATATATATATATATATTTAAAAAGACAGAGAAGTAGAAAAGTGAGAAAGGAGTGGGTTAGGAGCAATGGGTGACAATGTTATCAGACATTTTGTATTCATATACTGTTTTATAGAATGGGAACTTCTTTGTACAACCACTTAATTATAATAAAAATTTTTAAAAAGACAGTAGATTTAATGTTATGTATGATTTTACCATAATAAAAGAAACAAAGTAAATAATTGAATATATTCCTTTCAACCCCAAACTATAGCATTTCTTCCTTCATTGATCATTGTATGCCTTGGGAAAGTAATTTTCCCTATCTTCATTTTTTTATTTCTAAAGTGGGCGAATTATGTTATACAGACTCTGCACCACATTCCAACTCTAAAATTGTGGTATATGAAATAATGAGTGTCTTGCATGTATTTTTGTGATTTCAAAATTTTAAGAATTTTCTCAATTTCATATCATGTAAGTTTTCCTAGAAGTTCTACTAGTACCTCTAGGGAGGCCTCTAGTACACTGTTTGAATCATAATAGCCATTAATAGCTGTAGGAAGACTCAACCTAAAGAAAAAATCAGAGAAAAGGGCAAGCTGTTGAAGATTGCAAAAGAAAGACAGGAAGTAAGGAGAATGAGGTTATCTTCAGAAGAGATGCATCAGTGGTATTCTGTAACATCAAACCTACAGGTTGATGACTTGTGTTCCTTTCTTTTGATAAAAAATTGAAGTTCTAATATGTAGATGTGGGCTGTTCAGATATGTGAATCTTGGTCCAATGCATCCATCAGCAGTATTGGTCCTACAAATCATTGCCCTTTGACTTTAAATACATTTGTCATCATGGGTATTGATCTCTGCTGTTAAATTACAACTTTTTGAATCCTGCTTCTATGTGAAGGTTCTGAATTTCCGTTTTACCTGACTATGCTTCTGATATTCTATGCCCAATTCTATGATCAGAAACAAACAACTGGATCTTAAGGTCTGCTACCATTTTTTGTGGTGAGAACACCTAAAATGTACTCTTAGTTTTACGTATGCAATGCATTATTATTAACTATAATGAGTATGTTACACAAAACTATTCCTTTCATCTAATTAAAATTTTATATCCTTTGACCAGTGTCTCTTCATTTCCTGATCTCAGCCCTTGGTAAACACCTACAACATTCTGCTCTCTGCTTCTGTTAATGTAGCTGATTTTGACTCCACATATAAGTGAGAGCATGCAATTCTTGTCTTCCTATCCCTTCTTTGTTTCTCATATCACAATGTCTTCTAGGTTCATTCATGTTTCTATAAATATTTCCTTCATTTTTAAGGACAAATAGTATGTTATTATTATGATAGAATACTATTTTATACTATTATATACTGTTTTATACTATTTATATTATGTTATATATTTATCTCATATTCATTATTTTTCACCCATTTATGGACACTCAGGTTGATTCCATATCATAGAACAAAAACCAAAAAAGCTCAGTATTGGCAAAAAAAACTAGTATACAAACCATGGGAATGGAATACCAAGCCAAAAATAAATCCACATATTCACAGTCAATTGCTTTTCAACAAAGATGCCATGAATACACATGTGGAAAGTATAGTGTGGTCAGTAAATGGTTCTGGAAAACTGCATGTCTACATGCGGAAAAATGAAATTAGATTTTCACATCATCCTGAATAAAAATGAACTCAAATGATTTAAATGTAAGGCCTAAAGCTATGCAATTACTAGAATAAACATGAGGAAAACATTCATCTTGTCCAGGAAACAATCAACAGAATAAAAAGACAGCCTACAGAATGGAAAAAACATCATCTATTTGGTAAAAGAATATAATCCAATATTTTTGGCAAACTCAGACTCACCAGCAAGAAAACAAATTGTTTAATTTAAGAATGCTAAAAGCTCATAACTATAATTCTAACTACTATGTAAGCTGAGATATAAATGACAGAAGTTCAAAACCAGGCTGAACAGAAAAGTTCATGAGACACCGTCTCTAAAATAACTAACAAAAAGTCAGCTGCGGGCTTGGCTAAAGTGGCAGCATGCTAGTTGAACAAGGACCCCCCCACACACATACACACACACACACCACACACACACACACACACACACACACACACACACACCACACACACACACATACACACACACATATTACACAGAGAGAGAAAGACAGAAATAAAGGAGAACATCTAGGAAAAATTATTAAAATATCTAAAGCTTTCTCAAAACAAGACAAATAAATGTGCTGTTTTATAGAAGAAATGCTCAATATCATTAATGATCAGAAAATGCAAAATTAAAATAACAATTATAACCTCACACTTACCATTATGATTAGTATGAAAACCATGCAAAGGCAGAAAAGGTAAAAAGCTATGTACATATGATCATATAAGATGATACTAAGTGAAACAAACCCCAAGATATGGACACAAGATGTTTTTCTTTGTTGTTGATGTTTTAATATACTATGTGATTATTTGTTTCTTTTGTATGTTCTTTCCCTGTTGTCATTTTATTTTATTTTGGTACCCTACATCTTATATATACATTTATCTAATTTGGGGAAACAAGGACACAGGATGACCCATTGCAACAATGATACTCACAAGACCCTATTTTGGAAATGAACTTTACAATTTCGGTGGGGGGGGAGGAGTTAAGGAGGGAAGCGATAGTAAGAAAAAAAACGAGGTAACAGTGTTTGACAAGAAATGTACTCATTACCTTACTCATGTAACTGTAACCCCTGTGTACAGCATCTTTACAATAAAATCAGATAACCATGCAAAGTGTTGGTGAAGATACAGAGAAAAGGGAACTGTAAGTTTGTATATCCATTATGCAAAAGAGTATCGAAGTTCCTCAAAAATTTATAAGTAAAACTACTGTACAATTGAGCAATCCTACTACCAGGCCTATATATCAAGAAATGAAATTAGTATGTCAAAAGATACGTGTATTCCAGTGTTGACTACAGCAATATTCTTTTCTAATTTGGATTCCTAGTATTTCTTTATCTTCTTTTTTTTCTTTATCTTCTTTAATTGCTCTAGCTAACATTTCCAGTACTATGTTGACTAGAAGTGAGAATAGGCATCCTTATGTTGTTCAAAATCTTAGGAGGGAAAAATTTTGACTTCTCCTCATTACCTCTAAATGGTAGCTCTGGGTTTGTTATATATGCCTTGGATTTTCAACTATAGCTGGGTGTAGTGGCATGAGCTTGCCATTTTTAGCTTTCTGGGAGACTTAGAAAAGAAGGATCATGTTTCCAGGCAAGCTCTGATGAGAACAGTCTGTGAGACTCAATTCAGTTGAAGAAGCTGGACATGATGGAGCACCCCTCTCATCCCAGCTACTCTAGAAAGCCTGAGTTAGGTAGATTATGGTCTAGGTACATGCCTTGGCAAGCAGAAAGACTCAAAAACAACCAGTACAAAAACAAGGCTGAAGACAGGGCTCAGCCTTATACAACTGTCTAATAACTACACAGCGTTGACTTCAAACCTCAGTACAACAAAAATATTCTTTCTTAACAGTAAGAAAGAGTAATAGTGGTAGTGAATTTGATCAGTATATTGTATGCATGTGTAAAAATATTACAAGGGAATCCTTTTTATTTGTTTTTATTTTTGTTTTGTGCCTGTCCTTGGGCTAAAACTCAGGGTCTCGGTATTGGTAGTCCCTTTGCTTTTATGCTCAAGGATAGCACTTGATCCACAACTCCACTTCTGGCTTTTTAGTGGTTAGGTGGAGATAAGAATCTCATAGATTTTCCTGTTGGCACTGGCTTCAAACCGCCTTAGAGCTCAGCCTCCTGAGTAGCTAGGATTACAGGTGTAAGCCACCAGTCCTCAGCTGGAATCCTGTTTTTACAATTATTATATATGTTTTTTGTTTTTGTTGTTTATTGTAAAAATACTGTCCAGAGGGGTTACAGTTACATGAGTAAGGTAATGAGTACATTTCTTAACAAGTATTGTTACCCCCTCCTACTATCCCTTCCCTTCTCACCTCCCCAACTGCCCCCCGCCCAAACAAGTTGTAAAGTTTGTTTTCAACATATTGTCTTATATGTCTCATTGTTACAATAGGTCATCCTGTGTCTTTGTTTCAGCATTTATTATACATGAATAAAGAAAATATTTTTAATTTTTTATTTAAATAATTTTATCATAGATGAAACTTCATTTATCCACTCTCCTCACATTTTATTTTAGCATCAATTAGTAGTACATGGGGGTTTCATTTTGACATGTCCATCCATATGTACATAAAATGTATCTCGACTAGAATCACCCTCTCTGTTACTCTCCCTCTTCCCACCTCTCCTTCCTTCCCACACCAATCTCAACAACTTTCAATGTTGCATTAAAAAAAGATATTTTCATTTTCAGTTTTTTCTTTGACCCATCAGCTACTCAAGAGCATGGTGTTTAATTTCCATTTATTTGGGAATTTTCTGAACTTATTCTTGTTACTGGTTTGTACTTTCATACCATTTCTACTTTTTTACTCAAAAAGGTTGCTTGATAAGATTTTAGTCTTCCTAAAATTTTCAAGATTTGTTAAGGAGTCTAACATGTAATCTGTCCTGGATGATGCTCTATGTACATGCGAGAGGGTTCTATTGTCTACCACTATTGGATGGCATATCCTATAAATGTCTATTAGGGCTATATGTTCTAATGTGTAGACTGCATCTAATATTTGCTTATTGGCTTTTTGTCTGGATGATCTGTCTGTTGCTGAAAGTGGGATATTGAAGTCCCACTGTTATTGTATTACAATTGATCTCCTCCTAGGTTTGTTAATATTTGTTTTATATATGTTAGTGTTCCATTGTTGAGTATATACATAATTATTATATCCTCTTTATGAATTGGCCCCTTTATAATTATAGAATAATTTCTTTTTTTACTGTTTGAATGTAAGTTTATTTTATCTGATAAAATATAGTTATTCTTATTCTCTTAGTTTCTATTTGCATGAAATGTCTTCTCCCAACCTCCCACTTTAATCTATATGTGTTCTTACAGACAAAGTGAGTCCCTTGTGGGCAAAATATTATTGTGGTCTTCTTTTTATTTATTAAACACAACCACTACATGTCTTTTAATTGTAAAATTTAATTGACTTACATATAAGGTAATTAGAAGATTTACTATGGAGCTTTTGTTATTAGTTTTCTGATTGTTTTGTAGAACTTTTGTTGCTGTTATTTTCTTTAATTTTATACTTGGAATCTTTCCTTTTATCTTTATTAAAATCTGTTTCAGTTTTTGTATTATGTCTCTGATGAAGCTTATAGAAAACATTGTATAGTGGACTATTTTAAGCTGATAATAATTATTGTATAAAACATGATGGTGTGTATTTTATGTGTTTGTGAAAGTGTCACAATTAAACCCTCCTCATACAGTTAATTTATGCTAATAAAAATTCTTTCTAAAACCTTCTTACCTTATGACATATTTTTACTCTCTCCATTTTAATTTCACAATTTATATGTTTTTAATTGTGTGTAACTAAAAATAAACTTTGTATTATTTTTGCATTGACTTGGCCTTTTTTGGCAGTGCTGGACATTGAATTTAGTGCCTCCTGCTTGGTAGGCAGGCAGTCTACCACTTTAACCATGCCCACAGTCTAGCTTCTAGCTGGTTATTATGGAGATGCAAGCTCAATAGCTTTTCTGTCCAGCCAGGCTTTTATCTACAATCCTCTGAATCTCAACTTCTTGAGTAGCTACAATTTAAGCCATAGGTACCCAACAGTCATGGTTATTTTTGAATGTTTTTAATTATCTTTAACTAGTTGTATAAAGGAGTTTTCCATTCAACAAAACAGTTTATGAATACAGTGTATCTTGACCAATGTCACCCCTTTGAACATTCTCACTAATCCCTCCCCAACGTCACTCCTCCCTTCACTTTTCTTTTTTTTTCACTTTGTTAGCATGTTTTATTGTAAAGGTGATGTATACAGGGGTTACAGTTACATATATAAGATAATGAGTACATTTTTAATATATATTTTTATTGTAAAGATACTGTACAGAGGGGTTACAGTTACGTGAGTAAGGTAATGCGTACATTTTCTGCCAAGCATTGTTACCCCCTCCTTTATTTTTCCCCTACCATCTCTTCCTTTCCCACCTCCCCTACTCCTTCCTACCCCTCCCCTCTCCAAAGTTGTAAAGTTCATTTTGAACATAATGTCTTGTACATCTTATTGTTATAATGAGTCAACCTGTTTCCTTATTTCAGCATTTTGTTATTTCCCTTCCCCTCCCCAAATTAGAAAAAAAACATATATACAAGATGCAGGGCACTGGAATCAAATACAGCTTCTTTCACTTTTCTTAATTTTTAGGTTATGTATTGAAATTTTTTGTACCATTGAACTAAACAGTTTATGTATACAGTGTATCTTGATCTCTGTCATCCCTTCAACATTTTACACCCCCCACACACTTTTTTTCTTGATCAGTCATGGTGCTGGTTGTGGGCCTGAGCTCTGGGCCTGGGCACTGTCCCTCAGTTCTTCAGCTCAAGGCTAGCATGCTACCACTTGAGCCATAGCGCCATTTCCAGCTTTTTCTGCTTATGTGGTTCTGAGGAATCGAACCCAGGCTACGTGCATGCAAAGCAAGCACTCTATCAGTGAGCTACCTTCCCAGACCATAACCCCCTTTTTTTGATCTACCCCTTAACTTCCATTTCTCAGTTCTTGACTGCATTGTCTCTACTTTCCTCTTCATTTATCTACCTCTCTCCCTTTGCCCGCTCCTTGAAAGTATCCATTTCCCAGTATTTATTTTGTTGGGCTTTGACTTAGTCTTTCTAAAGAATTATAGTATTTGAGCTCTCCATAGAGTATATTATACTTTAGTTAATTCATTTGTAGTCACTTGCATACCACCCAGTATGATTACTTATAGATTTTTAGACAAATTCTAGCTTCCAGAAATGAGGGAAGCTATGCAATCTACGTGTCTATAGGTCCAACTTACATCACTTAATATAATATTTTCTAAGTCTTTCCATGTCCTTATGAATGGTACAATATCATTCTTTTTGATGGATGAGTAGAATTCCATTGTGTGTATATACCACCTCTGTTGAGGAGCATGATTATTTTCATGGCAGTTTTTTACTCTATTCCTGGCCAGCCTGGGCTATAGTCCTCTTAATTGTGCTTTCCCATGCCATTAAGGCTGACAGGTGTGCACCACTATGCCCAGGAATTATGGTTCCCCTGTAGCTAGAATAACAGGTACAGGATACCATTGACTAAATGGACTCTTACAAACATTATGTCTGGGCTTGCCTAAAACCACAATTCTCCAATGTTCATCTCCCAATCAATACTTTTGTCTTATAACATTTTTACTGAAGGTATACATTATATATGCACTGCCATTACAATAATAGAATATTCTAAATTTGACTGAATATTTACCTTGTCTTGTGATTTTCACATTTTTGTGTTTTTGTGTTACCCTTTTTGTCACAGAACTTCTTTGAACATTTCCTTAAAGACAGATATGGTGATTACAAGCTTCTTAGGTGTTTTATTTCCTTGGCAAGTCTTCATTGCTCATATGTCTGAAGGATATCTTGGCTAGCCAAGGCATTCTTGCTTTGAAGTTTTTTTTTCCCCTTCAGGACTTTGGTTTTATCATCCCATTCTCTCCTGGCCAACAAGCTTTCTGTTGAACAATTCTCATGGAAACTTCTTTATATGCTATTTGCTTATTTTTTTCTTGCTGATTTTACTCTTTCTTTGTAAAAAATTGATTATAATATGTCTTTCTGTAGTCTTGTTTGAACTGAAATTATTTATATACCTTTGGTATTTCTATACCCAGATATTTCTTTCTCCTGATTGGGAAAGTGTGCTGCTTTTATTTTGTTAAATGAGCTTTCTACACATTTGGAGTCTTCTCTTTTCTTTCTTCAGCTCTTACAACTTGAATGTTTGTTCTGTTGATACTGCCCCATAATTACATGACCTCTCTGAATTCCTTTTTATTCCTTTTTCTTTTTCCCTCTGATTAGTTTTAAATAACCTATTTTTAGTTCAGATTCTTTTTTCTCAATTGGTCCTGCTTTCAACACTATTACTTTTTTCTTTTACTTGTTATTGTGTTTTTTAGTTCAAGAAATTGCCTGTTTACAAAATGCAATTTTAGTCTCAGTTAAATCTCTCAATTTCTCCTTTTGGGCATTTATTGTTTTCCTGATTTTACTTACTTTATTCATTTCTCTATTTAACATTTGGTGGTAAGCTTCTTTGAAAGTTGTTTCAGATTCTGTGTTAGGCAGGCCATATATACATCTTTATTTATTTAGGGTCAGTTACTAAAGCTTTAATTTCCACTTTTGGTGGGGTCCTGTTGCTCTGATTATTCTTGATTCTGTAGCCATGTATTGATGTTTGCATATTTGTAGAATTGGAACTCATTCCAACAATTGCAGACTTTCTCTGTCTTGGATATCCTTACTCTACAACCAGTCTAGCAATTCTGGACAGGTTTTCTGATGTGGTTCATGTGTGGGCTTGCTACTGGAGTCCTTAAATAGACTGGCCTAATGTCTCAGTCAGTAGGTGGTTGAGCATGGCTTCTCATTCTTCAAAGTTAAGCCCAGGGCCTGCTTCCATTGTGATGGACTTTCAAAAAAATTACATCTGTTTAGTTGGTATTTGGTCCTCAATCCATGAGAACAGGCTTGAAGCCTGTATCCATGAGACCAAGCCTGAAACCCAAGTACACAGGCTTGATCTGGTAATAGAGTTAGTCTTTGTCCTGACTCTGCAAGGACCAGCCAGATAATGGAATAGGCACTATGCTTTGTTGTACTAAGACAAGCCTAGAACCTTGGTCCATGGGAGCTCATCTAGAACTGAAGTATGTCTGGACCCTTAGTTTGTAGAGACTGGCCCTACACTAACATCTACTGGAATGGGACTAAATCCCTCATCTGCTAGAGCAGGCCTCAAACTTGGGCCTTCTAGCATGCTGGGACATAGAGGCTATTATGGACAGTAGGGATTCAAGGGGTAGCCTAACACAGAGAAAACCTGAAGTCTGTCTCCACAGGTAATAGCCTAATACCTGATACCTGATATGCTTACCTAATGTGGGATAGGCCTGTATCCATGGACACTAGTCTTGTGGCTATGTCTGTACTAGTCAACCTGGTGTTGGAGTAGGGGTGTGTGTGGGGGCTTTCCCAGTACTGAGTTTTCTTGAGGCAGGTTTAATGGATACCATCAAACCTGGGCCTGGAGAAAGGATGCTGTAGGGCATGCAGAACTGTCCTTTTGACACCCTTTAAAAAAGAATGAGATGAGTACTAATTTAATATGCGACTTAATTGTGGGAATCAAAACAAGCTTGTTTTTATTCTACTACAAGTAGTATAAAGCTTGATTTTGGAAGAATAAAAATCAGCTATCTTGGACATATACCTTAGCTTTATTTAAAGACCAGGCATTAATGATTTTTCATTGTCACCCCAGTAGAACCCAGTATACCAATCTTGGCAAATGAGGAACTTACATCATTTCCTTAGGTAGCACATTGTAAACTTTTTGCATGACAGTGTTATAGATCCTTTCAAAGGTGGGTATCCAGCATCAACACTTGTTAAAATCATGGTGACTAGTTCATTGTGTTTTCAACAGCTGCACATAAATCAGCTCCTCTGTAATAGAATAGCTACTGCAGCTACCAGCAAAGATGAAACAAATTGTAATTTCCTGATATCTTCAGGTAACTAAAGCAGTATGTCTCTGTTAATAAACTTAATAAAAACCGTCCTGAACATTGTCACTTGCTCATTCTGTCACTTTTATCACCATATTTTTTGGCCAATTGGGTTATAATAGTACCTTACTTCAGACCAGAGGATCTTGAATAAAATATTGATCAGCCTTAGCTAATTAGAAGCAACTAAAACCTTACTGATCTTCCTGTCACACAAGGGCAATTAAGAACCTATCACAAATATGCACTCTATAGTGTGCCAAGAGATGTAAAATTAGTAGTTGTGTGTCTAGATCTATGGAGTGAGAAGCAATATACAAAATGAAGATGTATACATTTCACAGTTCAATAAGGCTATAGACACTGCAAGTGCTTAGAGAATACAAATTAAGGAGAGTCTCACAATATCCAGTTATTCTCTCAGGGCCTTTTTAGTCTTCCTATCTTATTTTTATCTCCTCCAAATCACATTTGCCAGAGTTTGGGGCCACCACTACTACTGTGATTGGTAGATCTGAGAGCTTTTCAGAATTACTGTATAGGGAATTTCTTCCCCAAGTTGTAAAGATCTTCCTTCTTACCTAACTTGTGGTTATTTTGTATACTACTTTTTAAAAATTCAAGTTTTAGCCAGGTAACAGTGGCTGATACCTATAATCATAGCTACTCAGATGTTGCTCAAATGGTAGAACCCCAACTGTGAACAAGAAGCCCCTGTACTAGCAAATGCATACACACACACACACACACACACACACACACACACACACACTTCACAATTTCAGTTTTATAAGTAAGTGTTGGAACCTGCTTTCCTATTGTTACATTAAACACTTTATAATGCATTCAGGTGTATAATTCATCTATGTATATTCTGTCATTCACTTTTACATTCCAATGTGTAGCTACATGCAATAATAAAGTCTAGGGTTTTTCTTTTCTTACTTCTTAAAAAAAACAAATAAGAAAGCCATAAAAATATTTCCTAGAAAATGAGTGTCACCGATTTTTCATAACAGACCTAATCTATTTGATTAAATCAGTTTATCACTTACATGCTATATATAGTCTCTCTCTCTCTCTCTCTCTCTCTCTGTGTGTGTGTGTGTGTGTGTGTGTGTGCGCGCGCGCATGCAGCTTCAAAGATGGGACTTGAACTCAGGGCCTTACCCTCTTGCTCGGTTCATTCACAGCTGTTAATTTTGAACTTGTTTGGGTAACATTTTATTGAGAAATTTTGCATCAATATTCATCAAAGAGGTGGGTCTATAGTTCTCTTACTTTGATGAGTTCCTATGTGGTTTTGGGATGAGGACTATGCTGACTTCATAGAATGAGTGATCTTTTCCTTTCTGTTTCATTGAAGAGTTTGAGGAGTATTTGGAATAAGTTCTCCTTTGAAGGCCTTATGGAATTCAGCTGTGAATCCATCTAGTCCTCGGCTTATCTTTGATGGGAGGTCTTTTATTGCCATTTATATCTCATTACTTGTTATGTATCTATTTAACTGATTTAAATCTTCTTGGTTTAGTTTGAGTATATCAATATTTGCTGGAAAGTCTTCTATTTTTCCAGATTCACCAATTTGTTAGCATAAAGGTTAGCAAAGTATTACCTTACAAAGTTCTGAATCTAGCTTGTTTCTGTTGTGATGTTCCATTTTCATCTCTAATTTTATTTATTTGTATGTGTTCTTTTCTTTTTTTGGTTAGGTTGCTAAGCATCTTTCAATTATTTTTTTCAAAGAACCAACACTTAGTTATGGTGATTCTTACTATGTTTTTATTGGATTCTAATTCATTTATTTCTGATTTAATTTTGATAATTTATTTCAGTCTACTGGCTTGTTGTTTGGCTAATTACTCATTTTCAAGGAGCTTAAGGTGCATCATTAAATTTGAAATTTCTCCAATTTGTTGATGTAGGCACCCAGAGCTATGAATGTCTTTGTTTTGTGTGTTCATTTTTGTTAAGTTCCATAAACGTTTGAATTTCCATTCTGATCTCTTCAATGACCCACTGGTCATTCAGCAATGTGTTTTTCAGTTTCCATGAGTTAGAGAATTTTGTGTAATGGCTTTTGATTTCAAAGACAATTTAAATTGCTTATGACTCATTGCTAGTATTTTAACAGTCTGTAGCCTGACCATTCCTCTTTTTTAATGTAAGAATATATAGAAATATTTATGTGATTACAGGGTCCTCATGTGATTATCTTTTATCTTTTTTTTGTCAGTCATGGGGCTTGAACTCTGGGCTTGGACGCTGTCCCTCAGCTCTTCAGCTCAAGGCTAGCACTCTACCACTGGAGCCACAGCACCACTTCCGGTTTTCTGAGTAGTTTATTGGAGATAAGAGTCTCACGGACTTTCATGCCCAGGCTGGCTTTGAACTGTGATCCTCACATTTCAGCCTCTTGAGAAGCTAGGATTACAGTTATGACGCCTGGCTCCCTTATGCATTTATCTTTAATTACTGTTGTACATGATGTTGATGATTTCTATGTTGGTTTGTATGTCCCCCCCCCACGGTATAACCCCTGCTTTCATAGTATTTGATGTTGGTATAATTTGTGGAGGGGAAGGGCAAAAACAAATCATTTAACTAGGGATACAGGTGGACCTATTGCAACAATGAGATGCACAAGTCGTTATGTCGAAAAACGAACTTTACAACTTTGGTGGGAGGGGGTGGAGGATGGGAAGGGATGGGAAAGGGAAACAAAGAGGAGGCAACAATGCTTGATAAGAAATGTACTCATTATCTTGCCCATGTAATTGTAACTCTCTGTACGGTATTCCCACAATTACAAAAATTATTTGAATCTATTAAGTGGACTTTTTCAGTAAGCCAGTCACATCTGATATTAGTGGTGATATTCTTTAAAAGTAGAAAGGCTTGAATGAAATCAGAAAGTGGTCAGTAGATAGCTGGTATGACAGGCTACAAAACTTTCTTCCTCCCTTAGTAAAAGTTCAATATCAGTCAAACTTATATTCTGAATTAAGAGATTTATTGGTTCTATCAGTGATCTATATCATCCTTTATTTAAGTGATGAAGTATCCTAAGACCCCAATCAGACTATTATGGTATAGAAAATCTCTTTAGAACAAATGGCAGTATGAACACTGCAGCAAATGTACAGCAAATTATGAAGCATGTATTTCTGATAAAATTACTTATTTCTTTCGGTAAAGCCTTGAGGATAAAAATTTCCAATTTGCGTTTTATCTCATCTCCTTCAGTGCAAACAGGAATAATTATTGTCATTACAGAATAGAACTTCACTTTGGATTTTGACATTAATGTTGCTCCATAAGTGAAGGTGACAATAACTCCATTGGCTCTGACTACTTTAGTTTTATGTCTCTAAGGAAGTGAGAATAAGAATTTATTGAAGAGAATGAGTTGATACCAGGGAGATCGGGCTAGAGAGCTGTTGTAAAATATCAGCAGGCTTATACTGAATGTCTGTGGGGTTCACAGTGCATTATGATGTACTACAGCATGTGAATGTGTGTGTGTGTGTGTGTGTGTGTGTGTGTGTGTGTCAGTGGCCACATGTGCAAAATGTGGGGCAATAAAGGATGAGAGACATAATGCCATTAGCTTCTGAGAAAGAAAAGACATATAAGTCATGAGCTGAGAATAATTAAAAAATAAAGTAAATACAAGGAGAGCATGGACAGTGAAGCCAGAGTAGGAAAAAGGTTTTGATAGCATTGGTGTAATATCAAGGAATTCGTACTTACTGATACCATCTCATCTTTTCCCTAGGAAGTTACCTTTCTATAAAAAATTCTCCCTCCCTGTCTACCACATTCAGTTTAAATGTTATTTCAGAGTTGGTAACTATTTCCCTTTATTTATCACATTGTTTGTTGGAATGACTTTTTTAAATATAGAAAGGCAATTTCAACGTTCAAATGCTATCTTGAAACACATGTATTTATTTTGAAGCAGGGTCTCACTATGTAGTCCAGACTGGCTTCAGATTCATAATCTTTCTGTCTCAGCCTTTGAGTGCTTGGAGAAGTCATCAGTTCAGTGGTGTGTCGGTTTGTTCAGCCTGCTATAATAGAATCTCTTAGACTGAATAGTTTATTATAAAGAAGTTATTGCTCACAGTTGTATAAGCTAAGAATCCAAGAACAAGATAAAAAATTAAGATCTGGGCATCAGAAGATTTATTGTCTGATGAACACTATATTTTATAAGTAATATGCCAAACAAGGCCCCTCAGACTTCTTTTATAAAGAACTAATACAACTTATACAGGCAGACCCCTCATGGTCTAACTTCCTTGTAAGGACCTTAGCTTCTTAATACCAACACTTTGGGGATAGATTTAAACCTATCAAAATTTCAGACCACAGCTAGTAGAATGGATCAATTTTACAGGAACTGTGAGATCTCTAACAATTCAGATATTGATAGTTTATGTGCCAGGGAAGATACCTGATTTGAAAACGTGGTATTTAGAGATTAATCTGGATATAGGTGAAGTATTTTTAACAGGAAGTCTGTTGTAAATTGAATTGGATTCTGAATATTAGGTTACCAATGAATAGCCAGGGATAAAAAGAAACTCTGCACAAAGATCTCACTATGTTAAGAATAAGAAGGGAAGCCAGGCACCAGGACTCACACCTGTAGTCCTAGCTACTCACTAAGCTGAAATCTAGAGGACCATGGTTGGAAGCCAACCTGGGTAGAAAAGTCTGCAAGACTCTATCTTCAATTAGCCAACAAAGTGCCAAACTAGAATCATGATTCAGGTGATAGAACTCTACTCATGAGCAAGCAATCCAGCCTGAGTTCAATACTCAGTGCCAGCACAAACACAAAGAAAGAAATGAGAAGGGAAGAAAACATTAAAGCAAAATAAAAGTAATTCACCATAGGGGAACAGACCTTTTACAACTGAAGTGTACTATATTTATTGAGAGGGAAATTTAATTCTTAATTCCTAAATGGCCAAGTGTCCATATAGAAGTATGCTGATATCATTGGAATAATGTTTCCCAGTGAATCAAGTCATCCTCACTGAACAGAACAACAGGTAGTAGTAGCTCAGCTGTCAACCATGTCTTATATTATGCAGGATTTCTACAGAGTTTAACAATACCTTTGGGTATCTAAGAGAAGGGAAATAATGAAGTGTTATGGAGAGCTAGTAACACTAATCCTAGTGCCAATGTTTGGCCATCGCTCACTGTTTCCATTCCTCCAAATAAGGATGTAAGGATAAGTTGCAGTTTTTGTGTTTAAGGCACTAGGATAGAATGGTGGGCCTAATAAGAAACAAACTACTGATTATTCAGGAGTTCATTGTCTGGTTTGTTGTTCATCTAGACCCTTGATATTTTTTATTCTCCATTGTCTGACTTTTGGCAATTTTACTGCTCATTTATTTATTTAACAGAGGGTAGACAGGAAGGAAATAACATTTTACCAGCCAATTTTGCTACTAATTAGGGCTGTGGTGAAGATTCTGGTGGGAGAAGAGGCAGAAAATATGGGCCAAATGAGAATTTGAGGTGTATATGAATTCCATTTTTCTTTACAATCTTCTTCATAGCCTGTGAAAAGTGAATTAATTATATAACTTTTTAAAGAGAGTTCTTTATAAAGGAGAAAAATTAGCTTCTTAAAAAATACTGAGCTGAAATTTCTGTTTTTCAGGCCTTTTAAAAAATCGCTCTTATGTTGGTAGGAATATAAGCTGGTTCAACCACTCTGGAAGGCAGTATGGAGGTTCCTCAAAAGACTAAGCATAGAGCTCCCCTATGATCCAGCAATCTCACTCCTGGGCATTTATCCAAATGATTACAAACAAGACCACACTAAAGCTACCAGCACAACTATGTTCATTGCAGCATTATTTACCATAGTTAAGATGTGGAACTAACCCAGATGCCCCTCAATAGATGAATGGATCAAGAATATGTAGTATTCATACACAATGGAATTTTATGCTTCTATCAGAAAGAATGACATCACCCCATTTGTAAAGAAATGGAAAGACTTGGACAAAATCATATTAAGTGAAGTAAGCCACACCCAAAGAAACATAGGCTCTATGGGTTCCCTCATTTATAATAATTATTATATGCCTAGGATAGTTCTGGCAGAGAATCATAATAGCTCAATAGCTATGTACATAAGACAAAATGATGCTAATTGAAATGAACTCCAAGACATGGAAACAGCAGATCATTTTTTTGCTTGTTGACCTTGTTGTGGCAAATGTACTGTATGTAATTCTTTCTTCTTATTTTTTTCTTTTTTTCCCATTGGTTTGTCCCTGGTAATCTCTGTCTCTGATTCTGGTACCCTCCACCTTGTATATACATTTATATGATTTGAGGAAGGGAAAGGGAATGAAAAAAATGCTGAAAGAAGAACAAAGGATGACCCATGGTAACAATGATAATTACAAGACTCTATGTCAGAAATGTCAGAAATTAACTTTACCACTTTGGGGCGGGAGGAGTGGGGGAGGGAAGGGATAGTGGGAGAATAATAAAGGAGTAACAATGTTCTACAAAAAATGTACTCATAGCCGGGCGCCAGTGGCTCACGCCTGTAATCCTAGCTACTCAGGAGGCTGAGATCTAAGGATCGTGGTTCAAAGGAAGCCTGGACTAGAAAGTCCGTGAAACTCTTATCTCCAATTAACCACCAGAAAACCACAAGTGGCACTGTGACTCAAGTGGTAGAGCTCTAGCCTTGAGCTGAAGAGCTGAGGGACAGCGCCCAGGCCCAAGTTCAAGCCCCAGCAACCGACAAAAAAAGAAAAAAAGAAATGTACTCATTACCTTATTCATGTAACTATAACCCCTCTGTACAGCATCTTTACAATAAAATTAAAAAATAAATTAAAAAATAATTTTAAAAAATCACTCAATCTAGAAAATATACCAAGCAAAAATCCATCACTCCTTAGCAAAGGGTACTTTTTAAAGTATGTTCTGTGACATTTTCAATAGCATGTTGTAAATTTTTGGGGGGGGTGGGAAGGGAGGAGGAAGGAACAGTTAACATTTTCATTTTTTGAATTGCTTTTAACTTGTTTATTATTCACTGGTACCTCAAAGTTTATTTGAACTTTCCCAAAGCCCCCTAACTCTTATCTATCATGCCTTTTACTAGGTTGATTGGTCTATGTTCAGTCCAATCTATTTTCTTATCCCCAAACTGTTTCAAGTTAGTAATTTAACCACATATGTCATTTTTCTGTCTTATTTATGAAGTACAGGTGTAATTGTGTTGTAATGCATGTTTTGAATGTCAGAGTTTTAGGTGTGGATAAATTGGCTTGATCTACACCATCTATCCTTTGAGGTGGTCCAGGAAAAAAAATGGAGAAATTTAGTTTAATACAATGGATATATGTATTATAGCTTGTGATACATATGATGAGGAAAGAATATGTCAGAGCCTTAAAAAATCAGTTAATAAAATCCTAGGTTTCCAAAAAAACAATGAAGGAAACCAAAATAAACATTTCTACATTTCAAAAAAAAATCCTAGGTAATCTTCAAGAAAAAGAAAGGGTTAGATGAAGAAATGTAATTATGTTTAAATAATAAATGATAAAAAAATCGGGAGGCCACTTACTTTTAAAATAAATTCTTAACTTTTAAATATATATATACGTATATATATATATACGTATATATATATACGTATATATATATACGTATATATATATACGTATATATATATATATACGTATATATATATACGTATATATATATATATATATATTGACCTAAGCACAGTTGTTCATGCACATAATCAGAACTACTTGAGAGGTAGTATTTGGAAGGATTGTGATTCAACACCAGCCCAGGAAAAAAGTTTCTGAGACCCCCCCACTTCAACAAATAAGGCAGGTGTATTGGTGTCTACATGCAATACATGTATATAGTTCTGTGGACAGGATATGTAGGAGAATTGTGGTTCCAGGCCATCCCAATCAATAAGAGAAACAGTGTCTCAAAAATAAACTAAAAGCTAAAAAGGTCAAAGGCATTGTTCAAATGGTAGAGCACCTGCCTAGCAAGCACAAGTTTCCCTACTCCTGCCAGAAAGATACTATATATGATCTAACAATTTTTAAAAATCAAATATGCATGAAAGCTCATATTCTGATACTTTAGAGGAAGTCTAGAAACCATAGAAATGCCCCACACTTGATATCAGCCATACTGTTATTATTTGTGAATAAAGTTGCATAATGGTATAACTGGGCTCCATTCTTCCAGGAGAAAAACAAAAGAATTCTATCTAATATATAGTACATTCTTGTATTATTGTTTTTGTTGTTTATTTAAATCTTACATTTTGGGGCTTTATTAATGCTCAGTCTAAATGGATTACAATTAAGGAGTAGTCTGCTTGAAAAAAGTCTCTTATTCAAGATTGTTTACTAAGAAGGTTTTCTCACTTCTTGTTTTTAAGAAATAATTTCTAAATAATTAACTAAGAAATAATAGAAACTGGGACAATGGACTTGTTGTACATAGCTCTTAACATTTTTGTTGACAGGAGCCCTAATAAATTGGCCTCAGTTGGGACACCAATCTGCCACAAGTTTGCTGTGGAACTTTAGCTCCTCTGACGTTTAGAATCATGCTTTTTCAGGTCACCTTATAAGGTAGCTGTGAAGTGAATGTGAAGGAAAGTGAGAAAATAACAGCAATCTCAAAATATAAGTTATTATTGTTACTAAAGTAATACAATTGAGTACCGGTTTAGTGAGAGCAGTAAATGAATGTTTCTTCTTTTGCAGCTGCTGGTATTTATCTGCATCTTGTCTATGAGCCCCAACTTCTCTCTGAGGCAGGCAAGACAATACATTTGGTAATACAGTTCACCTCTATGCTGAAGGGCAGGAGCAACCATTTTTTTAAAAAATAATGTAGCTTGCTAGAGGATATCTGGGACACAGCAACAGATATATTGCCATTTTGAGCTAAATCATTTTGTTGACCACAAGGCAGAACGGTAGCAAGCTCAGATGGGAGAACTGTAGTCATTATCCAAAGGTCAGACTTGATAAGCAGACTCTGCTATTCTTTCTCCTACCTCCCACATGCCTGGAGGGGCCTGAGGGTGGCAGGGGAGCCAGAAATCTCACTGTCAAAACAGCATTTAAGTAATCTTTTACAAGTAGAACTGGCTATATTGTGTGCAGAATGATAGGATTGCCTGTCTTCAAGGAGTTCTTAGTCTAAGGAAGTAAGGCAGGAGCAGGGGATTCAGGCAGAATCCATATCTGTCTTGATGGTTGTTTTAATGCAGACATTCCATGAATGTAATTTGAATGATTGGTTGAATATGTGGACAGGCATAGAATGAATTAACAATGACCTTGGAAAGGTAATCCCTTGAAGTTCCTGTCTTAAAAAGTAAAGAGGACAACTTTGAAACTTTAATCAATGTAACTCTACTTCTGTTTAAATACCTGAAATTTAAATATCTGTAATTCAGGTCAGGGGTAAGGAATAAAAATATTTTTCATAGTTTTTTGGAAGTAAGGCTTCTATCTTATTTATGTGTATTTACATTCCTGAATAACTATATTAGGAAGTTATCATCTATAGTGAATAATTAATTGTATTTTTAATATATTTGAAAGCATAATGCTTTTTTCAGTGCAGAAGCATGCATCAGTAAAAATAGTCATCCCAATGCCACCCTAAAGGTGAGACACTATGGTAGACGAGCAAAGCGTTTTAGCCAGAAGACCTGCTTTCTGCTCATCCACACTTTCTTGATATGATTTTGGGGAAATAACTCTTCTTCCTCTAAGCCAAAGCTTCCTCATCTACAAGTCAGTAACACTGAAAACTATAGAGATGTGGTAGGTACTCGACAAACTGCAATGTTCTATAAAGACCAGCTCTTGTTAGGACAGAATTTAAAGTGATGTTCTAGTTAGAAAATATGTTCTAACGCAGATAGGTGGCACTGGCTCACTCCTGTAATCCTAACTACTCAGGAGACTAGGATCTGGAGGATCACAAGTCCAAGCCAGTCTGAATGAAAATGCATGTGAGACTCCATCTCTGAACTAACAAGCAAGAAGCTGGACTGTAGTACAATGCAGTGCTGCCAGGAACTTTGGTTTATGGCATTTTGGTGTAGAAGATGGTCTGTAGTCTGAATTTCAGCCACTACCCTAAGCATGCCACTTAAAGACACTTATGTGAAAAATCCTGAAAGTTACCTTTAAGCAAAAGGTATTGAAAATGACGTTTAGGTAGATGTTAAAGGGTAGTTTAAGATTCATTTACATTATATTGCTCATTTGAAGACTTCCCCAGTCTTCACATATATTGCTAATGCAAATGATATTTGCTATGCATTGCTGTAGTTTACAATGACTAGAATAGAATTGTTTCATTGATAGGCCCTCTTAGCATTTGAGAAGCACTAAAGTTATTAGAAGCTTTGCTCTAATATAATTGTCACTATTACTAACGTATAAAATGACCATTTCAATTTGGAGGATTATTATCCTTCTAAACACAAATCAGTTCACTATCCTCTAAAATCTAACTATGTTTAAAAACAATAGGGAAGACACAACCATTCCCTGCGTGGTGAATGAGACTATAAATGTGTCACAAAATGCTCAAATCATGTTGTCATGGAAGCTCAATCCTATCTCCAATTGGAAGAAAACTATTAAAGAAAAGCTTTAAAAAGAAGACATTTTGTAGATGTATTAAAATAGGAAACATAAGCTGATTAGGCAAACTTCCAAAGATTCATTAGTTTATTAAAGTAGATTGAAATGAATGTTTGAGAGATTTAAATAAATTAACCTTTAATGAGTACCCAGGGGCCAAGTAAAAAGAATGACAGAGGATTAGAAGTATTTTGTCTGATTGTTGCATAATGTACACTGATTAGGTTTTTTTTTCTCAATGCTCATTGCTGTATAACAATACTAATAAATAAAAAAGATTAAATTTAAAATATCTCTAGATTGTAATTGTTGTCTACTCTCATATGTACACAATTATCATGGTTGGCTTTAATAGCAGTCCCTAAATCTCTGACAGAGGAAGAGGGTTTTTTTGTCATTACGTCATCACATTTTGAAATGTCTCATATGTGAGCAAAGCTTGTTCAATTAAGGTAATATATTCCTACCATCCTGGACATGCTTTTAGCATTTCAGCTTTAGACTCTTATTCTGGGTTTCACAATACTTGTGCTCTAGTTATTACTAATTGACAGCAAGTTACTTAGATGATAGATTGGTATTTAAACATCATATAAAGAGAAAAACTTTCTGTGCTTCCTTACAAATTTGGGCTTGCAATTAGCAAAATTCCTAAAGAAGCCCTTTATTGGGGACACTATTAGAAATGCTTTGATTTTGTTTATATTGCCTTAACTGCAGTACTAGTAAATCACTTACTGCTTAAGTAAGTTTTGTGGAGGTGGTATTAGGAAAGCATCTTTCCATTACTCTTTCCTCTCTCCTTTTTTATTCCTATTATTGTTTTTGTTCCTTTTTGAGGGTTGAATTGACATCTTATATCTAAGCCTTTTTTTGTTGTTAAGCTCAGAGCTGGGGGATCACATGTGTCAGTCATTTTTCAGATGAGGAAACCAATCAAGAATCAATCACACAGTGTTACCAGATGAGTTGAGCCTGTATCTGTATGGTCTATTCTTCCAATCTACTTCCTTTTTTGCATTTTTCCAGACCCTTTCTAAAGTTAAGTGAAATCTCTATAGTGAACAGGTGACACAGACAGACAGCTTTGCAGTGTGATTTTTATCAAATGTAGTTATAGTTTAGATACACTGTTTCCAAGCATTCATCAGGATGTTGTACATTCAGTGAAGAAAATAAATGACAGCAGTGATTGTCCTGGAGTACCAAGGATTGTCAGATTTAAGACCAATCCCCAAAGGCAGCTTGGAATTGTTTTCTGGAAATGAGTAAGTAAGAAGACACAATAGTATCATAGCTTGTTTACCTGAAAGCAATGAAAAGAACTCAGTCCTATAATTATATTCTGCCCACCCCCGCCAGCTGCACCGATTTTGTTTTGTTTCAGTAACTCACAAAATATTTCTTTCTAAAAGGAAGATCATAAAAAGAAACACAAACTGGACATATTTAGATCTAACACATTCATACCTCAGGAAAACCAATACATTTCCCTGTGCATTTTAGGTGCTAAATAAATGAGCCTATCTTTTCAGATTTAACTTTATCTTTTAGATTTAACTTTTAAAATATGACAAAAGAGTTTGGGCAATGAACATTCATTTTCTGGCTTCCAATTAGAAAAACATATAGAGCAGTAGGTCCTCACTACTATTTGTTAGAATACTGTGGTGACCTTTAAACACTCAATGTTTAGGCCCCACCCTGACCAATTAATTCAGAATTTCTAGGGATGAGACCCAGAAAATGATAGTGATTTTACAAAATTGCCCAAGTTAGGAGGCCTCAAATAGTAAAAACAATCTTTAGCAGGAAAACAGTGATGAAGGAATATCAATACCAAACTTCTAACTCCATTACAAAGCCATAGTTAAAATAAAAAAAACAAAAAACAATTGACACTGGCACATGAAAAGGCCTGAAGACCAATGGATTAGAATTGAAGACCCATAAATGAACCCACAGACCTATAGCCACCTACTATTTGATAAGGGAGCCAAAAACACAGGATGGAAGAAACACAGCCTCTTCAATAAATGGTGCTGGCAGAATTGGCTATCCACTTGTAGAAAACTGAAGCTAAATCCTTATATATCACCCTGCACCAGAATCAATTGGATTCTGATCAATTGGAATTGATTCCAAATGGATCAAAGACTTCAATATCAGGCCAGATACTCTGAAAATATTACAGGAAGGGAAACTTCCTAAGTAAAGATTCAGAATCACAACAAATCAAATGGGATTGCATCAAACTAAAGAGTTTCTGCATTGCAAAGGACATAGCTAGCAGGATAAATAGAAAGCCCACAGATTGGGAGATCTTTATTAGCTATACATTAGACAAGGGCCTTATATGTAAAATATCCTTAAAGCTAAAAAACATGAACCCCCAAAAACAAATGCAAAAAGAACCATCAATAAGTGGACTAAAAGACTTAAAGAAAGACTTCCTGGAAGATGAAATAAGAATGGCCAATAGACACATGAAGACATGTTCAACATCTCTGGTCATAAAAGAAACCCAAATCAAAGCAATACTGAGATTCCACCTCACCCCAGTTAGAATGGCCATTATCAAGAAAACTTAACAATAAGAAATGCTGGCAGGGATGTGGCCAAAAGGGAATACTACTACATTGTTGGTGGGAATGTACACTTGTTCAATCACTCTGGAAAGCAGTATGGAGGTTCCTCAAAAGACTAAACATAGACTTTCCCTATGATCCAGCAATTCCACTCCTAGGCATTTACCCAAATGACCACAAACCAGCCCTCACTAATGCCACCAGCACAACCATGTTCATTGCAGCATTATTTACCATAGTTAAGATATGAAATCACTGCAGATGCCCCTCAGTAGATGAAGGGATCAAGAAAATATGGTATATATACCAGTAGTATTTACCACAGCTAAGACATGAAGTCACCGCAAATTTTCCTCAGTAGATAAAGGGATCAAGAAAATGTGGTATATATACACAATGTAATTTTATTTCTTCCATCAGAAAGAATGGCATTTCTCCATTCATAAGGAAATGGAAAGACTTGGAAAAAATTATATTAAACAAAGTAAGCCAGACTGAAACAAACATAGGCTGCATGGTTTCCCTCATTTATAATTCTAGCATATGTCTATAAACCAAAAGTTAATCCAATGGATTGTAAAAGACAAATTAATTCACTTGGATATGATTAAACATCACACTAAGCATTGCACAGTGAGAAAATAGGATATTCTTAGGAGAGAATCAAAATGGCTCAATATGTGCATATAACCGTATGAAATGGTGCTTATTAGGACTTTTTTATTGAACTGTTTTCAGTTATTTTTTTCTTTCTTTTTGTCCCCTCTGGTTTGTTCACTGTTGTCACTGTTTTTTTTTTATTTCTGTACCCTTTGTCTTGCATATCAGTTTATCTGATTTGGGGAGAGGAAGGGGAATCACAGAACCAATGGGACAAAGGGTGAACCAATCCGACAGTGATTCTCACTAGACACTACGTTGGAAATGACCTTTAAAACTTAGGGGATGGGGAGTGAATCAGAAAAAGTGGGGGAACATGAGGGAGGAATAACACTGCTCAAAAAGAAATATACTCAGTACCTTTTTATTGTAACTGTAACCACTCTGTACATAACCTTTATAATTACATTTCAATTAAAAATAAAAATAAACTAAAAAAAAGAAAACTGTTCAAGTGATTTTTAATATGTATCCAGGAATTAAAAACACTGCTTTAAATTATCACATCTCGTCTGGAGACACTCAACAAATCTGTGAGATCTGGGAGTAGGTTGAAGTAAGCAAGTACCTAGTTAAAGTCAAAGCATAGACACTGTTTGCTTTATAGAAAACCACTTTTGAGTTAGATATGTTCCAAAGAAAACAATTGCCTATTTAGAAACACAAAGGAAGGACCTTAATAGAATTTGTTTCTCTACTGCAGCTTTAGGATAAAGATTGGCATCTACCCAGGAAGCCAAGCTGTGTCTTTAGTTTTCCTGAGACTTGTTTCATTGCTATTCCATTTCCTCCTTCCCCCATTATTCCATGCAAGTGCCCAGTTTCCAGGAAGTTCTGCACCTGTAAATTTCTCAATCCAGGTCTGTCTCCATAGGATGTTTCTTTCCTAAGTCTAAGAAACGGAGTTCTAAAAATTAGGAACAGAATAACCACAATGGAAGATGGAGATAGTTTCAATTAAGAAGGGAATTAAAGTGGAAATTATCTTCCAAGACAGACTAACACTTTGGCATTTGAATGCATTCTAAATCCCTAGTGACATCAGTTGTACTGAGATAATGTCTAGGGCTTTTCTAGCCTTTACTTCTTTTCTTTATTGTAAAGGTGATATATGGAGATATTACAGATGTATAATTGAAGTAATGAGTACATTTCTTTGTGAACAGTGTCACCTCTTCACTCCTTTTCTGCCAGTTTTTCCCTCCTGAGCCCCTCCCCCACTAGTTGTATAGTTCATTTTCGACATAACATCTGGTGAGTATCACTGCTACATTTGTTCACCTTTAGTTCCATCATTTCTGTGCTCCCCTTTACCCTCTCCCAAACAGATAAACTTACATATAAGACAAAAGGTACAGAAATTTAAAAAAAAAAAACAGGGAGAGAAAGAGGGAAAAAAAGCAAAACAAAAAACCTCTCGTTTCCATTTCTTGGAGTTCATTCAATAAACGTCATTTTTTTGGGGGGGTCCGGTTGTGGGGCCTGAACTCTGGGCCTGGGTGCTGTCCCTCAGCTCTTCAGCTCAAGGCTAGCACTCTACCACATGAGCCACAGCACCACTTCTGGCATTTTTCGTTTTGCTTATGTGGTGCTGAGGAATCGAACCCAGGGCCTCATGCATGTAAGGCAAGTGCTCTACCACTGAGCCACCTTCCCAGACCCAATAAATGTCATTTTATATGATCATATGTGCATAGCTATTGAGCCTTTGTGATCCTGTCCTGAGGAAATCTCCCTGTGGTCTCATTGTGAACTTTTAGTGTCTCATATAATTTATCATGTCCAGGTATAATATTTTTGTCTGTTACCATCCAGTGTGTTTACTTGTAGATTTATAGGCAAAATCTAGTTACAACAAATGAGTAAAACCATGCAATCTCTGGCTTATTTTTGTTTGTTTCCTTGGTTTTACTTTTTTTTGAATATTTTTATTATCTTTAGTAGTTGCACAAAGGAGTTTCCATTCAACAAAGCAGTTTATGAATGCAGTATATCTCAATCAACATTTTCATCCACCCCTTTCAACCCATACCTTCTCTCCCTTTTTTGCAATTTAACAAAGCAGTTTATGCATACGGTACATCTTTTTTATTTTTATGTGTATATATTTATTGTTATTGTAAAGTTGATGTACAGAGGGTTACAGTTACATAAGTCAGATAAAAAGTACATTTCTTTTTAAACAATGTCACCCCTTCCCTCACTGTCTTCACGTTTTTCCCTCCCGTCCATACCCACAAATTGTATAGTTCATTTTCATCATAGATCTAGTATCACTGCTACATTTGTTCACCCTTTGTTCCACCCTTTCTGTGCCTCCCTTTACCTTTTGCCAACCAAGGCAAAAGGTACAGAAAACAAAACCAACATTAAAGCAAAAAACCTCTTGTTTCCATTTCTTGGAGTTTATTTCACAAAATATTATTTTATATGATCATATGCACATAGCTATTGAGCCTTTGTGATCCTCTCCTAAGAATATCCTTCTTTGGTCTCACTGTATGAATGTCCAGAGACCTGTATAATTTATCATGCCATGGTTATACACTCCATCTTCATCTGTGTCATCCCTTCAACATTTTCACCCATACACTGGGTGGTATGCAAGTAGTTACAAATGAATTAACTGAAGTATAATAGAGTCTATGGAGAGCTCAAATAGTATAATTCTTTAGAAAGACTAAGTCAGTACTCAACAAAATAATAACAGGAATGGGTTCTTGCAAGGGGTGAGGCTAAGTGGAGAGAGGTAAGAAAATAAATGGGGAAGGAGAAAATGCAGTCAAGAAGTCATTGTATATAGCCTCAACTTCTTGAAGGTACTTTTGGAAAGTTAGTGAGCTTTTGCAATCTGAATACCTGCTACAACTCTTGTTTAATTGAAATAATTAGAAGGTAATCTTGTTCCTCTGGAGTGTTAAGGTGTTAAGAATCCAGGCAATGTTTAAATCTTACCTCCTAGGGTGTAACATGATTCTAACTCAAATACAGTGTTTTTTGTTGCAGACACACACTTTAAAGTTGAAAATGTTCATGGAATTGAATTCAACTATGGCAGTCTCTCCAACTCTATCCATCACTTTGCAATCTCCTCTCCTTGGAGCCCTGATTTGCTCTGTCAATTGTTTCAGAGCATCTTCCTGAAATGAATTTATTTTAAAGTTAAAAATGATTAAAGTGCTTCTTTTGCAGGAGACAATTACATTGCTATATTCTGTGGCAGGGAGAAAAACAACATAGCATTAATTTTTCCAAGCTTTCTTTGAGTATTGTTAAAAGGAGAATTGTCAGCTTAATCCAACATACTGTAATAACAAAAAGACAACTGCTATTAAAATTCAAGGTTTTCTAATAAGACCATTTTGAGTAGTTGTTTGGGAGGAGGAGAAAAGGAAAAAAGATGAAAGGAGAAAGCAAAGGAATCTGTTAAGTGTTCCTGACCTTCAAAGACTATTTTGTCAGTGAGCACTGTAGACAAAATAAACCAAGTTTGAGACCTATTATTAAAATGCTTTTGCCTTTCCTTTCCCCAATGGTATGTTATGCTGCCTTTTAGACTATTATGCTTTTTATCCTGGATGTATTGCTACCTCTCAACAGGCTTTATTAAGAATACATAGTAAAGTTCAAATGTAAGTCATTTGTTGGTGTTTCTTGGCAATTTTTTTTGCCATGAGAACTAGAGATTGCAGTCAGCTTCAGTTTTCAGCGTAGCTGTATAGACATACTGTTCATAGACTATGATTTTTTTTCTCATACTGAATCCCACTGGCCTCATAGTTTTTTAGGACTATGGCCTTAAGAGTTTTTAAATGGAGTTATCTTCTACTCTCGACTTCCCCTCTACTTCCAGATGCAGATATTAATTCCAGATGGTTCTTCTTCATGAATATCTCTATATAGATTCATTTCTAGCCTACTGTCAGTGTTTATGCTATTGTCTTTTCTCCCCTATGTCATTGTGATTTTTACATAACTTCCCTCTCTGTCTCTGGACCCTTCTCACGTCCAGAACATCATTCAACCCTACATCAGAATGATCTTTCTAAAGTATAGAACAGATGTGAGATCCCCCTACTTAGGACACAGATACATAAACACCAATGTCTAGGATGTATTCTGATATTCTCCAACATGTTCTTTCATAAGAAGGCTCTGTGTCCTTTTGAGGAGAAAACATCTTAGCATTAAGGAAACTCCACTGGAGAGGGGACATGTATGTAGGGTTTGAAGGATGAGTAAGTGCTGGAGAAAATGGAAAAAAATATTTTAAATCACAGAAATGTTACATCCAGAAGCAGAAAGACATGTACATATAGCACATTTGAGGATTTCTGTAAAGTTTTGTATGAATGGCAGAAAGGGTATGTAGGAAAAGTGGCGGGAGGTGAAACAGATGCAATAATGTGGCCCAGATTTTCTGTATATTGAATTGCCTTCCTTTCTGGTTGTGACCTCCTTGAGAAAAGAAATTGTCTTGGGTCCTAAAACCCTCAGGCCTAGTATACTGACAGAAAGGTTTGAATGAATTGGATTAATAAGAAGAGACACTATGAATCAATATTATTTCATTGGCTCATTCATTCCAATACATATTGAATACCTCAATTAGACTCTAGGCTGTTACAGCATTAAGACTTGTTTCAAGTACAGTTTATTTTTCTTTTTTTTCAGGCTTTTCCCTTTAGAGTCATGTTATCATCTCGAGCAGCAGGTTGTAGCTTTCTTAGTAGTGCATTTAACTTCAGATCTGGCAGGGACTTCTCTAAAAGAGTTAATCACTTGTCAGCCCCTGTATTGATACCTCTGAGATGAAATTGTGTGTGGCAGGGTATGGATCTATAAAGATGCATTGGTGTATTATGGGAATCTGTTTCCTCCTCTGTATTCAGTTTCACAGTCAATGACAAGAGTATTTTATCTTGCATTCTTGAAAAACTAATTCAAATGGGGATCAAAGATTAAGAATCAGAAAGCATAACTCAAGAGTATTAATGGTACAGTACAGCAAAATTAATGGAGTTAGAAAGAAGGAGGAAGGATAAAAAAATGTACGTGTAAATGAATATCTACTGTATTTATGCAGTTCTCTTTAGAGCATGTTAAGTCACCAACTCATCATTGGCTAATTAGAAGGTAAAGTTGTAGCATAGTGATTGGATAAATAGTTAATGAGGGCTGAATAAATAAAAAAAGGAAATCTGGTGAAATTAGGGGTACATTTGGGGGAAATTAAAGATAAGATGTTATTCATGCAGTGTCTTTATCTTAAAGACCACCAATATCCTTCTAGCATTAATTGATAAAATTAGCTCTACAAAGACCAAGAATTCCTGCTCTCACTCTCTCATCAAAGCATCTTACACTAAAATGCAGATTTATCTGATAGCAACCTCAGTTTTCACTCACAGAATGAGAAATTATTTTGCTGAAACTTGTTTACAGCTTATTTACTGGCATCTTAAGACTCTATTAGGGGAAATTGGAGTTCTCTGTGTGTCATAAATGTTTCTACTGAAAAGGCTGGCTCAGCCTAGGCTCATGACTACAACTGGCTGATGTGAGTTTTTAAAAGTCTTTGGAGTGGGTTCTGCAGAGAGAACTGTGCTTGCTTTTGATAATTGCCTCAGCTTTATGAAATCAATCAGCCTGAAGGGAAGACCTCATTACAAATCTGACAAGATAGGCTCCAATTTCAATACCAGAACAACTCTTTGTCCTCAGGCTCTAAAATCTGCAATTATTTGTTTTATTGAGACAGAGAAACCCATAATACAGTGCCTCTGAGCACATTCTCGGGCAAGTACTAAATAGATAACCTAATGGTCAGTGTGTTAGGAACCTGCCCTTTTATGTCCCTCAGGTGGAAAATTGGTCAACTGGAATTGCAAGATGGCCTAGAGCCAGCTCAAAGCAGGCACTGATGAATCACCATCTTTCTAAACATTCCCCTCCCAAGATAAGGAGAAAACAGTAGTTGCTGTAACTGTTCCCAAGGCTAAAGTACAGCAAAATAAGGATTTCTCTTCTCAGTTCCTATGAAAGCTGGCAGACTTTGTCCTAAGGAAAATGATACATCACCCCTCTACCATCTGTCATTTTGAACACTTCTATCGAATCAACATTTTAGGAACCTTATTTTCATTGAGGAATGTGATTTTGTTGTGTTTCTAAAGCCTTCAACTGTGCAGCAGAAAAGAGTCTTGAAGCATTCTCTTTGTTGAAGTTAGATACACACACACACACACACACACACACACACACACACACACACACACACACACACAACATTCTTTTTCATGGAACTGAAACGTCTTAACCAATTTAGACTTTTGCTGAAATAATTCAGCTTTACCAGGTCTGGGAAAAGTCAGCCCCACATGAAAAAGACAGTGAACATTCTACATGTAGGAAAATAAGACTTTAGAGACATGATCCTCTACCTAGTGTCATTGCTAGCAATGTTTAGTAGTGAAGCATCCAACTTAAGTGAGTACTCATTAAAGCTTTGTAGGAAATCATGTCACTTGTAATGGGAAAATGTGGTTCTTTTGTGTTGGACAGTTGAAGGTGGTGACATATATGGTCTCTATCCTAAACATAGTCCATAGAAAGAAAAATTTCTATCTACTTGAAGCAGTATTTGTTAATGATTTGCCATAGTGGGGATGCATTATCTGGAAGAAACATGTGGGTTCAAAGAGGAATGCAAGACTGATTATCTTACAACCTATAAATAAGAAATAGTTTGGGGCCCAAGGAGACACAGCAATGCTACAAATATTCTGGTTCCCACTTTTGATAAAAAGTTGTATAAATCCCTAATAGGGTTAGATGACTAATATTACTCAGTGTAGGATGTGTACTCATCCCTAAGTATATGTTGTCCCATTGGATTTTCTTCACTTCTCTGTAAGGGACAGACATTAGCATCCTTCTCCATGTTACAATGTAGAAAAAGAATGAGAGAGATCAAATGACTTGTTTAAACATGTTGTTAAGGATCTCATTTAGTAGATGTCAGACCTTGTAAGTGGCAAATATGGGTTTTAATTCAGTTCTAATTCTACAGCAGCACTCTCTAATATAACGTCCTATAATGACTGAAATGTTCTATATATGTGCTGGCCAAAATAGAGCCACTAGAATTAGAGTCGCAATTCAGCACTTGAAATGTGACTAATGCAACTGCAACTTTTCATCATTTTATTCCATTTTCATTAATTTCAGTGTAAATTTAAATGGTTACATGTGACTTATGAGTACTGTGTTGGAAAACAAGCCTTTAGAAATTATTTTTTCTTGACTACAGTTTGTCTAGCAGTTATGCAATCTGGTACACATAGAACTATTAAGAGAAGGTCCCCATATGGAATCTCTTCTCTAGTGATTTGTCATATGAAGGTCTTAGTCAACAAAAAGTTCACTTGGCTTTTCAAAAAAAGGAAAAATGAAGGTATGTAGATGCAAGGTGCATTTGTCAGCTTTCTGTCATTGTGAGAAAATACCTGAGATAATGACCTTGAAAGGAGGAATGGTTTGTTTTGGCTGCTGGTTTTAGAGATTTCAGCTCTGTTGCTTTGGGGCTTGTGGCAAGGCACACATGGTAGAGCAAAGCTGTTCACCTCATGGGGACCAGGAAGAAGGGGATGAAAAGTCCCTTTCCTCTTTAGGGGATCACCTCCAGTGACCTCACTTCTTTCTTTAAGATCACCCCAGGTATGGGTCAGCTTTGGTCTGGGTAATGACCACAATGACCATAACGAAAGTTGTAACTGAGTTATTTTAGTTCAATACACATTTCTGATGTGCTTATGCTATTATTCAGGGCACCATACATAGCAAGTATTTTGTGGGAGGAAGGCATAAGAAATGACTAGGTAATAAAAATTTACCTCAAAGAGTTTATGAATTAGTAGACTGGGATAAGGGTAGGAAGGAAGTAGATAAGAAAAAAATACTCAAAAGACTTTTATTACAGGCATGGAAACACTATTCAAAAAGAAATGCACTCATTACCTGACTTATGTAACTGTAACCCCTCTGTACCTCACCTTGACACTAACAATAAAATCAAACAAAACAGCACAGGAAAAGTATAGATTAAAATTTGAAATTGATATAATGCTAAGTGGAATGTACCCCAAGATATGGACACAAGAGCTCTTTCTTTGTTGTTGTTGTTTTTGATGTACTATGTGATTTTTTTGTTTCCTTTGTATGTTCTTCACCCCGTATGGTATATCCGCTATTGTCACTGTACTTGATTTTGGTACCCTGCATCTTGTATATACATTTGTCTAATTTGGAGAGGGGAAGGGGAATAACAAAATGCTGAAACAAGGACACAGGATGGCCCATTGCAATAATGATACCAACTAGACAGTATATTGAAAATAAACTTTACAACTTCAGGGGGGTAGGGAAGGGATAGTGAGAGAACAACAAGGGAGGGGTAGCAATGCTCGACAAGAAATGTACTCATTACCTTACTCATGTAACTGTAACCCCTCTGTACAGCAGCTTTACAATAAAATAAAATTAAAAAAATAAAACTTGAAATTTAGAAAAGGAAATATTCCTTTACCTACTTCTTAATTAGCATGGGACTTATAATAATTTACTTCAAAATTTTTTCCCATTCTTTCTTTTTTTTTTGAAAAAGTGATATACAGAAGTGTTACAGTTACATAAATAAGGTAATGATTACATTTCTTTTCAAACAATGTTATTCTCTCCCTCATTTTCTCCCGCTTTCCCTCTCCACACTCCCTTCCTCCCAGGTTATAAAGTTCATTTCCAATATAGTGTCTTGTGAGTGTCACTGTTGCATTACTTCACCCTTTGTCCTTTGTCTCACCATTTCTGTGAGACATCCCCAAAATCAATTAAATTCATATACAATACAAAGCTATGGGAAAAAAATAGGAATAAGTAGAAATCAAAAAGCAGGTAGAGGAGCTGTGTGCCAAAGGTGAGGACATTGGAAACTACTAGATAGGTTTATGAATGGTAGGTAGTCCCCAAGCATGATCTTCATAGTAGGATTAGTGTTATTCAAGAACTTAATAGAAATGCCGACTATTACTCAGACTTTCTGAATTTGAATCTTAAATGTAACAAGATTTCCAAAGAACACATGTGCAAATTAAAAGTGCCACATACAATTCAAGCTAGGACATAGTAGGAGGCAGGACATGAAATGGATGGGGCTTTTTAATGAGTGCCTTGACCAAGTAGTTTGGAAATTCACTAAAACAATCACTACTGATGAAAATTGGCCTATTATGTCACACCTTTAAAAAAGCAACTTGAGTATAACCTTTTCCTAAAAGTTCTTATGTCTACCACCATTCAAGCAAGACCCTTAGTTGAAAATATTTTGTCCTTTTCTTTCCATTTCTTGCATTGCCTTCACTCATTAATTACTCTTGTATTAGCTAAACCTTGGGTACTGGATTTATAACACCCAGAATATTGTATTTACAAAACTTTCACATAATAGGTTTCCTTTGTTTGCAATCATTAAGGAACCTGGAACTGAGAAATTTTCAGTTGTTTCAGGCACTATCTTAGTTGAAAAGCGGAAGTTCACTCTTAACTCTTTTGAACATTGTGACTATTCTCCCAAAGGTAGCAAATGGAATGGAAAAGTAGCATTTTGCTACCATTGTGGAATCAAAGGGTTTTCAGGCCTCACAGAGAAACCAGGGAGGAGGAATGAAAACAAAGAGGGGATTCCAGAGATGAATAAATTCCACAAAAGTGCCCTTCAACACATTAATTGCCTAACCATTACCCTGATCGCTTATTTTCCCAAAAATTTAAAGCAATTTGGAGCAGGTGTATTTGTGTACTACTCTAATTCCAGCAACTCAGTAGGAAAATGCAGAAGTATTGAGTTCTTCAGAGGTCTGGTCTGCCTACATTGTGAGTTTAAGGCTGACCAGAGCTACATAATGAGACCCTGTCTCAAATAAACAAGGTCTAGGGCTATAGCTCAGAGACAGAGTGCTTGCCTAGCATGTAAAGGCCCTGGGTTTGGTATTGAACTAAATAAATTGTAACACCCCCCTCCCCCTGCCATAGAATCCAGTATCTGACTTTTAAACTGAAGTCATTTAGAAAATAAGATTCAGATTACAGAAATTTGTTATGTAGACAAAGTAGATAGATATGTTTATTGCCAAAAATTTGTATTTATTCTGTCCACATGAATCTCTATCTGGATATTGCTGCCTTCAGTTACCATATTTCTCAGGACTTTAATCATTTAATTTAAAGGGAACTAATACAGGGAGGAGTTGTATTTCTTTTTGCTAACACTATATATTCTGAGCCCACAGCTTCAAGTAAAAAAAAAAATAGCGTAGATCCACAGTCCTACAACCTGAGGCAATCATTAAAAGTGTTAGATTGCATCGTGAAGATTGGTCTTAATTGGACCTGATGGTAGAAATCTCAGTAAAGTGAATTGTGACAGTAACTGTTGTAGCAGCTGGCCATAAAAAGTTCATTGATCTCCTTTCACAAGAATCATGAAATTTCTTCATTGCTTTTCTCAAAGGCCATGAATCATTTGCATATGTATGGCAGAAATCATTACATGTGAACTCCTTGACCTACAGATTGGAGTATTCACTAAGAACCACACTTCATTTTGAGATGTTTAAGCCCCCTAGATCCATTGGATGAGGAACACCATTTTCCAAGGACCCTTTCCTGTCATGAATACTTTTTAAAGAGCCCTCATGTGTGCTATGAAGTCAGATAATCAGTATTTTAAACATGACAGGAAATAGCAGCTGGTTAGCTGTCTACACAAGTCAAATTGGTTTTATAAAAGATTACATTACCATATGGATTTTATTGTGACCATAACATACAGAATAGAAGAAATCTATAATATTAATGTTTCTTATCCATTTTTCTTTATCAATTTGTGCTTCTATTTGTACAAAGTAAATTTTGTTGAGCTTGGGAAATAAGGTGACAAAATATGATGGAAAAGAGCAAGCAAGGTACAAAGTTTTATTGTTTATCCTCAGATATAAGAAAGCAAGGACTGTGAGAAATATATAGGACTTTAGAAATTTTCTGACTGGATTCTCTGTTAGCTATCCTTTACACCCTCTTTTTTTTGTGAATGACTTAATAGAATCCTTAATATGTTAGACATCTCTATGTATACATTTGGTGATAATAAGTAAGATGACAATTGAACAAATTACATCTTGCTTCACATTAGGGAAAATAAAAGAGTTTTCTAAACAGAGTAGGTGGTACTTCTTAAAAAATTAAGTAAAGCCAATTGTGAATGCCTCAGAATCTAGCAAGGAATGGACCCCAAGCAAAGAAGTACTCCTTGAATTGAAACTTAGTGAGGAATCTTGTAGAAAAGACTCCTGTATTGCACAGAATGAACTAGCTAGCCCCATAAGTTTCTTCTAAATTGAAAAATATCCATTTCAACATATGTAGTAGAAAGTGATAAGAATTGCTTCCATAGAGAGTAAGATAAGGGCTGGGAAGGTGGCTCAGTGGTAGCGCACTTGCCTTGCATGCATGAGGCCCTGGGTTTGATTCCTCAGCACCACATAAGCAGAAAAAAAAGCTGGAAGTGGTGCTGTGGCTCAAATGGTAGAGTGCTAGTCTTGAGCTGAAGAGCTGAGGGACAGCGCCCAGGCCCAGAGTTCAGACCCCACAACCGGACCAAAAAAATAAAAAGAGAGAGTAAGATAAATTCTGTAGTTTGGGTGGGAATTTCAATATGGTAATTGATTAGTTTATATCAGCATTTCACCAACAAGAATTCTTGTACTTAAGTTGTCAGTTTTCCTTTTTAGGATTTAAATAATTCTAATGGGGTGTTCCAGTTAAACTATCATTTGGCATAGATCAGCTATATATAACACAGAAGAGATACTGTAAGCAATACTGATTTATTGGTTTATTTGGTGCTGTCTTAAGGGAGGAATGATACACTACAGTAAAAGTAGCTAAGAACCACAAGTGTCATAGGATTTTGCTATCTCTATAACCCTTGCTCTCAAACTACAAATCTCTAGAGACTACATTGGATCCTGGATAATATAAAATGTGGATTTATGTTCAATGAATCAGCTTACTGAGTGAAATGCCTCTCTCTCTTTGGCAAGAGATTTTTTCTGTGTAAAATATAAAGCTTGAGCTCCTACTCCAAATTATCATGATTTTCATATGTCTGGATCTTACATATGGTAAATATACAAGAAAGTATTTGAAATTTAGATCTTAGTGTTATAAAAATCTGAACATTAGTATGAGGAATAAAATGCCTAAATCATACTCATATTATCATCTAGTAATAACTAAAGAGTAAGAAAAATTATAGTCAAATGTCTGTCACTGAGTACCTATACCACATCAGTTTCTTTCTCCTTAGGTTCCTTCAACTTTTCCCAAAAGGTATGAAGAGCAATGAAAAAATTCAAATGACAGTAGTAGGGTATATCTTTGTATCAGGGAAGTTTAGATCAATTTCTTCATATTATGAATCAACAATTTGAGAAGTTAAAATGGCAATTCAATATTAATATTACATATTAATAATTAGTGATCCTGCCATATACATTCAACCCTAAAAGAGAAACTTTACCCTCAACAGTATACTCATTCCATCAGAGGAAACAGAAGTCATGGCAGCCTCCCTGGAAGCAGAAAATGGAAGAGAAAAACCATGCTTCAGTGTGTGTGTGTGTTTGTGTGTGTTTGTGTGTGTGTGTGTGTATGTGTGTGTGTGTCTGTATCTGTATGGGTACATATATGATCTGATGACATATTTTGAAGGCTCATGAATTACTGTTACTAGCCTCTTTCGAAGATTATTGCTGTGACAGGCGCCTCAGTTACCTGCTTTAATTAAGCAAGGAAATGGACGAATATAATTTTCTATGAAATTATCAAATGAGGCAAAATAAGAAAGACATGATTGATAATCATTAATCATAACCTCCTATTACCAAAGCATTCCTTTTAATCAGAATTTGACCCATCCTGCAGTATAGTACTCAAGTGATGGAGATGCATTTAAAATCTAATTATTTTAAGTAATGTTGCCATAATCAGCATCAGAAATTTTCAGATATGACATTAGTTCTTGATTATCAATTGCCAAGTCTTTACTCTAATTCCATGTTAATAAAATGAGTCACCTCCACCCCACCCCCACCCCCTATTGCAGATGGATTATTTTATTCAACATTTACTTGTTTTAGTCTTGGAGTGATGCACAAGGATACAATTGTGGGGAGTGTGGGAAAGATCCCAGGAGACTATACAAACTTACAGCAAATAGTTTGCTTAAACTCATTTGGAATAATATAATTTCATAAATGTGTGTTTGTTAATCTTTGCAATAATTCTCCTCAGTGTTAGCACTCTGTTTACACTATTATCTACCTAGTAAAAAATACTCCAATCTGTAGCCCAGTCTTTCAGGCTCTTTTCATGCAACTGGTATCTTACATGGAACTTGTTTAGATCAGTATGGTATTATAGAAAGGAAGGCCAAAATAAGATAAGAAATAGTTCACTAATCATAGTAGACTCTGGGACTGTTCATTTAGAAGAAACATCTTCATTAGCAAATGATGTAATAATCTAGTCTTCTTTAAACATAGTCTGGGTCAATATTTTCTAAAACTTAATTATTCATGTTTCATAATTTCTAAAGATGGTAAAAAATTTAAAGGACATTGATATGCATATGGATATAATGCCATGAATAGTTTTCTCAAAATATAGAAGCAAGTTTGACTCTTTCATTTAGTTACTCATGGAATATGAAAGAAAGATATTTGGCAAGTCCAAAAGGACATTGATTGAAGGTGTTCCAAGTGGAGTCTATTAGAGAAAGAATACTTTTTTTGTGGGGGCTAAAAAACTAGCAAGGGGATGGGATGCTTGTTATTAAAAAAATATAATGTGAAATCATTTTGTTAGAGTCTTAGCATTCATTTAGCCTAAACTCAATTGACCCTTAGGTGACCAGATTACAAGCTTTTTACTGATATTTTGAAATTTTATCTCAAGAGTTATACAGCTATGGGGTACAGAAAAATTGGGGTTAAAGAAAGGACCATATCAGGCCAACCTGATTCCTTTGTTGATAGGATTATGGGACTAGTGGATAAAAGGCTTAGAAGAGGTGTCTTTACTATGCGATTTAACAGAGCTTTTGATTCCACATTTCATGAAGTTTTAATTGAAACACTTGAAATTCCAGGTACAGCTGCCAGAGGAATAAGAAACTATCCTTGTTCAACCCTGACTGAACCACATACGACTTGAAGAATAGAAAATGGCTTTTGCCATTTTATATGGTGTTGCAGTGACTAGTAAAGTGGCCACACTTCATACAGCATTTGAAGAGGGTGAGATTAATGTCACCCATAACTCCCCATCATTCCTGCCAGTAAACAACCCCTTGCAATTTCTATATTTTGTTGTCTTCTCTTGTTTACTGTAGACTTATGGTTTTCTGTTCTAGAAATCTCTATATTATTGGAAGTGACTTTGATACCAGGATAGATTAATGAGCATATCTGCATCAGTTCAACAAAGGTTATGAGGAAATCCTGAAAAAACTACAGGAGATAATCCAAAGAATTCAAAACCAATATTGTTCACATTAAGTGTAGGTCTAGCCACAGGATCATTTAAAGAAATAAGGCCCTATCTTTTTCTTCTTTTCAGATGAAGTCTTGTTGTGTTATCTAGTCTAGCCTGTAACTCCTAGACTTAAGCTGTCCCCCCTGCCTCATCCTTCCAAGTAGCTGGGACTACAGGCACATACTACTACATCTGTCTAGTCCTATCTTTTAAAGGGAAAAATGGAAAATAATTGCTAACTTGAGGCTAAAAATGTTAAGTTCCCACAAAAACAGTGACAGAGGTTTGAAAGAAACCTTCTGTCTGTCTTCTCTTTTAATTCTATACTTTCAACATGATCTGTAAGAACAGTAGGGGGCAACTTCTTTAAGTAATTCATCAGTTACTCCTAGGCTCTTTTAACTTAAAAGGTTTTCCTGTAGTGGCTCATATAATAAAATCTGGAGATGATTCCAGTCCTTAATGGAGTCTGGACTTTGGCTTTCTTTTTCTTCTTTAGGATTGAACCAGCTACCCTTTGACCCTGCCAACAACAACGAGCCCCTGCAGTTTGGTAGTGCCAGTGGCCCTCTGGTCACAGAAGGCCTCATTGAGAATGGAGGGGAATCAAGCAAGAAAAGAAAGAGAACAAATACTCCTTCAGGTAAGATAGGTGATAATGCACTGTCTTGAGTAGTGCTACAGGGTCAAGATTTTCCTAAACCCTATGAGATGGGTACTGTGCTAGACCTTATAGGAATTGCAGAAATGAGAAAAGTCCCCTGCCCTCAGGATGGGATAGAGGGAACCGCATACATGAATAATTGATAGAGTATAATTAGTGTTATGGCAAATGAGAATAAGGAAAAACTCTAGAAGCAGAAATGAGGGAGAATTTGGTTCAGAATTTGTGGAATGCTTCATCACAGAAGCGATATTTTCAGCTGATCATTGAAGAACTAGTAGATATGAGACAAAAGGAGTTGATTAAAGAGCATCGATTTAGTTAGAATAAATTGTATGAATGTCTTTGTATGTACATTTGGCAATCTACACTCACTTTACATCTAACACAGATAATTACATATATTTTCATCTCCCTATCTCCACTTCTGTTCTCCCTGATATATATCATGTCTACATGTCTTTTTTCTTTTTGAGACAAGGTCTCTCTGTATAGCCCAAGTTGGCCTTAAATGTATGATCATCCTGTCTCTGCCTTCAAAGAGTGTTAAGTTTGGGCCCATATTTTCTCTTATGTCCTTATAATTCTTTCAGAATAACTGGCAAACAGATACTCCTTTAGAACAGCCAAAGGAATTGCTAACCTCATCTGTAATCTTCCTCCCATTCCTCATCTCCCACTGGCCTATTCTTATGTGAAATTTCTTCAAAAGGAATAAGAAAACAATAGAAAAATAAGATACTAACTGATATTTGATACTTTTAGACTTCTTCATTTTGTTGCTTGGTTACTTATTTGGAAATAATATACAGAGATTGATCTTTGATTTTGTGGCAAGCCTAATGCACATATTCATATTTTTTGACTGTTTACTTTCATTATTACTTTTTCTTTCGGCTTACACAATAGCATGTTTATATAAATATAACAGCCTATCTGTCTTTTAGATCATAGGACTTTCTGCTTACAAATCAAGATATTAGTTACATACCAGGCTGTATAATGAAAATATAGTCGAACATTGCCTACATGGAACCTTTAAGAAAGGATTGAATTAGGTGCTGGTGGCTCACACCTGTAATCCTAACTACTCAGGAGGCTGAGATCTGAGGATTGTGGTTCGAAGCCAGCCCAGGCAGGAAACTCCACAAAACTCATCTCCAAAAAACTACTCAAAAAATCCAGAAGTGGCACTGTGGCTCAAGTGGTAGAGTGCTCGTTTTTGAGCGAAAAAAATCTCAGGGACAGTGGACTGGCAAAAAGAAAAAGAAGTGAGGGAAAGGTGGCTCAGTAGTAGAGCGCTTGCCTTGCATGCCTGAGGCCCTGGGTTCGATTCCTCAACACCACATAAGCAAAAAGAAAAAAGCCGGAGGTGGCGCTGTGGCTCAAGTGGTAGAGCGCTAGCCTTGAGCTGAAGAGCTGAGGGACAGTGCCCAGGCCCAGAGTTCAGGCCCCACGACCGGACCCCCCCAAAAAAGAAAGGAGTGATTCTTACAGAGCTTTATTGAATGGAACACAGAAAGGCATGGTGATGAATAGACAAGAAATTGGCCTGAGTTCTAACTGATTCATATTCTTTCTCTCTCTCTGTCTCTCTTTCTCTCCCCTCCTCCCTCCCTCCCTCCCTCCCCCCTCTCTCTCTGTCTCCCTACATCTCTCTGTTTTTCCCTCCTTCTCTCCCTCCTCCTGAAGTTAGTTGCTTAATCTAACTTATTTTCTTCAACTATAGAAGTGAACTATGTTAGGAAAATGTTATTGCATTATATTAATTATGTTAGGAAATGATGTAACATGCTTAACACAGAGTAAGCATTTAATAACATTTTGTTATTATATAATAATATTCTGAACCTCATCTTTTTAAGCATCAGCATATTTCACATTTTAGGTTAATTATTATGGACACAAATTATGTCAGTGTGTGTATATTTATCTGCATTTTAAGTCTTACATTCAGTATAATCTCCCTTGATAATTTAGGGGCATAATTTCAGTCATTAGTTATTGTGCTCTATTACAGTTTTTAAGGTTTGCTATGGAATGTTATAGGTCTTTACCTCTGTACTACATTGTTTTAGACTTTGGTGCTTTTGCAGTTATTGAAGCCATGTTTTATGTGAGTTCTGTTTCCTTTCTGCACTCATTTCTTATTCTTCTGTGTCCCTTCATGTAGCAACTGTTTTCCTCCTTCTTATTAGTTATGAACATTCAAAACAAAACTGTCTACTAGCCAGTACTACTAGCTATTCTGGAGGCTGAGATCTGAAGATCATGGTTTGAAGGCAGCCCAGGCAGGAACGTCCAACTTTTTGTGTGTGTGTTTGTTTTTGTCGGTCAAGGGGCTTGAACTCTGGGCTTAGGTGCTGTCCCTTATCTCTTCAGTTCAAGGCAAGTGCTCTACCACTTCAGCCACAGTGCCACTTTTGGTTTTCAGGTGGTTAATTGGAAATACTCTTATTTCCAATTAGCTGAAGTGGAAGTAGTAGAGTGCCAACATTAAACAAAAAAGCTAAGGGACAATACCCAAACCCTAAATTCAAGAAAAGTAAAGGGGGGAAAAACAAGACTCTAGTAGAGCACTTGCAAGCACAGCACCTTGTATATAAAATATATACATCAGCTCTCCTGGTTGGTGTGTCAGTTTAGTATGTTAAGCAAGAGCTAAGTAAATGGTCAATGGAACCTGCAGGAGATATAGGCCATCAACTTTTAAGATACCTTTTTGGCTATTATGAAGCTATTTTTTAAAATCATTTATTAGGTTTTCCCCTGTAATCATAAATGATGTGCTACTTTAGGATAATACCTTATGAACTGCAGTTACCTCATGAGGGTAGAGAAAAGGTACATGCATTAATGTAAATTATGAACTAACTTTAAAGTACTGACGTTTTATTTCTAATTAGGATATTCAGTAAGAACAAAGTTAACTGTTACAGATATAGGATTTTAACAGTAGATTACACTAATCTATAATTAGCCAAATCAATTTGCATTCAAATAATGAATATGCTGAAGTTCTTTAAAAACAGTATGTTCTTTAAAATAGGTGAAATAAGCTGCTGGCAGACTAAATTAACTCCCTTGAAATCTTGTTCACACTATTTGCTTAGTGAACCCTTTCCTTGTATTACACAGGTAATTCCAGCCCAGGTTAAATTACCACTAATTCCAAATTACTGTAGTCCAAATTAATGAGGTTTTACTATATAGGGAGTCTCTTGTAATTGTTCAGCTGGCAATAATGTGGTATTATAAATGGGAAGATTACTTTATAATATTATTTTCTTCTGCCACAGTGTTCTGCCACAAAAGGACATGGGTAGGAACTTTTGTCTACTTTTGTTATAATTTCCTGCATCATAGCCAAGAGGCAAGAGAGGGGCAAAAGTTCTTTCAGGAGTTACCAGCCATTTCAGTTCTGAGATGAGATACATGTCCAGCCATTCTTTCATATGACCCCATAACCCCACTGAGTGAAAGCCATCTCTCTCCCTCTCGTTCAATACAAAGAAGAGAAGCTGCAAAGCAATGACAGCTTCAGTTCCTCACTATACATCCCCCATTCTTCCTTTCCCATTCCCCCTACATTGTCCTTTAGCTACAAACTGCTTCTTTCCTTTTGTACTAACCAGTAACCACTACTATGGTTTAGAATTTTGTCCCTCTATGTTGTGTGCTGGAAGCTTAGTCCTCAGTGTGAGGACAATGTTGAGGTACTGGAACCTTTTAAGACACGGCACCCAGGAGAAGGTATTTAGGTCATTAGAGTTTGACCATCATGAGCAGATTAATGCTCATGATTAATATTGAAAGAGTAGATTAATACTCACAAGAGGAAGTTGTTATAAAAGTACAAGCCTAGTCTCTTCCCATTCTCTTCCTTCCTTTCATACATGTCCCTTCTTCACGTGACAAGTTTGCTTTACGTTTCTCTGCCATGTTGTGAACCAGTCAGATGGAGATGCCCAAGTTGTTTGGACTTTCGAGCCACCAGACAATGAGACAAAACTTTTTTTTGTATTAACTATCCAGTCTCAGATACTTTGTTATTGCATCACAAAGTGGACTAGTACAACCTCCTCATCTCAAACTCAGCAGGTTTTGTTAGTTCTAAACCACCTTAACCTCCTTGTTTCATTTGATGCAGCAATCTCCCCTTCCTTAGATGCTCTTTACTTTTATCTTCCATGGCAATGTACTATGTAGTTTATTCTTCCTTTTCTCTTTAAAAAATTATCACAGATTTATTTGTTTACAGTTTATTAGTATATGTTACATGTACAAAGGAATTTCATCATATTGTTAAACATGCATACACTGTACCCAGATCAAATTCACAGGTTCTATCATTCCTCTCATTCCCCTTTCACTTCTTAAAACAATTTGGACAGTTTTTAATGTTCTATTTTCATATGTTTATAAGACACTTCAAACATATTCATTGTCCTTATACTTTTCTTTATCTTCTCTCTTCCTACTGATACCTACCATTTGAAACTTTGTACATTCATGTCATTCAATTTTAAGGACTAGATTCCATATACGAAAAGGTAAATGTGATATTTTTCTTCATAGTCTGGCTTATATATATATATATTGGCATGATCTCTAGTTTCATTCATTTTTCCCCTGCAAATGGCACAATTTTGTTCTTTATAACTGAATAATACTTCATTGTGCATATACACCACGTTTTCTTTTCCTTTCATTAGTTAATGAGCACCTAGGTTGATTCTGTATTTTGGCTATTCCGAATAGAACTTCTTTTTTTTTAATTTTAAATTTTATTTTTTGTGAACATACGGTACAGAGGGGTTACAATTACATGGGCAAGATAATGAGTACATTTCTTATCAAGCATTGCAGCCTCCTCCTTTGTTTACCATT
>NW_012267254.1:5223608-5274651 GCF_000151885.1 Dipodomys ordii
AGGTATTTTATTTTTTGTGGGGCTATTACAAATGGAGTTGCTTTCCTAATTTCAGCCACACTTTTCTCATTGTTGGCATACAGGAAAGCCATTGAGTTTTGGGGGTTAATTTTATACCCTGCTACTTTGCCAAAATTTTGAATCAGCTTGTGTAATTTGGGATTGGAGTCTATGGGATTCTATAAATACAAGATCATGTCATCTGCAAAAAGGGAGAGTTTTATTTCTTCTTTCCCTATTTCCGAATAGAACTTCTATAAGCATGATTGTGCAGTTATTTTGCTCTATATTGGTTTAAGTCCTTTTGTATATAAGTCTAGGATCATTTGGTACTTCTTTTTTTTGGAGGGGGGGGGTCCGGTCGTGGGGCCTGAACTCTGGGCCTGGGCACTGTCCCTCAGCTCTTCAGCTCAAGGCTAGCACACTACCACTTGAGCCATAGCACCACTTCTGGCTTTTTTTTCTGCTTATATGGTACTGAGGAATCAAACCCAGGGCTTCATGCATGCAAGGCAAGCGCTCTACCACTGAACCATCTTCCCAGTCTGGTAATTCTTTGTTTAAGGAGCCCCCATACTGATTTCCATAGTGGTTGCACTAATTTACATTATTACCAACATTATATAAGGCTCTCTTCCCCTGCATCTTCACCAGCATTTCTTTATTTAATATATATATATATATATATATATATACATATGTATATATGTATATAGTTAAAATGTTGTACAGAGGGGTTACAGTTATGTGAGTAGGGTAATGAGCACATTTCATAGCAAACATTGTTACCTCCTCCTTTGTTTTCTTCCTACCATCACTTCTCTCCCCACCTCCCCAACTCCTCCAGCCCCCCACACTGACATTGTAAACTTTGTTTGCAGCATAGTGTCCTGTACATCTCTTGGTCACAATGGGTAAGCCTGCATCCCCATATAAGCATTGCACAATATCCCTTCTCTCTCCAAATTACAAAAATGTATATACAAGATCCAGAACACAAGCATCAAATCCAGTGAAAACAGGGATTATACCGTGAAGGAAGAAAATACAAAAGAAAAAAGAATCACATAGTGCATTGTAAGTTAAAAACATTAGCGAGAAAGAAAAAAACACTTGTGTCCCTGTCTTGGGGTACATTTTGCTTAACATTATCTCATGTGGTCATATGGACATAGCCTTTGACCTTCTCTGCTTGTCCTAGACATGTACTAGTCATTGCAAACAAGGGAAACCATGGGACTTATGTTTCCTTGGGCCTGGCTTACTTCACTTAATATAATTTTTTCCAAGCCTTTCCATTTCCTGAAAAATGAGGCAATGTCATTCTTTCTGATGGAGGCATAGAATTCTATTGTGTATATATACCACATTTTCTTGATCCATTCATCTACTGAGGGGTGTTGGTTCCATATCTTAGCTATGGTAAATAATGCTGCGATAAATATGCTTGTGCTGGTAGCTTTGGTATGACGTTGTTTGTGATTGGTGGGGTAAATGCCCAAAAGTGATATTGCTAGGTCATAAGAGAGCTCTGTGTGGAGTCTTTTGAGCTACCTCCATATTGCTTTCCAGAGTGGTTGAACAATTTCACATTCCCACCAACAATGCAGTAAGGTTCCCTTTTGGCCACATCCCCTCCAGAACCTGTTGTTACTAGATTTTTTGATTATAGCCATTCTAACTGGGGTGAGGTGAAATCTCAATGTTGTCTTGATTTGCATTTCTTTTATAGCAAGGGAGGTTGAGCATTTCTTCATGTGTCTATTGGCCATTCTTATTTCTTCTTCAGACAAGTTTCTCTTTAAGTCTTTAGCCCACTTGTTTATTGGGCAGTTGTTTCTTTGAGGATTTGTTGTTGGGGGATATAATTTTTTGAGTTCCAAGTATATTTTAGATAAGAGACCCTTGTCCATTGTATGGCTAGTGAAGCTCTTCTCCTAGTCCATGGGCTTTCTACTGATCTTGCTAGCTATGTCCTTTGCCTTGCAGAAGCTCTGCAGTTTCATGAAATTCCATTTCTCCAACCTTTCTTTGATTTGTTGTGCTTCTGGGTCTCTATTAAGAAAATTTCTGCCTGTGCCAAGGAGCCCTAGAGTTTCTTCTATTCCTTCCTGTAATGTTTTCATGGAGTCTGCTTTTATTTTGTGATCTTTGATCCATTTGGAGTTGATTCTGGTGCAGGGTGATATATACGCATCTACTTTTAGTTTTCTACAAGTGTTTAACCAATTTTGCCAGCACCATTTACTGAAAATGCTGTTTTTCTTCCATTCTAATTCTTTAGCTCCGTAGTCAAAAATTAGGTGGCTATAGGTCTTTGTGTTCATTTCTGGGTCTTCAGTCCTATTCCATTAGTCCTCAGGTCTGTTCTTGTGCCAGTACCAATCTGTTTTGATTACTATGGCTTTGTAGTAGAGTTTGAAATTTGGAATTGGTATTCCTCCAGCACTGTTCTTTCTACTAAGGATTGTTTTTACTATTGGGGGTCTTTTCTTGTTCCATATGGATTTTGTTATTGCTTCTTCTATTTCATTGAAAAATGAGGTTAGGATATTGATAAGTATCACATTGAATTTGTAGTTAGCCTTTGGCAGCATTGCCATTTTCACGATGTTAATGCTCCCAATCCAGGAGCTTGGGAGGTTTTTCCGCTTGCTTAGTTCTGCTTTAATTTCCTTTTTCAGGTTTTTAAATTTTTCATCATAGAGGTCCTTCACCTCTTTTGTTAACTCCTAAATATTTTATTTTTTGTGGGGCTTTACAAAAGGGGTTGCTTTTCTAATTTCAATGCTCTTCTCATTATTGTCATACAGGAAAATCATTGATTTCTGAGGGTTAATTTTATACCCTGCTACTTTGCCAAAGTTTCTGATCAGCTCAAGTAACTTGGCAGTGGAGTCTGTGGGGCTTCTTTAAATATAAGATCATGCCATCTGCAAAGAGGGAGAGTTTTACTTCATCTTTCCCCATTTGGATCTCCTTTATGTCAGCATTTTGTCTTATTGCTCTAGCTACGCATTCTAATACTAGATTGAAGAGGAGTGGAGAGAGTAGACATTCTTGTCTTGTTCCTGAATTTAGAGGAAATAGCTTTAACTTTTCACCATTAAGTATAATGCTGGCTGTAAGTTTGTCATATACAGCCTTTATTATATTGAGAATTATTCCATGGATTCCTAGGTTTTCCAGAGCTTTCATCATAAAAGTAGTGTTGGATATTGTCAAATGCTTTTTCTGTATCTATTGAGATAATAATGTGGTTCTTATCCTTGCTCTTGTTGATGTGATGAATTATATTGTTTTGCATATATCGAATCAGCTTTGCAATCCTTGAATGAATTGTTTGATCATGGTATATGATTTCTTTGATGAGTTGTTGAAGTTGATTGGCCAAGATTTTGTTGAGAAGTTTTGCATTGATACTCATCAAAGAATTCACTAGCATTTCTTGCTCGTTGTTTTCTTCATAGTATCCATTCTTACTGGACTGAAATGGAATCTCAATGTTTTGATTTGCATTTCCTTTATGGCTAAGGATGTTGGACTTTTCTTCATGATTTTATTGGCCATTTGACTTCTGTTGAAACTATCTATTCAGTTTATTTGCTCATTTATTTTTTTAAATTTTTTTGGGAGGGTATCTGGTTGTGGGGCCTGAACTCTTGGCCTGGGCACTGTACCTCAGCTCTTCAGCTCAAAGCTAGCACTCTTCTCCTTGAGCCACAGCACCACTTCTGGCTTTTTTTTTCTGCTTATGTGGTGCTGAGGAATCGAACCCAGGGTCTCAGGCATGCAAGGCAAGCGCTCTACCACTGAGCCAACTTCCCAGCCCCTGGAATCGTTTTTTATATAGAATGAGAGATAGAAGTCTAGGTTCAGTCTCCTACACAAGGATATCCAGTTTTCCCAACCCCATTTGTTAAAATATAATCTTTCCTTCACCATATATTTTTGGTGTCTTTGTCACAAATCAGGTAGCTATAGATGTGTGGGCTTGTTGCTTATCTTCTTCCATTTATTTACATGTCTGTCATGCACTTCCTTATAGTTTTTGTTACTATGGCTCTGTGTTATAACTTAAGCCATTTATTCTACTACCTCTATCATTGCTTAGAATTTTGCTTAGGATTGATTTGGCTATGCAAGGTCTTTCATCCTTCCAAATGAATGTTTCCATTTCCATGAAGAATGATAATGGACTTTTGATGGGGATGTCACTTGAGTCTGTAGATTACCTTTGGTGGTATAGCCACTTTCACAATATTAATTCTCCTGACCCAGGATCATGGGAGATCTATCTTCTACTGACTTATTCCATTTGCTTCTTCAACATTTTATAGTTTTCATTGTAGAAATATTTCTTTAGGTTTATTTTTAGGTTATTATGAAAACAGGATGGTTTTTCTATGTTAGCCTGCTCATTATTGCGTCTCCAATGCATAGTTTTAAGGAACATGATGGTGCTAAAAAAAAAGTATCAGCTATCTGAACGAATGGTCAACTAATTAGGAATAGTTATCTTACCAAAATGAACATCTAGATGTGGATATAATCATGTTTCCATTGTTATTTCTCCATAGGTTTATGCTGCTGAAATACATGTTAACAAGTAAATAACTGATGCTGTGCTAGAGATAGAGCTGAGGCGTAAAGTATCTGTTTCATATGTGTGATACCCCAGTTTCTTCCCCCAGTACCAGAAAAGAATTAAATACCTCCTGTCCGATCTAAGCAGCATTGCTAAAGTTAATGTGAATAATTTATAGCTTACAATGCAAAGAGCTTAAGCCATTTCCCATATGCAGTAATGATTGAATTCCAAGCATTCAATGTCTCCAGGAAGACTCTTCAGTTCAATAACAATTTGCAGTGGGGGAGTGATTCTTTCTCTTAAAGTATTTTTATATTCACTGCATTTTATAGATGAATTACTAATCACCAGAGAAGAGAGATCAGTTTGGCTAAGATGGACTACAATCACTAGGAATAGTAATTAGTGTACCAACTTCTAAATATTTTTTCATTTGTTTGTTTTGTTTTGTTTGTCGGTCGTGGGGCCTGAACTCTGGGTCTGGGCAGTGCCCCTCAGCTCTTCAGCTCAAGGCTAGTGCTCTACCATTTGAGCCACTGCACCCCTTCCAATCGTTTCTGCTTATATGGTGCTGAGGAATTGAACCCAGGGCCTCATGCATGGAAGGCAAGCACTCTACCACTGAGCTACCTTCCCAGCCCAAGTGTACCAACTTCTAGAAAGTATATAATCTTGATCATAAACTTCTTGGCTTGGTTCTTAATGTTTTCCTTTAGTTTTTTTGGAAATCAAAAGAAGACTCAGCAATATAAAGATAGTGAAAAGTTCTAACAATACAAATACTGAAAAGACAGCAGAAAGAGTGCTGTAGAGCAGCAAGAAAAGGTTTGGTCAGATATAAGGAAGACCCACACTGGAATGGGCTATTTGAAAAGTTGTTTAATCTCCCTTGGAAAGGAAATGAAAATGAGATGTGCACTCATCTGCTTGGGAGTGTTTTTGTTTCCTTTCTTATCTAGAAGAAGGGCAATGAGACAGGAAACGTTTTGATGACACTTATAGCCTTTGATTTACCTCAGATTGACAGGGCTGAGACTTTTATTTCACGTGTACTTTGAAGTCCTCAAATGAAAGCATTGATTGTTTTTAAAGGGAGAAAATGCCACCATTTTATATTTTGGTGTGTGGTATTTCTAGCATGTCAGTTGAATTATTATTTTGCCAAAGGCAAGAAGAGTCTATTGTTCCTTCAGATGGAATTAAAATATGAAAAAGAGTAGACTAATAGCCCTGCTCACTTTCTTTATTCCTTTGGACATTTTATCTGATTACAGTTTCAAGAAATAAAACTATTATCTTGATAACTAAAGGATCAAAAAAGTAAGCATTTTTTTCTTTCTCAGGTCTAATGGAAAGTCAATATGAACTTTTTCATCTTCAAGGACATTCTGGGGGGAGAGGAGACTGGAGGTAGTCCAAAAGAGGCAGGATAGAAAAATACAAATATATCTCTCTTAATTTACCCTGAGCATCAGAATCACATTGGAATGATTCTGTGAGTTCACTGTACTAAAGTTTTATCAGATATGAAGTGTACACTAGTCTTCTTACGTTGGTGGTTCAACATCTATTCATCCATAGTATTTTAGAATATTAGGCAGTGTTATCTAACTCCATCATTTGGATGATTATATAATCTTCTAGTAATAACTACTTCCTATTTATCTAGCAAATTACCCATTTGACTTTAAACAAATCCTTTCTCTAGTCTGAGTTCCTTCATTACAAACTGACTAGGATTATAACATGTAATTAATTCATTTTTACTGAGAAAGTTTATATATAACTCAAATTGCCAAATTCCCACCATGCTAATAGCATCACATGATTTAAAGCATGCTAGCCAAGTGGATATGAGTTGCCATATCTGCTATGGCAGGCATGTAAGTGAAGAATCTTTCATCATCAGAGAGGAAAGAAGTTTGAGACTAAGAAACACCTATGAAGGAATTGCTTCTGTGGGCCTGCACTCAGACAGCTTAGCAAATAAAAAAAACCCTTGGAACAAGTGCTTACTTAGCATAGAACATCTTATGTTTCCCATCCCAACCAACCCTTAGAGCCACTACATCTAATGAAGAAAGCATTCATAATATTTTTGTCTGTCAATTTAAACTAGATCGTATAATTTTGTCTAGATAATCTCTTTCAATTCCTTGATGTTTAGGCAGGCTAATTTGAAAAAAATCAGCTTCAGTTTAGTAAAATTAAATTTCAAAGTAAGAAGATTCTTAAGTTTTAATAGATTTTTTTACCTGCTAGCTTAGTAGTTAAGGCATTTTTTTTCTTGTACCTCAGGTCTGTAAGAACTTCTTTGGACTCAAAAAGAGAAAGACATATACTCAGGCATGTAATGAACATATACAGAAGGCTATGGCTATGGTTATGAATTTGCCACTTGTTAATCTTTTGACCCTGTGTAAAGCACAGAAGCCATTTGTAAGCCTCAGTTTCCATATCTGTTTAATAGGGAGGTACATTTTGAAACCATTAGGCTTTATGATTGCTGCTGCTGTTTATGAAGGTGTGATAGTCTGAAGTAGCTATAATGTTTTTCTCCTCCCAGTTAAAAATCAAACCAAGGGGGAAAAACAGAAACCTTTATAGAATAAAATATGACATCAGCCTTATTATACATAAAAAAGAACAGTAGGACAAGCCTTGAGCCGAAGGCCAATGAAACCTACAGCCATCTTCAGCTCCAAAGCTATACCTTGGTATCTATCCCGTAGGGAATGTGGGTCTACAAAACAGACCATTTTCCCTGGCATTGTCATTGAGATTAAGGACCTTTGGCAGCTAGAAATTAATAGTAGATTGGTCCTTCAGTCCTTCCTCTAGAACACAGTGTCCATGCCCTAACTTATGCTGATTTTGCAAGAAAAAAGGGGGCCATCTCAGCTGTAGGGCATTCAGACCTGAGAGCTAGAATGTATAAGTTATGCCATGAAGCAGCACTTATTTTCATTCTAACCTTCCAATCAGATGTCAATCTTCCTCCTGTGCCACGGGGCCAAACCAAGAAGATTTACCACTTTCAGTCCCTCTTCATAAGAAGAATTGAAGTTTTCTCCTCCCCATGAGATGATTTTAAAAAAAGTGAGAAAGTAATTACCAAGTCCCTGCCAACATTACTGGTTTGTTTTTCAAGATTAACCTCACTTTTGAATTTTCAAAGTTCTATGCTTAGGATATTTTTTGGTAGTGCTAGGGATGGAATTTTCACAAAGAAGGCAAGTGTTCTATCACTGAACTATCCCCCAGACCTTGTTTTTTGGGGGCAAGAGTTGCTGTGTAGCCCAGGTTGATCTCAGATTTATAATCCTCCTGCCTAATCCTCCAAAATGTGAGGAAGTATGAACCTTCACTCTTGACAAAAAATTTTCTTCTTGTCGGTACAGAAAATTGAACTCACACATTGTGCTTGCTAAGCAACCTGTCTACTAATAGAGACACACTACTAATCCTCTTTTGCTTTAAAAAATATTATCTTTACAGCAGTTGTACAAAGGAGTTGCCATTTAACAAAACAGTTTATGCATACAATATATCTTGACCATTGTCACCCCTTTCAACATTTCACCCATCCTTCCACTATCCACCCCTTCCCTCACACTTCTTAATTTTGTAGGATATACATTGAATTCTTGTCTTCATTTTCCCCCTCCTTTCCTCTTCATTTGTCTACCCCTTTCACCTTGACCTCACCCCACCCTGTTTGAGTGCATCCTTCTTTTTGCTGTATTGTTGGATTTTCATTTTGGCTTTCTAAGGAATTACATTATTTGATATGTAGGAGGAGGGTCAGGAGGGAAAATTCTGGGAGAAAACAAGAGAACAGTTGACACGGTTCAAAAAGAAATATACTCATTACTTGACCTATAACTGTAACCCCTCTGTACCATCACGTTTACAGTAAAACATTTTTTAATTAAGATAAAATAAAAAGGAATTATACTATTTGAGATCACCCTTGAATCTACCATATTTCTTAATATGTTTGTATACACTTACCACTCAATGTGTTTACTTATGAGTTTGTAAGCTAAATCTAGCTTCCACATACAAGAGAAAATATGGATCCTTTTCTTTTTGAAATAGAGTCTCACAATTTTGTGTGAGTGGTCTTAGACCACAGTTTTCCTACATTCTGGGATCACAGGAATGAGCCATTATGCCCAGCTTGGTTTTTTCTTGTTTTTATATTAAATTTTTCTGCATTTTTATTAGTACATATCAGTTGCACAGTTATGTAGGAGGATGTGATCTGGTCTCATTAGCTTTTGTCCATGTTGGCCTCAGCTTTAATCCTCCTGTATTTGCCTCCCAAGTAAATGAGAATATAAGTATGTACCACCACAGCTGACTTTGTAATTTTTTAATTTATGGGAAAACTGATTATAACAGACTAGCGTGGTGATATAAATAAGGTTGGACTACTGTTGTACAGATGTGTTATATTTAGATTTTCTCAGTTTATAAAATCAAGACAAATTCTAGAAGAAATCCATCTAATGTAGTCTCAAAACAGTACCTCACAGTAATGACATTTCACTTTTATGAATTTTCTCAAATGCAGACTACTTTCACTATCTTTTCAGAATGGATATTCACAAGTTAGTGGAAATTCTACAAGTCTTCCTTACTCCTCCAATAGGTCAATTAAAATCCTTTATATTTTTTATTAAGAGCCAGTTATTATGAAGAACCTAATGTGTTCCAAGCATTTAAAAAATTTTTTAAATGGGGCTTGAACTCTGGGCTTGGGCACTGTCCCTGTGCTCTTCAGCTCAAGGTGAGCACTCTACCATTTGAGTTAACAGCACCACTTCCGGTTTTCTAGTGGTTTATTGGAGATAAGAGTCTCCAGGCTTTCCTGCCTGGGCTGGCTTTGAACCGTGATCCTCAGATCTCAGCCTCCTGAGTAGCTAGGATTACAGGCTGAGCCACCGGCACTCGGCGCATTTTAAATGTATTAACTTACAACCCCATGAGATAAATGTTCACAATTTAAAAATAAGGAAATTTAAACCTAAAGAAGTTTAGTAATTTGTCCTAATAGTACATAGAGGAAGTGAGATTCAAACCCAAGCAATGTATCTTCCAAATTAGTGTCAGTATTATTTAAGAGTACCTCAAATAATTCTAATAGGAAGCCAGCCTTGAAAACCAATGCAGCTAATACCCATGATCCATCAGGCTACTTAGATATACTTAGACCATTGTCGTTCAGAATGCTAGATACCTGTTGTATTTCATGGCATATATGTAGTCTATTAAGAACTGAAATGAGTCAAGTACTAGTGGCTCATGCCTGTAATCCTAGCTACTTGGGAAGCTGAAATTAGGAGGATTGCTATTGAAGGCCAGCCCAGGGTAAAAGTACATGGCACCCAATCTGAACTCACAGCTGTGTGTAGTGGTATGCCCTGTCATTTCAGCAAGATCAAAGTTCTAGCTGGTGCCCAGGCAGAAAACTCTACAAAACTCCAAAACTCAGTAGGAGGAGCTGGATATGGTACCATATGTCTATCATGCCAGCTACAGTGGAAAACCTAACATGGTTGTACAGCCTGCATAAAAACAAGACATCGTGTCAAAAATGGCCAGTGGTACAAAATGGGGGAGGGGACAGGAGCTAGAGACTTGGCTCAGCAGTAGAAAACCAGTAGCAAGTCTGAAGCCCTGAATTCAAAGCCCCAGAACTACCAGAAAATAAAAAAGAACTCAAGTGATTGAAGAGACTGGGAAGCACTAGACCAAAAGATGGAAATGACTGTGTAAATGTTGACCTCTCTAAGTATCTTAGCACAGAACAAAGAGACTGACTTATTTGCAATTTTTCTTTCTTTGTTCTATTTCCTGATATCCATTTATTATCTGTTGCAATAAAAATCTATGAAGATGAAATTCCTTGTGGTTGTGATCAGGGAGACAGTCTTGATTGTTTTTCTAATCTTCAATTTCCTCAATAATGTGAACTATTCAATTTAAAGTATCTAGGTTATAGTACTTCATACTGAGCAATTTCTTGTGTAATAGAATTAATTTTGAACTGTTCTGCATATTCGACATTTGAATTTTAAGCAAAAGCAACTTTCATGTGCAAGCTGTTTTGTAGAATGTGGTGAGGGTTGAAGAGAGTTGTGCACAGACCACTGGAGATGTGCTCAACTACAGAAATGGGTGTATTAACTGCAGCAAGAGGAGTAGAATATAGCAGGTTGACATTCTCAAAGCAGTCATTTCCTTACTATTTGCTTCAATCGCAACAGTAACATCAACGGCAGCTTTTATTAAATATTAATTGTATGCCAGCCATTTGATGGTATGACCAAGTGCTTTGCATATATAGCCCCAAGGACCTTTCCCAACTCTATAGGGTAGATATCATGTCCTTCTTTGTTGATGGATTTCTTAAAAAATAAACTCAAAAAATTGAGGCTTGGACAACATGAATGTTCCCCAGGCTACAACCATTCAGTCATATAATAAGACTCGAGAGGAGAACAGAGGAACAGATGTTAAGAGCACATGTTCAGACCTTGCTCAGATCTTAACCATTTTATAACATCCCTTTGAACCTCAGTTTCCTTACCACTAAAAGAGACACAATACCAAATATATGCAGATGTTTTAGTATTCAGTGAGAAAATAAATAGTGCTTAGTATCAGGTGTTCTTTTGCTCAATTAATATTAAGTAGTGAGGCATTGTGGTAGGCATTAAGCTTAGTCAGACACTCACTCCAACCTTATGACACGGTCTAATAAGAAAGATCATTCTTAAGCAGATAATTATACAAATAATTATTTGCAATTATGATGAGTGCTATAAAAGAATGACTATTCATTGTGAATACTCAGTAAATAAGAGCAGGTATTTACTGAATGGCTATTATGTGCTGACAATTGTACCAGGAAGAGAATTTGAGTACAAGTTTAGTACTGACATAGAGAGTGAAGCCATTTTTATGGAATTCTATGTCAGATTGGAGTGCAGATAATGACATCTGCTTTCCTATGGTCAATTAAGGAAATGTTGAGAGGAGGCAGGATAATTTCTGAAGATTGGAAAGTGGGGCAATCAAATAAAGTGTCCCTTCTTTCCCCCAGGTTAGTTCCTGGAGATCATATAAGTCTTGTAATATGAGAGATATTCCAAGGAGATGGCCCTGGCAGGTATTTTCAGGGGCTTTTCTGACCAATCAGAGGGACAAAGTTTTCCCTCTGTGATGAAGGCTTCAAGCTTAGTTTGTATCAGAATTTAGCACAAAGTCTGACCAGGTAACAAGTCAAAACTCCATACAGTTTTTAAGATTTTGATTTAAATATCTCATATAAATTCAATGGTTCTACTGGCAAGCTATTTTCTAATCTGGCCTTTTTTATTCTCCTCCATAATTACTCTGATCTAGGAAGAACAGCCTGAGAAACATTGACTAATGCATCCTAAATTATCTCAGCAGGGTAACCAAAAGATTTCAGCTTTTTAAAATTTTGTGCCAGGTCTCAGTTAAGCAGCTCTTACCACATTAGGTATGTGTAGAGAGGACGACAGATGATCCATGCTGGGACTTGCCATCAACTAAGACTGCTATCCCTTGCTGTGGAGTACCACTCTGTCCCATAGCCTATAGAGAGGGAGGTACCTTTCACTTTGTGCTCTATTGTCAAACAGCCAGTTGGTTGATTGGAAAGCTTTGTGTTACAACTCAGACTTCTCAGAAGTGTTTTCTGCCTTGATTGAATTGAGTCAAGTAGGGGGAGCCAAGGAACTTGATTCTTTGCCTTCTCCCTGAGCCCCTAGTTGATTAGGTCAAGTGTGGTTAGGACTTGACATACCAATAGGTAAATGTCTATTTACCATAATCGTGAGGAAGGTCATATTAGTATTCTCAGGTTGTGCATCCTCAGATTCAATCAATCATGGATAAAAAATATTGGGAACAATTGTGGCTGTACCAAACATGAAGAGAATTTTATTCCTTATTATTCCACAAATAATACAGAATAATAACCATTTACCTAGCATTTATGTTGTATTGATCACTATGGAGTCATTTAAAGAATTTTGGAGATAAGTATATGTTATATGCTAATACTACCATTTTATATAAGGGACTAATGTATCTACAGAATTTGGTATCCATGGGGTTCCTGGAAATAATCCCTTGGCAGAAACTAAGAGAGGATAGTACTGTCATTTATAACCTAATGCAGCTCATAAAAGATTAGACAAACAGTAAGCTCCTCAAATTCAGCTTTTTTTTTGGGGGGGGTCCGATTGTGGGCCTGAACTCTGGGCTTGGGCGCTGTCTCTCAGCTCTTCAGCTCAAGGCTAGCGCTCTACCACTTGAGCCACAGCGCCACATCTGGCTTTTTTCTTTTTGCTTATGTGGTGCTGAGGAATCGAACCCAGGGCCTCAGGCATGCAAGGCAAGCGCTCTACCACTGAGCCACCTTCCCAGCCCTCAAATTCAGCTTTTTAATGATAAGTCCTATGTATATTGCACTCTTGCTTTCTAAGGTTTCTACAGAAGGTGATCTTTATTTCCAGAGGGCACTGTGAGCAAAGTGGGTTTTATTGTTGTTGTTGTTGTTTTATTTCATGAATTAAAATAGACAAAGCTAGAGCTGGAGTTAGTAACTCTTTAAATGGTCCTGACAAGTGAAATATGGGCCTCAATCAGTGTATGAGAGTAGGGATGGAAAAGAGGGGGATAGATACAAGAATCTTAATGGACTGTTAAGGTGTGCAAATTTAGAAAGCCTAGAAATGAAAAACTTATTAAGTGACATAGCTCAGCTATTTACCTTTCAGTTGATATAATAATTATTGTACTTTTACAGGTCAGTCAGCTTTGATACAGCCTGAATGGCTTGCCAGGATCACAACCTACTTTAGGTAGAGGGGAGCCAGAACTCAGAACCCCTTCCTAGTGCAATTCTCTTTCCACTAAAACATGCGGTCCCCCAAATCCAATTTTAAAAATTTCAACGTATATACTTTATATATAAATAATTTTAAAATATCATACATGTTATATATATATATATGTATATATATAAAGAATTTTATATACAGAGAGAGAGAAAGTATGCATTTTTGCAAACAGCACACTCACGTCACCAGTACCTGAAGCAAGACACAGATCATTTCAGGTATCACAAAAGAATTATGTCTTCTTTTTTTTTCTTTTTCTTTTTTGCCAGTCCTGGGGCTTGAACTCAGGATCTAGGTGCTGTCCCTGAGCTTTGCTCAAGGCTAGCATTCTACCCCTTGAGCTACAGTGCCTCTTCCAGCTTTTTCTACTTATGTAGTGCTGAGGAATTGAACCCAGGGCCTCAGGCATGCAAGGCAAGTGCTCTACCACTGAGCCACCTTCCCAGCCCCACAAAAGACTTCTGTGACCATTTTGGTTATGTCTCCACAACTTTTACCCTGAATTCATTTGTCTTTTGTAATCTTCTATCATCATTATTATTTTCATCATTTTCCAAGACTAATTTCACAATATGGATTATATTGGCTTCAAACTTAGGATTTTCCTGCATCAACCACTTGAATTGTGAGATTACAGGAGTGAACCACCTCACCAGTCTCATCTCCATCTTTCTAGAAACTGCCTGATATGCCATGTCAGAGGTTGGGAAACTTACTACTGGGATCCTTAATGATTCTTTGTACTAGTGAGCACATTAAAATACAGCCCTAGAAGCAAGATTACAGGATTGCAGGGTAGGAGACTTGTACACTGTAATGACTAATATTATCATGACTTACACAAATGCTTCACCATGTTACATTCTCAAGGCTGGTGTTTGAGAGGGTCATTTCTGTCTTCTTGCCAGCAGACACTGTCATCAGTCCTATGAAATTTTGCCAGTTTGATAGATCAGATATGACAGCTTGTTATCACTTTAATTTATTTGTACTTCTCATGAATAGTAAATTTAAGCACATTTTCAAGTGTTGATTAGTCTTTTGTGTTTCTTTTATCATTTATTTGTCACATTCTTTGCCTATTTTTCTTTTTTATTGTTTTTAATTTAGAGACTTGTGAGAGTTCTATGTCATAGAAATCAATGCTTCTTCCAATGTTTTCTTATGTAGTTTGTTGTTGTATATGCTGTATTCTTTCACAGAAAGTCTGCTTTATAAAGTTATTTCCTCCTATGTGGGTGCTGATGGCTCATGCCTATAAATCTAGCTACTCAAGAGGCTGAGATCCTGACAATGGTGGTTTATGGCAAGCCCTTGCAGGGAAATCTGCAAGAATCCATCTCCAAAGTCAACAGGAAAAACAGCTAGAATGGGAAGTGTGCCTCAAGTGGTAGAGCACCAGCTGAATAAGCAAACCAGCCAAGCAAGCAAATCACCTGAGCAAATGTGATGCCCTGAATTCAAACCCCAGTACTGTCAGGGGAAAAAAAGTTATTTCCAAGCTGGGCTCTCGTGGCTCACACCTGTAATCCTATCTCCTTAGGAGGATGAGATATGATGCTGGTGCTTCAGAGCAAGCCCAGGCAGGAAACCTTGTGAAACTCTTATCTCTAACCCCCCAAAAGCCAGAAATGGAGCTGTGCTTCAAGTGGTAGAGAGCCAGCTTAGAGCAATAGAGCTCAGGGACAGCACGAAGGACTGGAGTTTAAGCCCCAGAACTGACACACACAAAAGTTATTTCCCTTGTCATATCTACAAGCACAGAAAACCACATATGGATGTTTTCAAACAAAATTAGTATTATATGCTTTATTGTATTGACTCAAACAATACAAGGGTATATGTTGAATCATATTTTCTGTATTGTAGACTTGAAAAATCTAGTCACCCATCCTGTAATAACTTGGAGCAAAATTCTTGTTCTCCAGGTGGCCTTTGGGGAAAAAATAGGGTAGCAGGACACACCTGTCATATGGCTGTGGAATTTGGTATGTGCTAACGGGAATGTGAACATGGTGTAAACCTCAGGTCATTCTAACATCATATTCCCAGCTGTTTACTGCTATGATATTCAGATAGCTTAGGCACTGTGGAATATTTGGATGCCACTTGAAAGTGTTTGGTTACAGAGAATGAAGTCCGGAAAAAGTTCTGCCTGGTATCTATAAAGGGAACAGACTCTACTTATTTTGGCACGTAAAAATAGCTTAACTTCTCACCCATATCCATTAGTACTATAAACATTTGGTACAATTATTATATGTTAATAACAATTAGTCATATCTAGGATATAGTTTATCAAAAATTTAAAAACATATCAGGATAATCTTGAGCTAGTTACAGTAAGCTAGTTTAAAAATCTTCTCAAGCAGTATACAATTGTGAACACAGTATATTATTTGTTTATCTATCCAACATTGTATGCCATTGTATGTCAGGTGATATTGGATGGAAGGATAAGTCTGTGCTAATTTTTTCGCAGAAATTGAGGAACACATAATACCTAACCCCAGTCTACAATGTGCCTACAAATGGTAAATATAAGCTACCTCCTTCCACTGATGAAAACACTTCCCTAGAAATTCTAAAGGGACCATATTTCTTAGTTTTTGATAAAAGCATAGTTGGCATAAAAGTGAAAAGACTGTATTCAACTTCATTTAATCAGTACTGGTACCTGATTCTTATATTTTGTCTCTGAGGGGCTTCATTATTACAGTGCTTTCAGGAAAAGCTGATAGATCATTCAAGTAAGTAAAAACAATGCCTGTCCTTTTCCAAAATATCCTTTGTCCAAGGGTCAGCTAGACCTCTGAAGGTGAATATTATCCTGATTTGGATTAATGAGTATTTCAATGGCAAAAAAATAAGAAAAAAAATGAGATGGAAACTTAAGCCAGCTTAAGCCTTAAGTGTCCTAAAGAATGACATATTTTTTTTCTGTGAAAAATGTTCTGCAGTGGTAATTGTCTTCCTGTTGCACATAGAACCTTGCTTGAGAAGAAAATACTTCCCCTAGATTTTGAAACAGACAGTGTTGGTATTGTATTTCTAAAATTGATTCAGTAAACATTTGCTCCAGTAATTAGGCTCCATCCAGTTTCATGCTGCGTGTAATTTAAGTTTTTCTTAAGAGTAGGTCAGCTTAAAAATCACTATGAATTTAACTGATCATCTTCCTCCCCTTTCTACTTTGCACTCTTACCCTTATCCTGCCTATTTTTAACACTTAGGCCCAGCATGGAAGTTCTAAAAAATCAGACTTTTCACTACAACCCCTATAATTTAGAATTCCATCTCTCTTTACCTGCCTGCCCAACTATACACATTCACTATTTCTCACAAATGTTCTTTGAAATGATCAGGCTATTGTTTCACAGTCAGCTCCAGAATTCTTTTTGCAAGTTAGCTTCAGTCCAGTAATACTATCCCCTTCCTTCTGGAGCAAGTGCTCAAGTCTTTCAGATTTATTTGGCTACTTGTTAGTTAGTTTTCTTCCAGGGCAAGATTTTGTAACACTGAGTACCTACAGAAGTGCCAAACAATCCCCACAGAAACCCACTGTTATACTAAAAGCTGAAGTGGAAATAAGAAAAGAATCAGAACATTTAATAATGTGATGTGGAATGGGAATGAAGGGCAGTGGGAAAGAGAGGTCACTTCATGATCTTCTAGCTCAATGATTCTCAAGCAACACATCTAAGGGATACAGTCACATGTATATCTATTTTGCATTATATCATTGATCCTTGTAAGGGATGTTTGTAGCTAGAAGCAGGTATTAGAAAGCTATTATGTATTTTAAAACTTCCTATTGAAGTTTTTATAAATATTTACAAGGAGAAGGGTATTTTGCAGTTTTCAAAAAACACCTCTCTGTCATTTTTTGTTTGTTTTCTGTTGTAAAAATGCTGTGCAGAGGGGTTACAGTTACATGAGCAAGGTAATGAGTACATTCCCTATTGAGCCTTGTTGTCTGTCATTTTTAACTGAGTCAAGTTATCAGATATCATTCAACAGGGTAATGACTGAATCTTACATGTCTAGATTCCTCCTTATCCTCTTGGTTTTCATCGTCCTCCGAACTAGGATAAAAGAACAAAAAAGGAAGTAAAATTGGAAGTACAAAAGAAGGGAAAGAAATATAACTGCTTATAGTGGCATGTCTGCCTTCACACTTACATATTTCTCTGGATTTTTCAGTTATCCTTAACCTTTTTCTTCAAATCCAAATCAAGCTTGCCTCCAAATCAATGCTTGCCAAGCATTCTTTCTTTAAGCTCTATTACAACATTAGAGTCCTTGCCCTATGCATCATGCCCTGTGCATCCTACCCAGAATAATAATAAGAAGAGGGAGGTTTCCCTCTTTTAATCAGGAAAATTTGTTATTTCTTGTTCTCTATTATAAAAAATGTATGCCAATTCTACTAGCTTAGAAATTCATTTTCATCTATTTTTAATGTTTTTATTGTAAAATTAGTGTACAAAGGGATTACAATTACATGAGTAAGGTAATGAGTACATTTCCTATCGAACATTGTTACCTCCTCCTTTGTTTTTCCCCTACCATCCCTTCCCTCCTCACCTTCCCAACTCCTCCCCCCCCCCAAGTTGTAAAGTTCATTTTCAACATAGTCTTGTACATCTCATTGTTATAATGGGTCAACCTGTATCCTTGTTTCAGCATTTTGTTATTTTTCTTCCCCTCCCCAAATTAGAAAAATGATATACAAGATGCAGGGCACCAGCATCAAATACAGTGAAAACAGATGTTGTACCATGGGGAAAGAACATATAAAAGAAATAAAAAAAATCACATAATACATTTTAGATAAACTATATACATATGACCATATAAGATGATGTTAAATGAAATGAACCCCAAGATAGGGACACAACTTGTTTTTTCTTGCTTGCTATTGTTTTTCATCTATTTTTAATCTCTTTGTCAATGCAAATCACAGTACTGTATGCAGAGTAGCTGTCCTGTAAACATCCTGAATGAATAGGTAAATTTTACTTATTTTCCTCGAATTTCTTTTCTCAACATATTACCCATTAGATTGTCCATTCTTCAATGAGAAAAAAAATCATATCTCTTCTATTTATTCACTCATTCACTTATACACTCACTTATACTACAAATCTTTATGCCTACTCTATGGCAAGCGTTGTTTTATGTGATTGATATAATAGCAATAAATAAAACAAAGCCTTCCCCTGCCCTCACAGTGCACATATTCCAATTATTCTAATGAATGAGATAGCGAATAAACCAATTAACAAATAAAAGTTCAGGACCTAGTAACTTAAAAACAGTAAAGAAAGCTGACTATATACAAACTGAACAAGGGTTGCAGTTTAGAAGAGATGGTCAGAAAAGTCATGTCTGAATAGAGGACATTTGTACAGAAACCTTCTCTTTACATTAAATAATCTTATACCTCAAAATACAAACTAATATAGAGCTAGATATATAGTTGGTGGTCTATGATAGTTATTCAACTTCACAACTTCCTTATAAGATAGCAAGGTAAGAGCAAGCAGTGGTTAGTGGTTTAAATCTTGAGTTCTAGAAATTTAGATTTGAAGCTATCCTAAACTCATCTGTGACCTTGAAAAAGTAACCATCTTCTCTTAGCTTTATACTCCTTAATATGTAAAATGGAAAAAATAGCACCTAGCTCATAAAATGATTTTGTGGTTTCCATTAAACAGCCAATGTTAGATTGCTTATTGCGAAAATTATTTGAAACAAGGAATGTGAAATTCCTCAGAAAGCAATAAAGAGCTAGCCCAGTGTCAGTGGCTCATGCCTGTAATCCTAGCTACTCAGGAGGCTGAGATCTGAGAATCATGGTTCAAAGCAAGCCCAGGTAGGAAAGTCTGTGGGACTCTTATCTCCAATAAACCACTAGAAAACCAGAAGTGGCACTGTGGCTCAAGCGGTAGAGCGCTCACCTTGTGCTGAAGAGCACAGGGACAGCACCCAAGCCCAGAGTTCAAACCCCACGACCGACCAAAAAAAAGTAATAAAGAGCTAAGAAACAGACCCATGCATGAAGAGAATGATGATAACAGAGGTAACAGGTCAGATCTCTGGGAAATATAACGGCAATTTAATAAATGGAAGTGAAAATGCTTATCCTTATGGAAAAAGATAAAAATTAATCTATAGACAATTGGGTATGAATATTGCTATAGTCTATTTTCTATTTCTATAGCAGAATAACTCCACAGATTAAGTAAACTATAAAAAGTAGAGCTTTAATTGACTCAACAATTGTGGAGGTTAGGAAATCCAACATAGTGGGGTGCATCTTGTTGCTGCATCATCTCTGACAGAAAGCATGAGAGAGAAGAGAGGAGGAAAGGGAACCATGTGTTCTAGATAACCCAAGGGTCAAAAGGAATACCATGCAAAAATATGTTTAAAAACACATTGAACTGAATTAAAATGAAAATTCGGAAGCCAAGCACTAGTGACTCATGCCTATATTTCTTGTGACTCAAAAGGCTGAGATGTGAGGATCACTGTTCAAAGCCACCCCAGGCAGGAAAGTCCATGAGACTTATCTCCAATTAGCCCCCTAAAAACTGGAAGTGCAGCTGTGGCTAAAAGTGGTAGAGAATTAGCCTTGAGCATTAAACAAGCTCAGGGCCAGCACCCAGGTCCTGAGTTCAAATCCTACAATGGATAAAAGAAAAGAAAAGAAAATGTGGTATAACAAAGCTCGTGGGAAGCAGCTAAATCTATGCCAAGAGGAGAATTTACACCTACATACATGCATGCATATATACACATTAGTAAAGAATATTTATCTAAGTTCCAAACAAAAATACAGAAAATAAATACAAATTTAGCCAACTCAGTGATGAAGAAATAATACAGGTAAGAGCAGAGAACATTGAAATTTAAAAGAAAAAATATAGATAAAATAAATGAAGCAAAAATCTAAGGCTGTAAATAAATAAACTTGACAGTTTTCAAGGAAGACTGACAGGAAATAAGAAAGAAGACATAAATCACCTGTACTGGGAATGAAACAAGAGATATCATCACAAACTCTGAAGATATTTAAAGGATAATAAAGGAGTGGTATGTATAACTCTACCTACAAAAATTTGACATCTTATAAGAAAATTATCATAAGCACATCTGTAAAAGTGGTTTTTAGTCAAGAAATACAGATTATCAAAATTCATGCAAGATAGAGTAAGCAATTTAAATAGCTATATGACTATGAAAGAAATTGACTTCACAACTTAAAATGTCCTAAAATAAAATATCTAGGACTAAATTATTTCACTGGAAAAGTATACCAAATTTTTAAGAAGAATTAACACTAATGTTTTTATCTTCTAAGAAATAGAACTTTAAAAAACTTTCTATTAAAAAAAAACTTTCTATTCCCCTCCACAAAGTATACCAACATCAAATACAGTGAAAACAGGGGTTATACTGTAGAGGAGGGACATACAAAGCAACAAAGAAATCATCTTATAAATATGTTAGAAACAATCGTATTGTTTAAATAGGGATACAGGCGGACCCATTGCAACAATGAGGTATGCAAGATGTTAGGTCGAAAAACGAACTTTACAAATTTGGAGGGAGAGTAGAGTGCGGGGGGAGAGAGATGGGAAAGGATGGGAAGGGGAAACAAAGGAGGAGGCTACAATGCTTGATAAGAAATGCACTCATTACCTTGCCCTTGTAATTGTAACCCCTCTGTATGGTATTTTCCCATTAAAAAATAAGAAAAACAAAACAAAAAATAGTACAGCCATTAAGCAAAAGAGTATAAAACTTCCTAAAATATTTTTCCAGAAATCCTACTACCAGATCTATATCCAAAGAAATCAAATTATTATGTCAAAAGTTACCTGTACTCCAGTGTTGATTGCACCATTATTCTTTTCTCATTTGGATGCCTAGCATTTCTTTCTCTTCCTTTATTGCTAGGGCTAAGATTTCTAGTATTATGTTGAATAGAGGTGGAAACCGTGCACATATATATGTCATATGTCTTTCACAATCTTAAAAGGAAAATATTTTTATTTTTTAACCACTATGTCTCAGTATTAACTGTGAGTTTGTCATACATGACCTTGGTTCTATTTAGGTACTTTTTTTTTATGTTGGTCATGGGATTTGAACTCTTGGCCTGGGTGCTGTCCCTCAGCTAGCTTTGAACCTGGATCCTCAGATCTCAGCCTCAGTAGTAGCTAGGATCACAGGTGTGAGCCACCGTTGCCCAGCTGAGGTACATTTTTTTCCAAACCTGATTTGTTAAGAGGTTATTTTTATAAAAGGATATTGAATTGTGTCAAATGCTTTTTCAGTATCTATTGGGGGGGCATAGGGTTTTTTTTTTGGGGTCCGGTCGTGGGGCCTGAACTCAGGGCCTGGGTACTGTCCCTCAGCTCTTCAGCTCAAGGCTAGCGCTCTACCACTTGAGCCACAGCGCCACTTCCGGCTTTTTTCTTTTTGCTTATGTGGTGCTGAAGAATCGAACCCAGGGCCTCATGCATGCAAGGCAAGCGCTCTACCACTGAGCCACCTTCCCAGCCCCGCATAGGGTTTATTTTACGAAGTGAGTCACATTGATAGACTTGAATATTTGACGCAAATAACACTTAGTCATGATGAGTGATCCTTGTAATATGTTGTTTGTTGTAGTTAGTTTGCTAGTATCATTTTGAAGATATTTGCATCTGTGTTCATCAGAGATGTTGGCCTATAATTTGCTTAATTTGCAATTCCTTTGTTTTGTTTTGGTGTCAGCTAATGATGGCCTTCCACAACAAGTTTGGAAATATTCCCTCCTCATTAATTTTTGGAATAGCTTGAGAAAGTTTGTCCTTAGATTCTCTTATAATATTTTGCGTTATTCAACAGTGAAACTATCAGGTCCTGGACTTTTGTGGAGTGAGGGAGAGGAAGGTATTTTTTATTATTGAATTATTCTCAGTATCCACTATTATTTGCTCAGATTTCCTATCTTTTAAGTATTTCATCTTCATAGACTGAATGTATCTAGGAGTTTATCCATTTCTTCTGGGTATCCTGTTTCCTGGAAAATAATTGTACATGGTAGTCTTATGTGATTTTTAGTGATTTGTGTTATTGTAATATTTCACATTTGTTTCTGATTTTGACTCTTTCCTCCTTTTGTCTTTGTCTAGTTGAAGGTTTGTTGAATGTGTCTTGTCAAAAAACACTTCTTCAGTCTCTAGGCATTCACACGGTGAAACCAAAAGAGGATATTCTTAGGAGAGGATCACATAGGCGCAATAGCTATGTGCATCTGACCACATAAAAGAATATTTATAGCTGGACACTAGTATATTTATAGCTGGGCACTGGTGGTTCACACCTGTAATCCTAGCTACTGAGGAGAAGAGGCTGAGATCTGAAGATCACAGTTCAAAGCCAGCCCGGGCAAGGAACGTCCTGGGAAACTCTTTTTAAAATTTTTTATTTTATTGTAAAAATGCTGTATAGAGAGGTTACAGTTACATGAGTAAGGCAATAAGTACATTTCTTGTCGAGTATTGTTATCCCTTCCCTGTTGTTCCCCCACTATCTGTTCCCTCCCCCACCTCCCTCACTCCCCCCCCCCAAGTTGTAAAGTTCATTTACAATATACTGGCTTGTGGGTATCATTGTTGCAATGGGTCATCCTGAGTAAGAAAATGTGGTAGAATTCTATGCTTCCATCAGAAAGAATGACTCCTCCCCATTTGTTAGGAAATGGAAAGATTTGGAATAAAATCATACCAAGTAAGCCAGACCCAAAGAAATATAGGTCCCGTGGTTTCCTCATGTGCAATAATCAGTATATGTCTAGGATAATTTTATTAGATGGACAGAAAAGCTCAAAAGCTATGTGCATATGACCATATAAGATGGTGCTAAGCAAAATGAACTCTAAGACATGAACACAAGAGGTTTTTCTTTGTTGTTGTTTTTAATGTACTATGTGATATTTTTTGTTTCCTTTGTGTATGTTCTTCCCCCTATGGTATATCCCCTGTTGTCACTGTACTTGATTTTGATACCCTGCATCTTGTATATACATATGTCTAATTTGGGGAGGGGAAGGGGAATAACAAAATGCTGAAACAAGGACACAGGATGACCCATGAGATGCTTATCTCCAGTTAACCCGCTGCCAGAAAACCGGAAGTGGCACTGTGGTAAAGTGGTAGAGTGCTAGCCTTGAGTAGAAGAGCTCAGGGACAGTGCCCAGGCCCAGAGTTCAGGCCCCACAACCGACCAAAAAAAATTAATCGAAATGAACTCCAGGAAATGGAAACAAGAAGTATTTTCTCTTTGTTTCAGTTTTTGTTTTCATTTCCTTTTTCTTGTTTGTCCGTTTATCTGTCTTTGGGAGGGCAAAGGTGGGTATAGAAATGGTGGGACAATTTGTTTTTTCCCTTCCCCTCCACAAATCTTAGAAATTGTTTAAATATGGATACAGGTGGACCCATTGCAATAATGAGATGTACAAGACGTTATGTCGAAAAACAAACTTTACAACTTTGGCACATGTGGGGGGTGGGGGTGGGAAGGGATGGGAAGGGGAAACAAAGGAGGAGGCAACAATGCTTGATAAGAAATGGACTCATTACCTTGCTCATGTAACTGTAACCCCTCTGTACAGTATGTTCACACTAAAAAAAATAAAAAGGAAAAAAAGAAATGGTGGGACAAAAGGAAAACAAATGCAGCAGCGATACTTAGTAGACACTAGGCTGAAAATGAATTACACAACTTATGGGTGTGTATGAAAGGAAAAACTAGGAGAGAGCTAGTGAAGGAATGACATTGTTCAAAAGAAATATATTCTTTATCTGATTCATGTAACTAACTCCTTTGTACAACACCTTTACAATAACAATAAATGAATTTTTTAAGGAAAAAAACTCTTCCTTTTGTTGAGCTTTTCTACTGTTTCGTTTTTGTTTCTTCTTTTTTATGTCTTTATTGTAAAAATACTGTACAGATGGGTTACAGTTACATAAGTAAAGTAATGAGTACATTTCCTGTGGAGCATTGTTACCTCCTCCTTTGTTTATCCCCACCCATCCCTTCCCTCCCCAACTCCCCCCCCCCAGTTGGGTTACAGTTACATGAGTAATGAGTACATTTCCTATGGAGCATTGTTACCTCCTCCTTTGTTTATCCCTTACCAACCCTTCCCTCCCCAACTTTTCTCCCCGCCCCCAAGTTGTAAAGTTCAATTTCAACCGTGTCTTATACATCTCATTGTTACAGTGGGTCAACCTGTATCCTTATTTCAGCATTTTGTTATTTCCCTTCTCCTCCTCAAATTAGAAAAATGTATATACAAGATGCAGGGCACCAACATCAAATATACTGAAAACAGGGGTTACAACATGGGGGAAGAACATACAAGAGAAACAAAAAAAACCCACATAGTACATTTTAAATATGTTAAAAACGAAAGCAAGAAAGAAAAAACCACTTGTGTCCCTATCTTGGGGTTCATTTCACTTAACATCATCTTATATGGTCATATATACATAGCTTTTGACCTTTATAGTCTACTTTTCATATGTAACTGCTCTGGTTTTTGTTGTATTATTCAGTTGTAAAAAAAGAATATTATGTTCCATGTGGGAAAATGTATAGAACTGGAAGTCATTACGTTGTAAAATAAGCCAGATTAAGAAAGACAAATATCACATATTTGTTCTCATATGCAGAATCTAGACCTTAAAGGCAACAAGAGAGATGAGTACCTGTAATCTTATCTACTTGGGAGGCTAAAATTGGGAGGTTTGGGATTGAGGCCAACCCAAAGACAAAAGTCTGAGTGACTTCCAACAAAAAGTAGGCCATGGTCACACATACTTCTCCTCCCAGTTACATTGGAGCAACTAAAATAGGCAGATTGTGGTCTAGGTGCACACCTTGGCAAGCAGCATAAAAAATGCACAATAGGTCTGGAGGTATGGCTCAGCATTATAGCCCTGAATAGCAAGCACACAGCACTGAGTTCAAATGCCAGTATAGCTGAAGTGTTGCTTTAAAGGAAGCAAAAAGGGTAAGAGAGAGAATGGATTTGATCACAGTATTTACACATGTACAGAAGGTAATCCCTTTGGACAAAAAGATTATAGGCTCTTGCCTATAATCCTTGCTACTCTGAAGGCTGAGATCTGAGTATCACAGGTTAAAAACAGCCCTGGTAGGAAAGTGTGTAAGGCTCTTATCTCCAATTAAACACCAAAAACAAGAAGTCAGGTTGTGCCTCAAGTGGTAGAACACTAGTGTTGAGCAAAAAAAGCTCAGGGACAGCTCCCAGGCTCTCAATTCAAGCCCCAGGACCAACTTTCAGTTTCCATGTCATTTTTTTTTCTTTGAACCACTGGTTGCTCAAGAGCATGCTGTTTAATTCCTATTTATTTGTGAGGATTTTTTTGTTTTGTTTTGTTTTTGTTTTTGCCGGTTGTGGGGGCTGAACTCGGCCTGGGCGCTGTCCCTCAGCTCTTCAGCTCAACGCCAGCACCCTACCACTTGAGCCACAGCGCTACTTCTAGCTTTTTTCTGCTTATGTGGTGCTGAGGAATGGAACCCAGGGCCTCATGCATGCAAGGCAAGTACTCTACCACTGAGCCAACTTCCCAGCTCCCTTGTGAGTTTTATGAATTTTTTCTGCTATTGATTTATGCTTTCATACCATTTCAGCTTTTTTACTCAAAAAAGGTACTGGACAGAATTTCAGTCTTCCCAAATTTGTTAAGATTTGTTCAGTGGTCTAGCATATAATCTGTCCTGGATTGTGCTGTATGTTTATATAGGAAGAATTTATATTCTGCCACCATTGGATGACATGACTTATGAATGTCTTTTAGGGCCATATGTTCTAATGTGTTCTAATGTGTAGACTGCATCTAATATTTGGTTATTGGCTTTCTGTCTGGATGATCTGTCTATTGCTGAAAGTGGGATATTAAGTCCCACTACTATTATATTACAATTGATCTCCTCTTAGGTTTGTTAATATTTGCTTTATATATTTAAGTGTTTCAGTGTGAACTACATATATAATTATTATATCTTCTTGATGAATTGGCCTCCTTAAAATTATTGAATAAATTTATACTTTATTTTAATTGTATTGTCAAGGTGATGTACAGAGGGGTTACAGTTATATAAGTAAGGTAATGAGTACATTTCTTGCTGAACTTATTACCCCCTCCCTCGTTTTTCTCCCTCCTTCCCTCCCTCCACCCCCCAAGTTGGACAGACCATTTCCAACATAGTGTCTTGTATCACTGTTGCATTGGTTCCCCTGTTGTCCTTTGTCCTTTGTCTCACCATTTTTTCTTCCCTTTCCTTCCCTAATTCAGATGAACATATATACAATATCCAGGGTACCAAGGTCAAATACTGTGGTGTGTGTGTGTGTGTGTGTGTGTGTGTGTGTGTGTGTGTGTGTACATATATGTATATATATACACATATGTATATATACACATATGTATATATATATATACACATATGTATATATAATGGAATTCTATGCTTCCATGAGAAAAAATGACACTACCCCATTATTAAGGAAATGGAAGGACTTGGAAAAAGTTATATTAAGTGAAGTAAGCCAGACCCAAAGATACATAGGTCCCATGGTTTCCCTTATTTGTAATAATTAGTATACATCTAGGATAATCTTAACAGATGAGCAGAATAGCTCAATAGCTATGTACATATGAGCATATAGGATGATGCTAAGCAAAAAGAACTCCATGTTATTTCTTTTTTCTTTTGTGTTTCCCCCCTATAGTTTATACCCTGTTGTCACTATTTTCTCTTTTATAGTGTTTGAATTTGCTTATAGTTATTTCTATTCTCATAGTTTCTATTCACATGGAATGTCATTTCCTGTCACCTCACCTCTATACTATGTATGTTCTTACAGGTAAAGTGAGTCTCTTGTAGACAGTATATCACTGGGGTCTTGTTTTTTCTTATCTTTTTGTCTTCATTTATATGGAAACAAAAATTCTTCAAATGCAAAATTATTAAATTGGAAATCAGACTGCTGGTTACCAAGGTGTGAAAAGGGAGAAGATAGAACAGAAAGACAGAATCACTGTAAAAGGGCAACATGAAAGATACTTATGGTGAGATAAATTTTCTCTTTTAACTATATCAATGTCTGTATCATGGTTATGATATTATACTATAGTTTTCCTCCCATTTGGAGGAATAATTAATGGGCACATAATATCTCTATTCTTAAATTGCAATTATATCTACAATTTTCTCTAATTCAAATTTTAAAAAATACGTATAATGAAATAAGACATATGATCACCCCCAATGGTTGCAGCACATAAGTACAGCTAAAATTCCCATTCTGCAGAGCAATGGTAAATGAATTCAAACAACATGAATTGGGCAGGACCATTTTTGAACTACTGACTTTTTAATGTCATGCTTCCTTTACTTTCTAGCTATCCTACAGTATAAATAGTTCAGACAGAAGGCAAAGTGTTACATTGCACCCATGTTTTCCTAGCACTTAGGAAGCTGAAGCAAAAGGATTGTAAGCTGCAGGCCAACCCAGGTTTTACAGTTAGTTCAAGTCCAGCCTTGGCTGCATATCTGATACAAAAAATCAAAAACAATGAGGCACAAATGATTTACACCTATACAACTAGATACTCAGGAAGTTGAGATCTAAGGACTGTGGTTTGTGGCAAGTTTGGGCAGGATAATTTGTGAGACTCTTATCTCAGATTTGCCACCAAGAAAAGTTTGAAGTAGAGCTGTGGCTCAAGTAGTAGAAGACTAGCCTTGAGCAAAACAGCCCAGAGACAGTGCACAGACTCTGAGTTCAATCCCTAGCTAGCATTAACACAAAAAAAATATGTATTCCTAGAACTCAAGCAAAAAGATTATTTTTGCTGCTATTTGTTTTGCATTTTCATAAAAATATAATATACAGTAACAAAACATTCCTGGATCTACACTGTATGGATTCATTGGATCCGCCCTCTTAACTATATAACTTTATACTATCACATGTACACGTTGAACATAATGTATCCTGCATGTCTCTTGGTTGAGAGGATAATTTTTTTAAAAAAATTTTTGTTGTTGTTGTTCATGGGGCTTGAACTCTGGTCCTGAACACTGTCCTTCAGCTCTTCAGCTCAAGGCTAGCGCCCTACCACTTGAGCCACAGCACCACCTCTGGCTTATGTGGTGCTAAGGAATTGAACCCAAAGCCTCATGAATGTGAGGCAGGCACTCTACCACTGAGCCAACTTCTCAGCCCAAGAGGTTAAATTTTTAAGAGATCATATGAATGAATCAACAGAGATTTGCTAATTCTGGCAAGGTTAGGGGAAGAAGGACAAGACTGGTATTATAGACAGATGGATCTTGCCAGATCCTTACAGGAAATTTGGCATCTTCATTCCAAGGAAATTATTGCAGGTGAAGAAAATAGAAGAGTGAGTAATAAAGATTTGAGAATTCATACAGAATATATGTAAATTTTATGCTTTAATATTGAAAATAATGTAGCATTGTGCCTCCAAAGGTAAAAATTTGTTTACCACAGTGCAGGATACGTTATGCCAAGACATTTGGAAGTAACAGCTTTGCCTGAATAAATATGCTTTATGCTTCCCCAGTTTTCATCTTTTTCAGAGACAACCAGTGCCAATTCTCTTGCCCAACTAATAAGTTAGAATTTTTATGCTATGGATTATTTTCCCATGCCACAGGTCACTTTGCTGATTAATATTCTTTTCCCTCCATTGGCCTCATGTCAAGCTTATTCTTCCAGAAAATGGGCACAACATGCCAAGAGAATATATTTATTGAATACAGTTTTAAGTATGAGATCCGTTCAGTCCATAGTAATTATTAATGAGCTTCCCAAAATTATAAAAAGTATATTTTCAAATTCTTCCTCAGAAGCTGCACAAAACAAGTATGTTTAAAGAGGAAATCAGTATTGAGCAAACAGTATTGAAAATGTCCTCATATGCACTGTTCAGAAGCAAGGTACAGCAGCCATAGACAGCAATTTGAAGCACAATGTAAGATATCATTTTAAAAGTATGATACTCTACCTAATTAGGATTCCACATCCACATGTCTGAAAATATCATGTACTTCAACTTTTTGATATGGAAGTATTGGAGAAATGATTTAAATGGGATTGTTCCTAAATTTACATTTTTGTTTTATGCCTGTAAGAGGTAATAAGTCAATAAGAAAACAGAGGTTTGTACACAGTTAAATAAATGAGATAAAGACCAACACATAAGGAGAGATGAGAACATATCAAAAGATATAGACATATAGACAGAAGGAAATACAGGAAGACTGATAGAGACAGTGGAAAAGGAAAGAAGAAAGAACAGAAATATAGAACACAGAGAGAACAAATATACCAAAAAATAAAATTACAAGGTCCAAAAGAGAGAAAAGAGGATAAATAAAGACCCAGAGAGTAGAAAGCTTAAAAGATAGAGATGAGACAGAACCTGAAGGAGAAGACTCTGAAGGAGGAGGAGTTGATAGAAGAGGGGAGTGAGTTATACTCATATATACAGACAAATCTTGAAACTAGATAGATAATTTGCTGGGGATACTGTTTTAGAGAAAGAAGAGAGATAGAGTGGGTGACAGAAAAACAAAGAAGCAGAAAAAAATTGAGTGAGTAGGTTCAAGGAACATTGAGCAGAAGGAGAGATGCACAGAAAGACAGAGACAGACCAACATAGAAACAAAAATTGAAGGAGACAGAGAGAAAAGCAGATATATAGAGAGGGAGAAAGAAAAAAGAAAATACAGTCTATAAAACAGATACTTGGTCTGACAGCTATGTAGAAGTTAGCAAAAGAGGCAATACGAGAGAGAGAGAGAAAGAGAGAGAGAGGAAAAAATAGACAAATGGAGAAAATGACTAAGAGGTAGACTAAAGAGACTGACAGGTAGAGAAATAGGTAAAGAAAGATCAGGAGGGATGAAAAGAAGTAAGACTTTGGGACATGTAGATACAGAAAAGGGATCAGAAGAATCAGAAGTAGACTTAGACTGAGAGACAGAATGAGAAATTTAAACAGAGAGATGGGGATGGAAGAGACAAACAGATTTAGGAGCGAGTAAGAAAAAGAGAGGAAAGGGGAGAGATAGATGACTAAAAGGACTAGTAGACTGGGTAGAGAAAGAGAGAATTAGAGGGAGACAATGAAAGGAATGGGAATGAGGGGACAAAAGAGAATGAACAAGTAGAGCCTTATAAAGACTTACAGTAACAGACAGATTGATACAAAGAGATCAACACTGAAAAAGTCAAAAAGAATCTGAAAAACTGGCTGTGAGAAAGATACCAATGAAGTATTTGTAGATTATATGTCTGGTGAAAAACTAAAATCTACAACATATAAGGACTCTTCCAGTTCAACAACAAGAAGTCATTTAATCAAAACACGCTAGGGACATGAATAGACATTGTTGCAAAGAAGATATACCAAGTGGCCAACAAGCACATGAAGCCATGCTTAATTTCATTCATCATTAGGAAGATGCAAATTAAAACCACAATGATTATTACTTTGCATCCACCATGATGGCTAACATACAAAAAAAACCCAGAAATTATTATTTTTTTGGTCCGGTCATGGAGCCTGAATTCTGGGCCTGGGCGCTTCCCTCAGCTCTTCAGCTCAAGGCTAGTGCTCTACCACTTGAGCCATAGTGCCACTTCCGGCAGATTTCTCTGCTTATGTGGTGCTGAGGAATCGAACCCTGGGCTTCATGCATGCAAGGCAAGCGCTCTACCACTGAGCCACCTTCCCAGCCCAGACCAGAAATTAACTCATGAAAAATTAATTTCTACTGAGAATATAAAGTAGCTCCTTGAAAGACAGTTTGGTGTTTCCTCAAAAATGTAAACATATGCTGGACACTGGTGCCTCATGCCTGTAATCCTAGCTACTCAGGTGGCTGAGATCTGAGAATTGTAGTTCCAAGCCAGCTCGGGGAAGAAATTCCATGAGACGCTTATCTCCAATAAACTATTCAGAAAAAGCTAGAAGTTGCTCTGTGGCTCAAGTGATAGAGCGCTAGCCTTGAGAAAAAGAATCTCAGGAACCATGCCCAGGCCCTGAGTTCAAGTCTCAGGGCCAGCACACACAAAAAATGTAAACATAAAATTCCAGTATGACTCAGTAATTCTGATCCTGAGTATATACTCAAAAGACCTGAAAACAGGTACTCAGACAAGTATCTGTCAGACAGGATATCCGTATGTACCTAGCAGCTTTATTTACAATTGCCAAAAGGTGGAATAATAAACAGATAGTTATATATCCATAACACATTGCTATATAACAAATTGTTATGTTTCCATACAGTAGAATATTATTCAGCCATAAAAAGAAATGAAATACTGATTGATGCATGCTATAAGTTAGATGAACTTTGAAAATATGTTAGTAAATGACAGAAACCAGGTACAAAATTTCACATGGTGTGTAAGCCCATTTATGTGAAATTTCCAGAATAGATAAATCCAATAGAGACTAAAAGAAAATTAGTAATTGTCAGGGGCTACTGGCAGAGTGAAAGGGGAATTGGGGGACAACTGCTTAATGAGTACAAGCTTTCCTGTGGAAGTAAGGAAAATGTTTGCAGACTGGAAAGAGGTGGTGGTTGCACATTTTGAATATGCTAAATGCCACTAAATTGTTCTCAAAATGATTAGTTTAGCCAGGCACCTGTGGTTTACATCTGTAATCCTAGCTATTTAGAAGGCTCATACCTGGAGGATCACAGTTTGAAACCAACCCTGAGGAAAGAAAAAGTTGGAGACTACATCTCTAATTAACCATCAAAATTCTGGACTAGAGCACCAGCTGTAAATAAGGAAGCTGAGCAACGGTTAGAGATCCTGATTTCAAACATTGGTACTGGCACAGAAATAATAGTTAATTTGTGTTTTGTGAATATCACTTGAATAAGAGATAGAGAAGTAGGGGAAAGTGAGACTAATGAGTGAGAAAGGAAGACATAAATATTGGAGACAATGATAGGAAATTTGATCAACAGACCACAGGGAGATTTACAGTAAGACAAATACATATAGACAGTCAAGAAGATAGAGGTTTCACAAGTGGAGTAAGATGTTGATAGAAACTGGGAGGGGCAGACAGAGTCAAAAGACAAGAGATAGAACAAGTAGACACAAAAAGAGGAATAGAGAAAGAGGGACTAATGTGAGATACAGAAGAGAGCATAGGCCAAAAGAAGTAGATACAACATGAATGATAGGAAGAGATAGGACAACTACCAGAGAGGAAGGAGCATGAGGACAGATTGACAGTAAAATGTCAATGGACCAAGACGCTAATCCTAAAACAGAGAGTTTGACAATTGGAAAGAGAGAACAGACAGAAAAGACAGAATTTGACAGTGTGTGACATACTGAAAGACAAGAAACAAAACCTGAGAGGATCACAGCAAGATGAAGAGTCCTAGATAAATAAAATAGAAAGAGAACAGAGGTTAAAAAGAAAAGGACAACAAAAAGAGGTAGATTCGTCTCTGTCTCACAAAATACAGGAGGAATAGAGTAAGTGAAAAACTATAGAGTCAAGTAGACAGACAGAAAAAAGCAAAGACAAGTAAAAACCATTCAGACATGAAGATAAACAAGAAAACACAGGCACACTGGACAGGAATCCAACACATAAGCAGGTAACTCAGAAGCAAAGAAACAAAAAGATACATATGGAGAGACAGAATGACAGAAAAACCAAGCAGAAATAAGGATACAGGTGGATCTGTTGCAACAATGAGAAGTACAAGTTGTCATGTCGAAAACGAACTTTACAACTTGCGGGGGGAGGATTGGGTGGGGGGGGAGATGGGAAGGGATGGGAAGGGTAAACAAAGGAGGAGGCTACAATGCTTGATGAGAAATGTACTCACTATCTTGCCCATGTAATTGTAACCCCTCTGTATAGTATTTTCACAATAAAAAAATAAAAATTAAAAAAAAGAAAGAAAAACCAAGCAGAGGAAAGAAATAAACCAAAAAATAGGTACAAAGAGGCAAAGAGACTAACAACACAAGAAGAGACAGGCAGACACAAATGAACTATAGACTGAGAATCAGACATGAATATATGAGGGACATAGGGATAAATGACCAGAGATAGACCTGAAAAAGATGCAGAGAGAAAGAAGAAAGATTATCCTAGACATATAATAGTTATTTCAAATAAGGGAAACCATGGGACCTATGTTTCTTTGGGTCTGGCTTACTTCATTTAATATGATTTTTTTCCAAGTCTTTCCATTTCCTTACAAACGGAACAGTGTCATTCTTTCTGATGGAAGCATAGAATTCCTCTGTGTGTGTGTGTGTGTGTGTGTGTGTGTGTGTGTGTGTGTGTGTGTGTGTATCACATTTTCTTGATTCATTCATCTACTGAGGGGCATCTGGGTTGGTTCCAAATCTTAGCTATGGTAACTAATACTGCAATGAACATAGTTAGGCTGGTAGCTTTAATATGGCCTTGTTTGGGGTCATTTGGGTAAATGCCCAGAAGTGGGATTGCTGGGTCTTATGGGAGCTCTATGTTTAGTCTTTTGAGGAAGCTCCATACTGCTTTCCAGAGTGGTTGAACAAGTTTAAACTCCCATCAACAGTGTAGTAGCATTCCCTTTTGGCCACATCCCCTCCAGCATCTGTTGAGTGAAGTAAGCCAGATCCAAAGAAACATAGACACCATGGTTTCCCTCATTTGTAATAATTAGTGTATGTCTAGGATAATCCTAGCAGATGAGCAGAATAGATCAATAGCTATGTACATATAAATGAAATGAAACCCAAGACTTGTAAACAAGAGATTTTACTTTGTTTTTGTTTTTTTTAATGTGCTATGTGATTTCTTGTTTCTTTTGTGTTTTTCCCCTATGTTTTATCCACTGTTATCACTGTATTTGACTTTGGTACCCTGGGTATTGTTTATATGTTTATCTAAATTAAGGAAGAGAAAGGGAACAACAAAATGGTGAGACAAAGGACAAAGGTGGGACCAATACAATATCAATATTCACGAGGCAATATGTTGGAAATGATCTGTACAAGGGAGGTTAGGGCAGGTTGGGGGAGGAAAAATGAGGGAGGGGTAACAAGTTCCACAAGAAATGTACTCACAACCTCTGTACATCACCTTGAAAATAAAATTTAAAAAAAGGAAGAAGGAGAAGGGACAGAGGGAAATGAAGGAGGGAGAGAGAAACAAAGGAACAAGTACAATCAGGCTGACAAGAGCAAAGACAGATCAGTGGACAGACAATCTGAGAGAGACTAAGAAGTTAGGCAGGAGTGTCCAAACAGACAAAGATAGACAGATAAACAGCAATTGATGGGCAGACTAGGAGACTGACAGAAAAACAATGACGAAAGCAGACATGCCAACTTTGAGATGTGCTGACAAAATTGCAGGCAGGAAGACAAACTGCAAAATAAATGGAGAGGTGTCCCCACAGTTGCACTCTCCCTACTACCATCGATATAAATGACCTTCCTTGTTGAGCCTTGGATGATCTACAACAGGGTGGAATTTTAGCACTGTCATGGCAAGGATCTAGGGGCATATATTGTGTGACAAAAATTATTTCATGCATCCTGGGAAATAGACTGAGTCCAGATGTCTTTTCTCTGCGCTCTAAGGTAGGAGAGTACTTGTCCCTGTGAAACTTTGTCTCTTGTCAATACTGTAGAATTTGAATTGTTGTTATTTTGGTTTTTAAGCAAACACATAAAATCTTTGAGAAGTCCATTGTTTGCAGATTTCCCATCATGCTTTCTTCCTCCCTGGAGGGAGATGCTTTGTTTCTTTGATAAAGCAAACTTATCGCTTTTCTCTTTACAGTTTTCTAGTGAGTGTCTTGTTTTCATAGCTTAGAATTCATATAGCTCCCAGGCAAGTTTTTCTAAGATGTTTCTATTTAATATTCATCTCCAGCACCAGGAGTTTAACATTATTTTCATTTTTTAAATGAAAAAACTTAAGGAAAACTTCTCTTCCTCTAGGCATTTCACCTTAAATGTCTTCAATGGACTTCTGGCCTTTTAAAATTAGGAGTAGCAGATGATATTTGGAACCCCCAACTATAGAGAGGGGTGATTATGTTGAAGAAACAATAATGCTTGTGGACTTGTTAACATGAAATCTATTTGTACATGTAATTTATGTCAATAATTAATTAACAAGCACACAAGTCTTTTAAGAGTATACAAATACTCTTTGTGACACCATACTATTAGTAATATTAGGTGGGCCACTTATGACTTGAAGAAAATGATAGGAAGTGAGTTAAATGCTGGGGACCAGGCTCAGCCTCTTTTCTAGAACCCTGGGGCATTTGCTATTTGTCTACAAGATGCTAGAGTTTGAAAGCTCAGTAGCACTATTTGTGCTTTGTGAGGTACTGGCCTGCTTCCTTGGACAATTACCCTGCCTGTATTGTGGAGGGTGCTTTGTCTATACAAGGATGAACAGGAAAGACAGTACTCCAGGGGAGTAAGCACCTAACATTAGTAAGAGGAAAACTGCATAAAATTTGTGATCCGAGTTAGAATGCTATTAAAACTTATGCTGAGGAAAAATAACTTCCTGCACCACTTGTTGAAATTATTGGATTTACTTTTAACAGAGTTGTGAGAACATGTGGTCCCAATATCTCTCCAAAAGTGAAGAGATAAAGAAATCAAGACAGCCAGTTTGGTAAACCATGCAAACTAGTGCATAGGGAGTTTATTGTGAAAGACAGTGATAGAAAGAGGGGTGGAGCATAGCTCAAGTGTAAGCATGAGGCCTGGAATTCAATCCCCAGTACTTTTAAAAATGAGGAGGAGCTGGGTGCCTGTGGCTCACTCCTGTAATCCTAACTACTGTGGGGTCTGAAATCTGAGGATCTTGGTTTAAAGCCAGCCCAAGCAGAAAAGTCTGGGACACTTTTATCTCCAATTACCCACAAAAAGCTCCACAAGTAGAGCTGTAGCTCAAATGGTAGAGCACCAGCCTTAAGGGCAAAGGCTCTAGGACAGTGCCCAGGCCCTGAGTTCAAGCCCCAGGAACAGTACAAAAAAAAAGGAGGAGGGGAGAGGGAGAAGAGAATTATTACTACTATAGCAATGATGACAACGACGATGACGATGATGCTGCTGACAATGGTGAAGATGACAACTACTACAAGGGAAGGGAAATAAGAAAGAATAACAGATGGGTGCATATGACCAAAGTACACTATATGTATCCAGGGAATTATCACACTATAACCCTTTGTGCAATTAGTACACTAATAAAAGAAAACTAATTGGTATTCTGATGAATAGAAGATAAAAATATCTTGGATTTGCCTGCCCAAGCTAGCTTCAAATCTCAATCCTCAGATCTTACTTCCTAAGTAACTAGAATTATACCTGTAAGCTACTGCCATCTAGCCTAATTAGAGTTCTGTATAACCTGTGCTACATTAGGCAAGTCTGACCTCTCTGTAACTTCCTATAAAATGGAAAGTATAAAACAGATGACTGTGAACAAATAAATGCACCTGTACAAATAAGTAGCAATGGGCTTCCTTGTCTCTGGAACATAATATTGTTCAATATGTTAGCTGTTGTTAGCCCAGGAAGAAATGGCTTGGTATTGAGTTAAGACACCTTGATTCCTGACCTAGCTCTCTGAAAACTGGGATGCACTGAGTGGATAGTTTATATAATGAACATGTTATATATAATATGCTACATTATATATATATTCTGCCTTTGCAGCATCAACCTTCTTTGCCCTTTGTTGTTTTTCTGAATTTGCACAACTTCGGGAAAAACAAGAGCCTAATGAACATTTTCCACTAACCACATCACTCTACATTTGCTTCTAATCTTTGTTATTGTCTTCAGGCCTTACTAAATGGTGGCTACAGTCTAATCTGAATTGCCTACAGCCCTTCACATGTTGAATAAATACATCTGTCCAAATATACTATAGACTCCAAACTCAATCAGAATCATTTCCCCAAATTAGGGACTTGGTAGATCTGAGTAGTGCTCCAAGGCTGATACACAGTGCTGCAAATCTTTATTATTGGAATGCACACAGGATGGGGAACTGTTGGTTGAGCCTAATTGCAGTGCTCAAAGAGCTTGCTCAGCAAAGCAGTTCCTTGAAAAGCCCTGCTTCAGAGATGTAAGGCCCACAACTCAGAGCAACTTTGTGTCTTGTAATAGGTCATCTGTACCTTGTATCCAGAGTGACCCATGAGGTGAAACTCCAAAGTCAACTGGGGAGATACAATGATCAATACACTGCTGAAACCAGGAGACACATATCTCCTTTTATCTGCATGGACTATTACAAATTTGAACTGGGGAATTAAAGTCTTAAAATTAGTTGAAACTCTTAGAATTAAAAGGGTCTTATTCTGAATAATTGATCCCAATTTCTTTTATAGTTCAGCCTTTTTTCATTTGAAAGGCCATTGCCTGTATAAATAGGTTTAGCAGAAAATCAAAGTTTCTCCTAAAAGCTAATTTCTGTCTTAATTATATGAAAAAAAGAGAGTTGTGTCCTATTTTCTAGAGGAGTGCGGTTTAATACCTCATGTATCTTATAAAGGGTTCACTTTGAGTATTCATTTAAGCAATGATACATTCATATTATTCATAACGTAATCCCCTACCTCCTTGTGCAAGGAAAAAATGCCTCAAATCATCCCTCTAGACAAACTTAAATTTGGGGGCTAGATGACAGAAGGTGCCATTGTTAAACAACTTGGGTCAACTGCATATGCTAGTGCCCTTCCAAAGTGAGAGGGTCATTCAGGAATGAGAGGTAGGCATAAATAACCCTTCTTTTACATTTTCAGTGCCAACAGCTTATCTCTACTCTAATAACCTCTTAACCAGCCTCTTGGCTTCTAGATATTTGTTCATTTCAACTTGTACATGATTCTCCTATTATGATGAGGACAGAAGAAAATCGTCTTTGCAGCCCTGGTTCTGGCTGTCTGTAACTACTCCATTCAAATATAACCAACTAACTTGGTTTGAAGCTGGAGATAATGAACCAAAATGTAAGCATCTTCCCCATCCTGCGATGGTTAAGCCATAATCATCTACATTTTTTACCAGCTCATTGAAAATAGGATTGATTTGTGCTTAGTGACCAAATTGATTGCTTATTTTTCTCCTATGGTAGGCAGTTTGGTAGTGAGGAATCATGTTGGAGGGAAATGGAGATCCCAGGTCCACATCAAGTTGTAAATGGTGGCAAGAATATGTAGAAAGCAGTACTAATTAAGACAGGGAAAACTATAGTTTGTGGTAGATACACAGAAGTGGTTTGCAATCATATTTTTACTGTCCTCACTATCTAAACCAAAGAAAGTATGTTAGCTAAAGCAAAAGAGAAGGCAAAAAGTAAGGTCCCAGTGTAAAGAAAGATCTTGTGTTAAGTTTATGAAGACTCCTATACTGATGGTGAAGCAGTTAGAAATCAGTCCATAAGAGAAATGAAACTATACTGGGCAACAAATGTGATTCAAGCTCATGATTGTGTCATTGTAGTATGGGACATTGTAGTGTAGGACACTGTAGTGTCCTATCTAGATGGGGAAAGTGGTAAATACAAGTAGCATCTTTTGGCAAGTCCATTGCCTCTCATTAACAGGAAGTTTAAGACAAATATGAAAGCTGGGAAATGCACTGGCCTTTCACCAGTTCTTTGAATCATCACAGAAGCAATTTGTCTTCACACCATGGATAGCTTCTGGGAAGTGAGAATATGTGGTCTTGTTTGATTCAAAAGGTATATAATTTATCATAGGTTGTGGAGAAGAAATGGCAGGCTCTGGCCAAGGACTTTTAAGTTAGAGCTGACAGTATTTAGTGAATCACTACCATCTTTTGTCTTTTCTTTAAATTATTAATTAAGAACCAGTGAAACTTCAGACTTTTCTCTAAACTTTCATCATCTATACTAATGAAGGAGGCAGAGTGAACATGTAACTCCATTGAAACAGGCTGATCAGGAAATTTACTGCATTCCTTCACAGCCTCCATAAAGGGTGCTCTTCAGTTAAGAGCCCCTCTAGGGAGAGAACTTGATCTTCTTCCTCTATATCTTCAGAAATAGCTATTTCAGGGCTCTGCATATCGTAAGCAAACAATAGGTGATAGCACATAAATGTTTTCTTTTCCAATCTTTCCCATCTCTTAGCAATTTAGAATCTTGATTGTGGAGACAGAAGAACACCTTTTACAGTACCAGCTCCCTACAATTGTTTTTGCAGAACATAATTCTGTTACTAAAGACAAACCTATACAACAGACAAGGTGCTTCCAAATGTGTCCCTATCTGTGAAAGAGACTAAGATTTCTGTTAGAATGTAAATTTTTTGCCAAGGCAATATCATATGAATCTGGATGTCAGGTATTGTTAATGATAGCAATTACCATTTGTGCTATATATTTTCAAAATCTTTTTTGTTCGCAAAGAACAGAAAAGAGATTTACCATGTTAGGTAGCATGACAAATACCTGTATTCAGATGCTAGCATTATTCTCTTCACTGTGTGAACTTAGATTAGTTATTATTCTTTGAGACTCTTTCATCACCTGTAAAATGGAAATACCGTACTAACATTGTAAGATTAGTGCAAGAATTAAATGTGATAATACACACAAATGTGAATTGAGGTCTCTGTGTCTGTGTTCCTCAAAGAGCAAGAGAATTGCCGGGCACTGTTGACTCATGCATGTAATCCTAGCTACTCATAAGGCTGAGATCTGAGAGTCACAGTTCAAAACCAGCCCAGGCAGGAAAGTCCATGACTCATCTCCAATTAACCACCAGAAAGCTGGAAGTGGAGCTGTGGCTCAAGTGGTAAAGCATTAGTCTTGAACACAAAAATCTCAGGAACAGTGCCCAGGCCCTAACCAGCACACACACACACACACACACACACACACACACACACACACACACACACACACAAAACCAAACAATCATTATGTGATTAGCCATTAAGGTGAAATAATTTTTAAATTTGGGTTTTCTAAGCCTTTCTTGTGTGTTTTTGACAGTGATTACAATCCTACTCATCATAAATGCAACATATGCAACTTTCTTACCTGTTGAATAAGTTTAATTAATATATTGACTATTACCAGGCTTCCAGATTATTTGGAACTTTCACATATCCAAATAGTAGTAAACCCTAGTGTATATGTATGATAACAACCATATGTATGAACATGTATATTTATGTATATGCATATAGACAGACAGGTAGAAGCAATGAAGAGTTAAGAATGCTATATTTGAGCTATCAGCATTGGATGATGTTTGATCTTAAAAAGTTGAGAACAAGTAAATTAGATTCACTGAGTCTTGTATTAGAAATCCACTCATAAACTCACCTAATTCAGCTCCTCCACTCCCACCTAAATACAAGATTGCCTATACTACATTTCTAAGAAAATACTCATCTAGCTTGTGTTACATATTCCAGGTGAGTATAACATCACTTCTTTACAATGTAGCTACTACCCATCTATGTGGTGTCATGCAATTCCATTGGGAGTTCCATGAGAAGGTATTATAATAACAGATCACATACTGCTGCTTAGTATTAGGAAGTACTCAGTAAGTGTAACATCTCAACTTTATACTGAATGGTGGGACTGATCTAATTACTAGGAATTTCTTTTTATTCTGACTTGTAAACTGCTTCCTCAATTGTAGCTTTGCAATATAAAACACATAAGAAAAGGTCTAATTTTTTTTCACATGAGGGTCTTTCAAACACTCATGTTCTCATAATCCTATGTTTTTTCCCCTCCTAAGTTAAATATTCTGGTTATCTTGAATTGTTCCTTATAGAAAATGATATCCAAACATTTCACTCAAGTTATCTCCCTCTAGTTGTTAATGTGCTTATCACAACAAAATACAGTGTCCAGAGCACAAGTGAATATAGCTGCTCTTCTCAACTCTGGATTCTACTTCAGTGGTTTTATTAATACAGACTTAGTTATACCTGTTTGTCTGCAACCCATTTCCTGTGTTAACTCACATTAACTTAACAAACTTAACCACTTTGGTCTTTGTAACAAATAACAATAAACTCATATTTCCTTCATACTACTCTTTCTGGTCCCCCTTTCTTGTCTATATTATATTCCATTTTGACAGTTTAAGACCCCTCATTCCAGCCACATTGCCTCATAAAAATATAGAAAATCAGGAATTAGCAACATTCAATGTTCTAAATCAAAATTTTCTCAGCAATTTATTAGTCCAAGTGCTGGTTGTCACCTTTACCTTATTCTTATTCTCATCCTTTGCGGGAGCCATACTCAACAACTTTGAATCCATGTAGTCTGATTCTCTCATCTTCCAAAACCTGCAGCCTCTGCTCAGTTCTTTTGTATCTTCAGGAGAAAGTGGTGTTCTAGTGTAGTTTGTCAAGACAATGTAGAAGAGTGACTAGCAATATAGAATATTAGAAAGAGCGTGGACTTTTTGTTTTAGTGCTTTTTAAAACTTTTTTGTTGTTACTATAAAGGTGATGTACAGAAGAGTTACAGTTACATAAGTCAGGTAATGAGTACATTTCGTTTTTGACAATGTCATCCCTTCCTTAAGAGCATGATCTTTAATAGTAAACTGGTGTTTCAGTCCTGGCAATGCCAACTACTAGTTAAGTAGCTTTGGAGAAGCTATTTAAAACTTCTCTAAGACCTAGTTTCCTGTGCCTTTAAATATTTTATCCAGATACTTTACTTTTTTTATTAGTGCTCAGATGATTAAAAATAGTATTAACAATTCTTTCTGAAACTCAGTTCTATTGTCACATAAGTATACTTTCTCGCATTGTCTGTTATGATAAGCAAGTTTGTTATAGCATCACCAAAAATCATAAATTAAATTACAACACAAGACCAGGGAAAGCAGAGAACTTTATACTTACATATTAGACAAAACTCTCCAAATTGTTGTAAGTCCACTCAACCAATTACAAATCAAAGTAATATAGTTATCTGATCTACTTTTCTCCATCATTAAAAATAAAGCAACTGTGAAGGTTTTCCTATAAAGCTGCCATTCCAGTATCGCTTTCAAAGAGTAGAAAAAGGAAATTACCTTTCCTTGACTTGACGTATTCTTACACTGGCATTGTTGGTCAGCACTACTTATTACTATGTTCCTAAGTGCTTGCACATCACCTGTTTAATAAGCCAACAAGAACAGCAAGATGTCATTTTTCAAATGTGGATTTCCCCTGCTTTCAAAAAGAAAAGGAAAACAATCCTAAGAAAGGTGGCACATATAGTTATGAATGGTAGCCTGCAAAGCTTTCTAAAAAAGCAAGACTGCAGCCCAACATGACCAAAGGATAATTACATTTGCGGAGTATTGAAAACACTTGATGTAGCATATGTTTCTGATATGGTTGAAACTATAGGAGTTAACAGGATAATATTGTTGTTCAGAAACTGAGCTAGTATTTCTCTCATGACTTCCCCCTATTTAAATATTATGTTGTTCTCTGTCTCTCCTCCCTTTAATTAGTATATCCATCTGTTTTTTTTTTTTCAGCACTAAAGGGAAGCTCATTGGTTAGTAATTACAACAATGTCCCTGGGCACCTACTTAGAAAATATGCTTCACAAAAAAAAAAACATGCTTCACATTCATGACCTTCTAGGCTCAGGAAACAGTTGCTTATTTCTGGGAATCTTGTTTCTCCTTGGCACCCATTCTTTCCTCCTGCTTTTTACTCAAGCCAGGTTACTTCCTTAGAGATTATTAGACTATTCTTTAGTGTATCTGACCCTTGGCTTAGGTGTCTTTAAACTCCTATTAGAAAGTGATTGTACCCATAGCATAGAGGACAGAAAAATAATGAAACTTCCCATTCATCAGCAAGTGGATATGGGAAAGCAAAAGTGCCAAGTTTTAAGAAAATCAGCTTAAAGAAAAAGTAAACAAATAAAAGCAAAGGTCAAAATGTCAAGTGAATATACTTAAGGATAAACAACCTGGCAGGCTTGAGACATCTTTACCAGCAGTTTGCCAAGTGAATTAATTCCTGTGGGTTCCTTCTTTATAGTAAGAAGGCAGTTTCCACATATAAACCGTGAATGTCCTACAGGATCTGGCCATAATTTTTTTTCATTTTACTCTGTTTTTCTTCCTTTTTTCTCTTCATTTTTTGTAGTTTCATACTTTTTTATTGTCAGGGTGATATATAGAGGGGTTTTGGTTACTCGTTTTAAATTAAGATTTTTATTAGAAGGAGGGGTTTCATTGTAACATTTCCATACACACATGGAATATACTCCAGTAAAATTCACTCCCTAATCACTCTCCCTTACCACTCCTCCGCTCCTATAAACAATTTCTACAGGTTTCAATGTTTTAGTCTTATACAGGTATACTTCAGCCATATTCAGCCTCAGTCTCTGTTAGTACAAAACCCCTTCTGCTGCTACCTTTCTACTCACAAAACTTGTTTCACCTTCCTGCCACTCATTTTTTTTACTGTACAGTCAAACCTCACTAAATCACAGTTCACTTATTATAGCTCCACTGTACTGAGGTGGTTTTTGATATGTAAATAGTGATCCCTCACCTATCACAGGGGTTACCTTCCAGAGACCCCCCACAATAGGTGAAAATCTGCTAAGTGGTAATAGGTAAACCATGATATTGTGAGGGACGACTATCTAACACTCCTACTTTGCAGATTCTCATCTATCACAGAGGTCTCTGGAACATAACTCCCACAATAGGTGAGAGAACACTGTATATTAATTGTGTAAATTGGTTTCATTATAGCATTTATCATGTGTGTATATTATATTTTAGTCACATTAACCCTCTTGTACTTCCTCTTTCCCAGGCCCCCAAACCCCACTATTATTCATCAGCTTTCAATGAGTTTTCTTATGCTATCTTCATATATAGATACAATATATTTAGATATTAACTTCTGTAATTCTCTTTCCTCCCCACTCACTCATCTCCTCAAACAATACCACAGTTAAAACAACCCTGTGTGTGAGAGAGAGACTGAGTGAGTGAACTAGATTCCACAAGTGAGTGAAAACATTCAATATGTCATAATTTCATGTTTCTTTATGGCAGTATAATATACCATGGTGAATATGTACCATAACTTTTTTATTAATCAATTATTGGGCATTTTGCCTAAGTCTACAGCTTGGCTGTTATGAACAAAGCTGCAATAAACATGGATGGTCTGGTATCATTCTTGTGTATTCATTTAAACTCCATCAGATATTTGACCAACAATGGTATGGCAGGATCAAAAGATAGCTCTATTTTTGGTTTTTGAGGAACCTCCATAGTGATTTCCATAGTGATTGCACCAGTTTACATTTTAATAAAAGATTAAAGCAGATAATTCTACATTTATTTTAAAATATTTGAGTTTACCTCTGGCAAGACTAACAGGTATAAAATGGAAGCATCATATTTAGCTCACTTTATTATACTTTCTACTTAATTCTAGTACTTTGTACATTTTTAATCAGGAGTATATTACAGTTGCCAGTTACTGTCCCATTTGACAGAGAAATCAACTAATCTCTAAGAGGTTAAATGACCCAAAGTTATGCACAGTGTAACTGGTAAACCTGAACTCAAGCCCAGATCTGTCTCATGTGAGTCTAATCTGTGAACTCTTGTTATGCTTACCTTCAATACTATTTTATCCATGAGTGAACAGAACACTTGGAAAGGGAAACAGGCACCTTCTGCCTGAACACTCAAGGTAAACACTCAAGCTCTACTGGAATGCCCCCCTCCCCTATTTTCCATTCACATCAGTATCTTTACAGATGTGAAATCACATGTATACTTGCCCTTTGCTTTAGCTCATATTACTATAAGCACCTTTGGCTTGCCCTCTCATCTGGAATAGCCCTCTTCCTCCACTCTGCCAATTAAATTCACTCATCTCTTTAATGTTAATCCAAGTCTGTTTCTTCCTCAAGTACTTCTCTCCCTAATTTCTTTCTGGGTTGGGAATTTAGCTTGGTAGAAGAGCACTTGCTTAGCAAGTTCAAGACTCTGAGTTCAGTCCTCAGCTCTGGAAAAAAAAACACAAGGCAATTAATTTCTATTTCCCCATAACATTATTGCTTTTATTCTTGTGACTGTTCTTGTGACTATTTAGTACTTCATTATACATTATTTAGTACTTATGAATCTCTTTGAGAACAGAAACCACATTTTGTGTTTTTGTAAATCTCTGTAATGCTTGCAGAGTCAGCTATGTAGATGTACAATAAATATTTGCTTTAACTCTTGTCGATTTATAAGGACCAACTGGAGTCATTGGATAGTATGTATTTTTTCAAATAATCCTCTTAGCCACTGATCCCATTTAGAGAAATTAACCCTTTGTCAAGTAACAGGATAGTTGGAAAAGTATATTGGTAAATTAGCTGAACCAGTCAAGACTTGGGTTCTACTTTCAGCCATACCAATTATTGTGAGTTAATATCTCTGAACAATTTAATTTTTTACAATTTATTGACTTTTTTTGGTCTAAGATTCCTTCTCTGGAAAAATAGAGATACTAATGCCAATTTTCCTAACTTCAGTGAATCTTTACAAAAATGTAAATGAGAAAATAGCACCACATGTCTATAAAGTGTAAAAACATCACATAAAATAGGCTTGTAATTTGTAAAAATATTGTCTGAGAATTTTAATTGTCTAGAAAAGAGAAGCACTGTTATCAGTTATTTCAAAGAAATTCTATCACTTCCTGTGGAAAGCTACCCCAGTTTAGTCCTCAAAGCAAGTGTGAGACTTGGCTCAGGATTTCTGTGAGATGGCCAGAATTCCTTCAGTGATAGAATCATATGTTCCTGATCTAAAAATTGACCAATGTGGGCACAAAGAGAAAACCACTTTGTTTTCACTAGGCAATAGGGCAGCTCTCTCTGACTGCACAGTTGGGGCCTTTTGTAATAGTATTTGCTTGCTGTGCTGCCCATGGTGTGAGTTAATGAACCACTAGAGAGCTGCTCTGAATTAAAAAGGTCATACCTGACATGAGCCATTCCAACACAAACATCCTGTTCTTTTCTCCTCTTCAAGGGAGAGATTTTACTTAAGACCAGCTGTAATTTGCCAAAAACTTGAATTGTGTGAATGGCAGAATGGCCCTGGCAAATAAATGTCAGGAGAGAAAACCCACCAGTAATTATAGAATTATAAAATATTACAGGTAAAAGATCCCTTAGAGTTTGTGCAGTCCAATCCCCGCACCTGACAAGCCAAGGAGCTAATAGCCAGAAAAAGGAAGTGACTTAGTCAGGATCATACAGTAAATTTAATGGCAGAGCTGATACTGGAAACCAAGTATCCCTTACTCTCCCTTCATACTTCCTGTTTACTATGCTTTCCACTACATCAGTTCACCAAAATTACACATTTAAAATGGCTTTAAATAGTCATAGTGAGTTTAGTGTCATTCTTTAAAATGGAAAGGATGCCTTTCATGCACACGTCAGGAACAAATGGAATGTCTCGGCCCCATTAATTCAGAATCTGGCACTTTCAAGTTTTAGAGCAATCAGTTTACACACTTTAAATTATTTGCCATCTCCACACAGGAGTCAGGCACTCATTTCATACCTACATATTATATTTCTAGGTTGTTTAAATCTTCAGGTAAATGAATAGGCACCAGCTTCACAGCAATTGGATGGCATGCTGGCATGTAACATCATAGTAGAAACTGAAAGCGTGAATTTACATTTTTAGTTAACTGATGAGGACCATGAACGAATTATTTTATCTGCCTCTATCAAATAGAAAACATAGTACTAAACAGCATGAGTTTGTTCCCTCTAATTTTCTCTATAGCCTTATATCACATTTACTTCACTAAATCCTGACTCCAAATCAATAGCCTCTTTAGAACCTGAAAACATTATCCTTTGAACTTTTTTTTATTCTTTTGAAGACCTAGTCCTGATTTCTGAAAGACCTTGTCGTGTTTCCCTTTCTTTGGCCCTTATTATCCCATTTTCTACCCATTTGGGCTACCCCTAGTTGGCCTAAGCTGCCTGAAAGTCCTGACATTCTATTAGTAAATCTTGGTTCTGTGTGACAGAAAATTCCAGATTAGAAATTGAAAAAATCTGTCTCTGCTCTAGCCTCATAGCCTGAGTAGTGGATTCTGGTTCCATGAATTCTGGACCTAATACATTTAATTTGTAAGTGATAACCTTTAAGTGAGTAGAATAGTAAATGTGATTTAATATTACAGCGGGAAGCATGGCTCAAGGGGTAGAGTGCTTAGCAAGCACACAACCTTAAGTGCAAACCCCAACACTACCAAAAAGTTTAAAGAACATAAAAAAAATATTTTTAAATTACAGTATTGAAGTAATCAGAGAACTATGTCATTTGGAAGCATTACAGATGTACGTATGTGCATGTGTGTATGCATGTGTTGTATACATGTGTCTGAATGTTATAATTTAAATGCAATAGTTTAAACTTTCTCACACTGAAGAGAGAAAACAACTGTAAATAATATTAGACAGAATTATCCAGAAATATAAAGATTAATATTACATGTTCTCTGATATGTATTATCTATAGTTAGAAAAATGTATGACAGAAGCATAAATCAGGTGGGAGAGTGGTTGGGGGTAGAATCTACTGGAAGGGTGAAAGGAAAAGATGAAATGAGTTGAATATGATTGAAGTATTTCATATACATGTATGGAAATAGAATAATGAAGCCTATTTGAAATACTTAATGGAGTTTGGTAAGAAAGAGTATTATACTGACAAATTTGATTACATAGAGTATAATATATGTATGCAAAGATTAAACTGAATCCCCTTCATGCAATTAAGATGTGCTAAAAATGTTTCAAACGAATAAAAAGGGTAGGAAATACACCTTACAAATTAAACAGGTCTGTTAAGAAACTGCACCATTGATTGTAACTTAAGGCAAAGATAAAGAAATGAAGTAAATTCACAGTTAACTTTGTTCCACTACTGTTCTGGCATTCAGGTATGTTGTCCATTACTTGAATGTCCAGCCACTTTCTCCAGCTATATGTCTTTAAAAAGTCATTAGCCATAGCCAATTTATAGAACCATCCATCGATAGATTAATGGATAAAGGAAATGTGGTATATATACACAATAGATTTTTTTACAGTGCCATTAAGAAGAGTGAAATTAGGTCATTTACTGGAAAATTGATCTATCTAGAGATTACCATGTTAAGTGAAATGAGTATAGGGATTTTTTTTTCCTTTGTGGAGGTTTTTTATAGGGTATGAAATCCAAGATGATGAAAATGAAAGGTAGATGCCTAAGGAGTTGGACGGGTTGAGACAGGAAAAAGGAGTAAGAAAGATAAGAAAGAGAAATACAGCATATAAACATGAGCAAACTATATGATATATGAAAATGTTATAATAAAATCCCTTACATTGCATAATCCAGTATTTACTAACAAAATAATTGTTTTAAAGCCCTAAATTAGGCTGTAAGCTTGCATTTTAAGACTTCTTAAAAGCTTTCCTGTAGATAACTATAATCCATCTCTTCAGAAAAGTGGATTAAGGAGTGTCTCCATTGTCATAAGATACAGGAAGCACGGATTCATTTTAGCTTAGGTCACTCTGGGTACACTGGGAATTCTTCAATCCTTTTGAGTCATTATGGCTTCTGTCACCATAGCTTTATCTACAGCAGAGCTAGGAATTACTTTGATAGAAGAAATCGCCCTACATAAAGCATGTCTCCAGTACAAGTAAGAAAATTCTCATCCCAAGTAGCCAATGAAGTCTCCAAGTCACTTTGGCAATGACTCTGAAGAGCAGCAACTAATACTATTCCTTATGTTGACCCAACAATGCAAAGGAAACCAGCTTAATTCTCATAGCACCTGGACCATCAGCCTCTTCTATTTAGTTCTTTAGAAGGATCAGTAGACTACAGGGTGTGAGGGAAGTCTGGATCATTCCCTGCCTTTATAAAGTTTTATTAATATAAGCACATTTTTTCATGTTGTCTCTGGCTGCTTTAGCACTACAAGAGAAGAATAAAATCATTTCAGCAGATGGGCTGGGAAGGTGGCTCACTGGTAGAGTGCTTGCCTTGCATGCTCGAGGCCCTGAGTTCGATTCCTCAGCACCACATAAGCAGAAAAAAAGCCGGAAGTGGCTCAAGTGGTAGAGTGCTAGCCTTGAGCTGAAGAGCTGAGGGACAGCGCCCAGGCCCAGAGTTCAGGTCCCACGACCGGACCCCCCCCAAAAAAAAGAAAAAATCATTTCAGCATAGACTATATGGGCTACAGTGCCTAAAATACTTATGATCTGGCCCTTTAAGTAAAAGTTCACCACCCTCTTCTCTAGGTTAAAAATTTGGGATTGAATGGAAATTAAAAGATTGGATTGCAATTTCAAATAAACCTACTTTTCAGTTTTTATAGCTATAATCCTATGGTGTTTCCTAGCAAAAGAACTGTTGTGCATACTTTTTAAATATGTAGAAAGTGAAAAAAGAGAACAAAAGGTCATGGTGGTGTATGACTCTAATCCCAGCAGTCAGAAAGCTAAAGCAAGAGGATTGTGTGTTCAAGACCATGTTAAGCTACCTGGTGGAACTTTTCTCAAAAAAATAAATATATGCAATCCCATTTGTTCAATCTTTCTTTGATTTGTTGTGTTTCTAGGTCTCTATTATGAAAATTTCAGCCTGTGCCAAGGAGACCTAGGGTTTCTCCTATTCCATCCTGTAATGTTTTCAGAGTGCCTGCTTTCACTCCAAGGTCTTTGATCCATTTGGAGTTGATTCTAGTGCAAGGTGATATATAAGGATCTAGCTTTAGTTTTCTACAGGTGATTAACCAATTTTGTCAGCACCATTTACTGAAGAGACTGTCTTTCTTCCATTCTATTTTTTTAGCTCCCTAAGGGAAGATTAGATGGCTATAGGTCTGGCAAAGGACATAGCTAGCAAGATCAATAGAAAGCCCACGGATTGGGAGATCTTCACTAGCCATACAATGGACAAAGGTCTCATATCTAAAATATACCTGGAACTCAAAAAATTAAATCCCCCAACACCAAATCCTCAAAGAAACAACTGCCCAATAAATAAGTGGGCTAAAACCTTAAAGAGAAACTTCTCTGAAGAGGAAAGAAGGATGGCCAATAGACACATGAAGAAATGCTCAACCTCCCTAGCCTAAAACAAATGCAAATCAAAACAACATTGAGATACCACCTCACCCCACTTAGAAGGGCTATAATCAAGAACTCTAATAACAACAGATGCTGGAGGGGATGTGGACAGAAAGGAACCTTACTGCATTGTTGGTGGGAGTGTAAACTTGTTCAACC
>NW_012267254.1:5275681-5295753 GCF_000151885.1 Dipodomys ordii
AGATAAGGACTCAAATGGTTTTTCTTTCTTGCAATTGTTTCTAACATATTTATATGGTTATTTCTTTGTTGTTTTGTATGCCCCTCCCCCACGGTATAACCCCAGTTTTCACTGTATTTGATGTTGTTATGATTTGTGGAGGGGAAGGGAAAAAACAAATTGTTTAAATAGGGGTACAGGTGGACCCATTGCAACAATGAGATGCACAAGACGTTATGTCGAAAAATAAACTTTACAACTTTGGCGTCAGGGGATGGAGTAGGGGGGAAGCTCAGGGGCATGTGGGGGAGGGGGGCGGAGTTGGGAAGGGATGGGAAGGGGAAACTAAGGAGGAGGCAACAATGCTTGATAAGAAATTTACTCATGGGGCTGGGAAAGTAGCTCAGTGGTAGAGCCCTTGCCTTGCATGCTTGAGGCCCTGAGTTCGATTCCTCAGCACCACATAAGCAAAAAGAAAAAAGCCAGAAGTGACGCTGTGGCTCAAGTGGTAGAGTGCTAGCCTTGAGCTGAAGAGCTGAGTGACATCGCCCAGGCCCAGAGTTCAGGCCCCACGACTGGACCCCCACCCCCCAAAAAAGAAAAGAAATTTACTCATTACCTTGTGCATGTAATTGTAACCCCTCTGTATGGTATTTTCACAATAAAAATAAATAAATACATACATAAAAAGTAAAATGAATAAGGATGTTAAAAGAATCGCTCACAATCACAATACTATAATTCCCAGAGAGACTCCCAAATTAGCATTAGTTATGTAGCTTTACTGACCTTTTTGCTGTGATATCTATTGTTTGGTAAAAATTATTGAGTAAACTTGTACACATTGTTTCATAGCTTGATTTTCTTTCACTTATTAATGTGTCCTGTCATTTTTACATGTCAGTAAATATAAAGCTACAAAAACATTCTTACTATGTACAGTGTCTCATTATATAAATGTATCACTTCATCTACTTAATCCTCTGTTATTAGAGTTGGGTTATGCCTAGCTTGTTCCCTTCTTGTAGCATCACTATAATAGATATTTACCATATGTACAACTTTTCATTCTTTTCCAGTTTTGTAGAAATCATTAGTTATCTTTATGATGTCAAAAGAAATCCTACAAACCTCCCTTATGGATATTTTCAGAAATGGCAAGAGGTTTCAGTTATATTCATGTAGACACAGAGCTAGAGTAACCAGGAGGTCACCTTCCCTCACAGCTACATTGAATTGTGTACCCACCTGAGGTCATTAAATAACAGCTTTGCCACTTAAAGCATGTGCATCTCAAACGGGTTTGTGCAAGCTTCTAGTCACATTAAATATTAATGGCTGGCAGCAGAACTCTGCTTCAGGAGAAAATAATGGCCCAGAGGAAACTGGAAGACTCTATTAAAAAATAGACAAAATACCCGATGGCACTTCAAGCAGGATCAAATTTTTAACAGCCAGAAGAGAAAGTGGCAAGGCCAAGAAGGTGTTGCACTCAGTAGAAATGAACTGAATACAAGATACACTTTAAAACCCAAGATTGTCCCGTCTGCCTCTGGAGCATTAGAAAAAATAGGAAATGGACACAGATATCCCTGTAGTGTACCCATTTGTTAGCCAGATCCCAATTGCTAGAGCAGGAACTCATCTGAGTGAGATTTTTAGTTCACATTCACATGTTTTAATTCAGATTCTCTGGATATTCACCTGACCCCAAGGAACTTTGCTGATTTTGTAGTGGTATGCCTGGTGTTTTTTAATCAATTTAGTAAACAGGGAGGCGTTATATGGAGACAGGTATGAAAGCTGGTGTTAATCAAGCGTTTAATGACATCACAAAATAGAAGAGAGCTTTGTGAGTAATATAAATGTTGTTTTTCTGTAGATCAATCATGCAGATAGAAAAGGAGGTTGGTCTTTAATATTCTGCTTAATCGTTCATGTGTGAACAGTTCATCTTTAAAAATGTGACATGAACACTCACTTGGTCTTTACCCAACACTTCAATGATTAGTAAATTGATGCTCCATTACCCATACATAGGGAGGTAGAGACACATTATATAAATGTATCATTTCATTTCATTTACTTAATCAATCTTCTATTATTGGAGTTGGGTTAGGCCTAGCTTATTCTCTTCTTAAAGCATTGCCATAATCATGATATTCCTTATAGGTATACATATATATGCATATGTATATATTTCTGCTTTCTCCAAGCTAAATTTGTGATCATTATTTTCTTCCCTACCACTCTCAGACTTGTCTTTTCTTCTTCATATATTTAGACACGGTGTTATCATTCTCTCTTACTCAGGGTTCAGAGGAAAGAATGTTCCCATTCCTTTGAGCTCTACTCTACTTATATGAAAAGGGAAAAAGTCACTTTTGTTGGGCTTTAACCTAGTCTTTTTAAAAATATTTTACTATTTGTGCTCTCTATAGAGTCTGTTATGCTTCCGTTAATTATGTGTAACCACTTGCGTACCACCCAGCATGTTTACTTATAAATATTCACAGGTATATTCTATACCACTAATGAGGGAAACCATGCAACCTTTGATTCTCTGTATCTGGCTTACATCACTTAATAAAATTTTTTCCAAGTCTTTCCATTTTCTTATGATTGGTACAATCTAATGTTCTTTTTCACAGCAATAGAAAACTCAATGCTAAAATTCATTTGGCAGCACAAAAGACCTCAAATAGCAAAAGCATCCCCACTGATAAATGGAAATAAATTGGACAGTTCAGACAATTTTCATAAGATATACATGAAGCAATGCTTTAACATTCCCCATCATGAAGGAAATGCAAATCAAAATTACATTAAGAAGATTCCTTCTCACTCCAGTCAGAATAGCAATCATCAAAAAACAATCCCCAACAAATGCTGGTGAGATTGTAGGGGGAAAAGGACCTTATACACTGTTAGTGGGGATGTACACTAGTCTATCTACTATGGAAACTATTATGTTGGCTCCTCAAAATATGGAAAATAGCAGCACCATATAAGTCCTCTGATCCCAATCCAAGATATCTGCACATGCATACTACTCACAATAGACAAACTATGGAATAGTGAATCTGGATATCAAAAAATAATAATACCATGGGACTGGTTTGGGGGGTGGAAATCAGTGGGACTCAAAAGGGTGATTCACACTTAACTCCCATCACCTTCTCCTTGCTGTGTAGGTGAGTGTGCTTAAAGTACTTCACATGCATATGTGAAAATAGAAAAATAAAACCCATTAATATTGCTTTAATAGAGCACAGAGGATAATAAAGAGTAATAGAGGAAATGAATTTGATCAAAGTACACTGCATATATATATAGAAATATCAAAACCCCTTTGCACCATTAAAGTACACTAATAAATAAAAGTAAAATCCTATTTTGGAAACAAAATACAGATTAAAGGAATGCTTATTTATCATTCACAAGACCCAGCTTCAATCCCCAGCACCACAAAAAAGACATTTTTTTCCTTCTGTGTCCTTAGCACCTTGTCGAATATATATGTGCATGGATTTATTTTGAGGATCACTGTCCTATTCCATTGTTGTGTATATCTATGTTTATGTCAGTACAATACTGTTTTAATTACTTTAGCTTTGTCTTATATTTTGAAATGAGATCCCTGGATGCCTCCAGATTTATTCTTTCTCAAGGGTTTATCTAGCTACTAATGGTATATGATAGTTCTATATGAATAGTAGAATTATCATCATTTTTGTAAAATACCATTGGATAAGTAAAATGTTTTCCATAGTAGGGACATTTTTAACAATATTGAGCTTTCTATTTGTTACTTTTTACTTTCATCACGATTTTGTAGTTTTCATCATCCAAGTCTTTTACCTCTGTTAAGTTCACTCGTAGGTATTTTATATTTTGGTTCCATTGTAAATGAGATTGCTTCCCTAATTTCTCTTTCAGATAGCTTATTATTAGTGTACAGAAATATAACAATTTCTGCATGCTAATTTAATATCTTGCCACTTTATTAAATTTGTTCTTTAGTTCTAACAGGATTTTAATGGGGTCTTAGGATTTTCTATATATAAGATCATGTCCTGACAAGTCTATTATTCCTTTCCTAGTTGGATGGGTTTTTTTTTCCCCTCTGCCTAATTACTCTGGCTAGGATTTCCAGTACTATGTTGAATAGAAATAGTGAACATGGAAGTGGAGCTGTGGCTCAAAGTGGTAGAGTGCTAGCCTTGAGTGAAAGAGCTCAGAGACAGCGCCCAGGTCCTGAGTTCAAGACCCACAAATGACCGCCCCCCCGCCAAAAAAATTCTCATGAATATTACTGCTAAATGTAGCTTCAAACCACAATCCTCAGATCTCAGCCTTCTGAGAAATAGTGAACATGACTGTCCTTGTTTTGTTCCTGATCGTAGAGAAGAAGCATTCTTTTTAACCATTGACTATGGTATCATGAAGGTCCTACTATTGAGGTTCATTTTTTCTATCCATAATTTATTGACAGTTTTTAGCATGAAAAGGAATTGAATTATGTCAAATGCTTTTTCTGTAGCTGTGGAAATAATTATGTGTTGTTTATTCCTTGTTCTACTAAAGTGATGTGATTAGTATTTTTACCCTTCATCCCAAGTATAGAATCATGATCTATGGTCTATTTAATGTGCTATTGGACTCGGTTTAATTTATTTCTATTGACGATTTTTAAATTTATGGTAATCATTCATTTTAAACCAATTTTTGTATAAGGAACATATGACTTAGGTCAAGGAACTACCACTACCCTGCATCCTGTACTGCCACAGATGTTGGATTACCATAGCAATGCTTGAAAGCCACTGAGTTGGTTTTTCATCTTGTCAAAAATCCATTAAGTACCTGTGTGTATCACCTTTTTGTCCCTGGAAGCACCTACTCTTTCTATAATTTTAAAACTATCCATAAGGAATTAGACAACAGAATTTGTAATAAATGTGTGCTTTTTAGTAAATAATTCTTTTGAAATAATAATAGAAACACATACAGAGCTTTTGCTGTGCCAGAAACTTTACATGCCTTGTTCTATTAATTCTACATGACATCTTAAGCTACACATACTTTAATCACCATTTTGCTAAGTCAGAGAGGTTAAGTACCTTGCTTGTATACAGAAGGTGATCAGGTAATCCAACCAAGAGTTTGATCCTTTGGCCCCTGTCAAATATTAGGCTATTCAACTACTCTTTTAAAAACACAGTAGTCAGCCAGGCACCAGTAGCTCATGCCTCTAATCTTAGCTACTCAGGAGGCTGACAACTGAGGATTGCAGTTTGAAGCTAGCCTCAGCAGGAAAAGTTCATGATACTGTTATTTCCAATTAAACACACACACACACACACAACCGGAAATGGAGCTGTGAGCTCCACTGTGATAGAACACCAGCCTTGAGTAAAATTGCTGAGGGGCAGCACCCAGGTCAAGCCCCAGTACAAGCACATACACAAAAAACAGTATTTAACAAATAGTTATAATGGCAGCAACAGAGGACCAATTCCTGTTGAAAGTAATGGCAACTCTGTATAGTTTTCACCAACCCCTGGTCAATATCAGTGAGCTTCTGAGTCTTTAAGAAGAAGTTCAAACTCAGACAACAAACTTCTACATGTCACCTCTTTTGCCTATCCTTACCTAGTATAAACCATCAAATTGCTCTGAATTAATGTTCTTTTCCAATTCTATTCTTATCTAATCACGTTGTGGCTACATATCTACAGACATGTGGAGGGCAGAGGAACAAATGAAAGGTTATTGAAAGTTTCCAGGAACGTGGACCAATGCCAGTATTGGAAGGAACAAAAACACAAGGAAGCAGAGATTACAGTTGAACTGATTTTCTGAAACTAAATTATTTTAGTGGGAGAATAATCCTGTGTATAATGAGTCAAACTTCTTTCCTTCATCTGAACACACAGCACTATTGGTGATTCAGACAACTACCTGGAAACCTCTCAAAGACCATAGGTATTTACAGGCACTCTTTCTAATCTTTATTGGAAGCTGATATGACTGCAAAGGCATTTGTTGTTGCTGTGAAGTCTTTAATAAATAAGAGGTGTATATTGGAAAATTCATAGCAATTGAGCAAGCTGTCTGATGAGCTATAAAGCTTTTAGTGTGTTTAAATTTGATCTGGGCCAATGCTTCCTAAATACTCCAAATATGGATTTGCATCACATATAGAGAGCCTTTTTGTTGATTATCAAACCTTGAGATTTACATTTCCTTATCATGTCTATTTAACTACTTCCTTCCATTTCACTCTTACTGAGGTTTGGGGAGGCATATTGTAATATTAGATAATGGAAGAGAGATGCACAAAGAACACAACAGTAGGAAGGTAGTGGTTAATTAACAATGAATGCTTTGGAAAACATTTTATTCAAAAAGAACTCAGCCGTACAAAACCATGAGTAATTTAAAATTTGATGCTGCTCTGTCACTGGTGAAAAACAATTTTCTTATTGTTCTTGAAAAACATCCCGGTTTGCAAACACCTCTGTACCTAACTTGTAGCCTAAAATTTCAGAAAGTTTTCCAAAATTCATGACACCTTATGTTGCCTTGAAATTTCTAGATATGTGTCCATGAGAAGTCAGTATGGGAAGAGAAAAGGAAAATAGTTGTTCTCTTATAGTGGATAGAGCATGACCTTGAGCTTCAAAGAAGAGTTTTAGTCAGAAATTCTGGGGATTTTTAGTTCAATATTGGTCATTTTTGTTAAGATGGTTGTCATTCTTTGGGGTGTTATCACAAATATTCGTTTCCTCTTTGAAGCATCAGCACTAGATAACTTCAAGTATTGATTGGACTAGTACCCTTTGAGAACCAAGGCCCAGACAGTCATCTCTCAGACCCTACTTGCTTTTCCTATCTAGCAAGCTCTTTCCTTTGTGCTGGAATAGTTCCAACACCTGAGAGGTCACACACATTCTAAAATAAGATGCTCTTTCTTGTTTGGACCTTGTCTCTAAGAAAAGGCTATTAGGCCAACCTGCACTTGCCTCCTAGAAACATACTTTCAGTCCAGGAATACCTTAAAGAACTATGATATGTGGGGAAAATTAATTGTTTAGTCTTTGGGTAGGGAATCAGTCATTTTAATAAAGAGGGAGTAATATAAACAAATATTGACTCAACATGAAATTGCCTAGTAAGCAGTAAAAAAGGACACAAAGAATATAGCTATGAAAAAAAAGAATATAGCTATGAGCTAAAAGGTACAAAGAGCAGTCTCTTTACCTACAGCTGAGCTAGGATACCAGGGAGAGCCCTTCCCCCAATGTTGAGATCCAGATCTTGTAATAAAGTGTAACAGTCAAGGCTCATTGGATAGTAGCAAAGTTGCTATCATAATGTACCAACAATATACTGGAATTCTGCCCAGTATTTGCCTTTTATAGTCCAGAGAAAAGCTGTTCACAGTGCAGTATCTCACCATTAGTACTCTAATATGAAACCACCTGAGGAAGGGTACTATGAGCAACTTTTGACTGCTGTGAGCTGCTGATCATCATGTACTGTGGTTACTGTATGCTTGAAAAGTTATACACACAGCATGAACCTGGTTCTAAGGAAGGTATGTGAGTTGTTCAAACTAGCCACTGAGCAAATAGGGTACCTGCACTGTGGGGGCCGGCCAAGTAAACATACCAACACGTAAGAATTAGAAAGAAAACTCCTTACCTCTTTTAATATTTCTGTAATGCCTTCTATTGACAAAGTTTATTGTATTCCTGGCTAGCAAAGAAAAAAATACTTAAGAGACCCAGAAACTTCTTTATAGAGCAAACAGCAAGGGTGAAATTGGAACTAAGGACAATAAGTTGAAACTGTCACACTGACTCAACTTGGTTAATAGTGCTTAGAAAAAAGTAACTCATGGATAGGTGTTGGTAGCTCACATCTGTAATCCTAATTTTTTAACAGGCTAAGATCTGGAGGATCACAGTTCAAGACTAGCCCAGGCAGAAAAGTTTGCTAGATTCCATCTCCAAAATAACAAGCAAAAGGCAGAGCTAAAGATTTGGTTCAATTAGTAGAGTACTAGCCTAACAAGTGCAAGATCCTGAGTTCAAATCCAGTACTGCTGAAAGAGGGAGACAGAGAAAGACTTTTAATAGTGCTATTTCCTAGCTCTAGCTTGTATTCTAAGTGACTGCTCTTCCTCTTATAATTTAGGTTGGAGATAAAGGGCTAGAAATAATTTTGTCCTTATCTCCCTGTCTTGTATCATCCTTCCAATATTCTGTGTAATACTAACCCCAAAGAAAAAAATAGAAGAGACAGTTCCAAATCAACTGTGTGACCTCTCATGCTCTTACCACTGAATCCAAGTTACTCTCAACTCCATCCTCCATCAACCCTCATTGTACCAGTTGGGATGGGGGCAAACATTTGATGAATGTCTAAACAATACCAAAATGAGGTAGAGATGGCAGAATTTGGTACTTTTAGAAGTAAGCTTGAATTAGAATACTTGTTCTGCCATTTCTTGATGTGTGATCCCTTAATCTCCATGAACCTTTAATGTTTTCAACACTTACTATTCAAGAGCACTGTGAGGATCAAGCATAGGTAATCTATTTATACATAGTGCTTGACATCTAGTGACAAAAGAAATAACTAGCCTTAATTTTTGGTCACATCTTTTACTAGATAAAACCTTTGGCCCAAATACTTAGCATTCTAAGAAGTGAGTATGGGGAAAAGAATGATTGAAGAGGTACACTGCTCAAGAGGCATTGTCCACATAAATGGACATGTTAAGCTAAAACCCTTCCTAAAGTTTACTGTAAGGGTAACTTGCATATAAAATGCTTAGTGTGGAGGTACTCAGTAAAAGCAGTATGTGTAGAGGTCTGCCCATCAGGTATTGTCCTGTATATTTTACTGTTCACTTATTTACCATCTGTTTACTATCTGTCACTTATTTCCATTGTCTTCCCTTCATCCACTCTTGCCTTCCTACTCTAGTGCTTCTGCCTATAGAGGAAGCACAACCAATACTCTTTACCAGATGATTGCTTACTATTCCAGTGAGAAAACCTCATTCAGACTCCTCTTTCATCCCAAACCCCTTCTGAGAGCAAGTTAGAGGAATTAGTTCTTCTGGCTTATGACAAAAGGTCTCCATCCCTTGGAAAAAATTAATTTGCTAAGTAGTTTTACAGTTGCTTCTTTGAAGTTAGTCACATACCAAGGGAAGAAAGAGCCAACACACAGACCTCTAAATCACTGTAAAATCAAAGCCTTATTCTACTCCCAGTCATTAGAGAGCCTTGGAGGAAAAGGGGAAATGAGACTAAATTTCATTGAAAAGAACATGTTTTGATAGTATCAGCATGCTCTGCCCCTGGCAGAATGCAGACTGAGTAAAACATTTAAATTCCTCCTTTATTAGAAAAACTTCATGTGCTTCACAAGTAGCCATTTGTATTCATGTATAAATATTTGGTTGTTCTATTGCATAAGTGAAATCCACAGGTAAGACATCTTAACCCTCCTATTGAAAGCTGATGCAATATAGCATGAAGGAGGGTAAGTATGAAAGTTGGAAAAGCCTGTTTTCTCTCCTATTAGTGTTTTCTACTAGGCTTACGTATCAGAGCTCATAGGTATCATGCACCACCCTCCCACCCCAGCCTTATTCTTAGGCTGTGTTCCACAGTCATCTCACCCAAGGACCCTTTGTTTCACAAGAAAATCCCATAACAAAAGAACTTTGCTTTATTGGAGATCTCTTTATGTTGTACTTGATGAAAAGTAAAGGGATATTTCCTTGGAATTCATAAATATAAACTTAGCTGCCGGACACCTGTGGCTCATGCTTGTAATGTAGCTGAGAACTGCAGGATCATGCTCAAAGCTATTCAAGGAAGAAAATTGCATGAGACTCCATCTCCAAAATAAACAACACAAACAAGGTTAGAGGAGTGGTATAAGTAGTATAGCACCAACACCCCAAGCAAGCCAACTGAACACGAAGCCCTGAGTTCAAACCCTAGTACCATACAAAAAAATTCTGAAAGAGTGAGCTATTTATGTGGCTACTTAAACTGTCCATTGCTATATAGCCCAACTTTTTGTCTGTATATCCTGCAACCTGAGAGGTATTCTAGACAGTAAGGTATCTACAATACTTCTGAGCTTTTCTTTTAAATAGACAAGTGAGACCATTCCTGCTTTGTCATTTGATGTTATGACCCAGCAAAACTCTGATTTGACTTGCCAGAAGTAGATTATGCTGAATACCACATGCCCAACATTGCTGCTCAGATATTCCCTGCAGGAAGAAACTATAATCCTAACTCATCCAATTATTACCTGCACTGCAACTGACATGTACTTGTGATAAGTTAGCTTCTTTCATCATCTCTAGAGAAACAGGAATTCTCCACCTTGCCAGCTTCTCACATGTCCTGTCCAACTTTCTGAGCAATTTCAGTAGTATTCTTACAAACAAAACTTAACATTAAATGGCAAAGACCCATTTTAACCTAGTCAAGGCCTTAGAACCTAGTCTTCCAGCACATAAGAATTTACTACTCATTGTTGTACATCCTTAGTGCACATGTGCAGGAGATGATGGATGACAATGGGATACCTAAGCAAACACTGAATATTGTAGTATACTAGGTCTGACACCAAAGGACCTGGATATTGGATTATGATAATATTAAGATACACCAATTGTTGCACTGTTATTTCCATGCCTTCTATTAGTTTGAAGGGAGTGCTCCATATTATCCAGCCTCTACCATTTTCCTTATTTGTTTGTGTCTCAACCCACCCAACCAGAAGTCAGCAATGACAGCTGTTCAGTCTCTGCTTCCCAGCTAACCATAAAAAAAAGCTATAGTCATTGGCCTTTGTTTTTCTTTTTAGCTTCAAAACCAATTGGGAGGCGATTTTAAATAATAATTTCTTTAAAGAATAGACATATTTAACAGATAAGTGATTAACTCCTGGCAAGACAGAATAAGAATATGCTAATGTTTCCATAGAAGAGATTTTTTTACATTTGTACTTTAGATAACAAATGACTTTGGTCACAAAAGTTTTCTTGAATGCTAAGGGAGATTTCTTAGGGACACCCACAGCTGCAGGTGGGAGTACCAGATTACTTTCATCTTCCATTGAAAAGTAGGTCCCCCAACTCCAGGCTGATATTCATCCATTGTTCACTATGCAACTATTTAAATTTTATAATATTTAGAAACTTCTGTATTGATTGGCAAATAGATACTTCCAGGAGCCCCATAAATGATCAGTCACCTTAGTATTCCCCAGGCTATCCCATATTCTAGCAATAAGAAAACACCCTTGACATAGCAAAGAGTTGCCCCCACCCACCCACTCCAAACTTGGTCTAATGCTATGGCTTGGCTTATAATTCTTTTTGTTTTCCCACATCATACTGGTATTTGAATATTTTGAACATTATTCCTGTTTCCCTCAATATTATTCATATGACTTGTGATCATATCTGTGGACAGAATCAATCAACTTGAGAAAAGATGCCTCCTAGTTTATTTCTCCTATTAGACCAAGTTCAGTTAGTGAAAGAACAAATTAGGCCGGGTACTGGTGGGTAATCCTAGCTACTCAGGATACTGAGATCTGAGTATCGCAGTTCAAAGCTAGCCCAGACATAAAAGTCCCTAAGACTCTTCTCTCCAATAAACCATTCACAAAACTGGAAGTGGCACTGTGGCTCAAGTGGTATAGTGCTAGCCTTGAGCTGACGAGCTGAGGGACAGCACCCAGGCCCAGAGTTCAAGCCCCGTGACAGACAAAAAAAAAAAAAAAGAGAACAAATTAGTGTGGAAAATGTTAGCAATATTAATTTAATGGAAAGAATTTTGATGTTTTCTATAGCTTTTTTAAAATTCTTTTTCATATTAGCATCAATTAGTTGTATAAACGAGTTTAATTTTGACATGTCCATTTAGCATACAATGATTTTTGCCCCACTACTTAGACTGGAATTAGAGCCTCATATTCTCACTCAGTTTTCTTACTGACATCTGGTACTCTACCACTGGAGCCATGTCTCCAACCAGATTTTCAGTGGTTAAATGGAGCTGGATACTTACAGATTATTTTTCTAATCTGGACTTCTTAGAACCGACATCCTGTTGTTATCAGCCTCCTGAGAAACTATTACAAGCATGAGCCACCAGCCACTGGCCATGAAATATATTTTGACCAGAGTCACCCTTGAGGAAAACATTTTATAAATGTTAAGGATAGTATTACTAAAAAAAAATAGTGTGAGCCACAATTTATTGTACAGTATTACAATACTATCAGCAGATAGAAAAGATAAAAATCAACAAAGCTATGCTGATTGTTTGTTCTTTCAATATGCCATTTTCTTGGGGGGGTGATTTAAATATATATTTGTTATCATGCCTGTCCTCAAGAATTTTATAATCCAGTAGTGGAAATATCCATAGGCACCCAATTGACTACACACACATGACAAAATTCTAACAGCTATTTATGCTGTTATGCTAAATATCTCAGAGATACAAAGACAACATATATTTTGTAGTGTGAGGAAAAAAAACCCACATTGAGAAATGTTCAATTTTTTGGCAACAAATTGGCAGGGTCACTTCTCAAAACCAGATTTTATGTTAAATTAATACTGACTCTTCAATGATACATAATATTTAATGCTACAAACCTTGACTAGCCAGGAGCTGGTGGCTCACACCTGCAACCCTAGCTACTCAGGAGGCTGAGATTTCAGGATTTCAGTTCAAAGCCCGAGCAGGAATATCTGGGCCAATTTTTTGGTAGTTGTGGGGCTTGAATTCAGGGCCTGGGCACTGTCCCTGAACTCTTTTGCTCAAAAGCTAGTGCTCTACCACTTTGAGAAACAGTTCCACTTGTGATTTTTGAGTGGTTAATTGGAGACTTGTCTGCCAGGGTTGGCCTTGAACCGCAATCCTCATGTCTCCTGAATAACTACAATTACGTGAGCCACCAGCACCTGGCCTGTGACACTCTTATCTTCCAATAAACTACTCAGAAAAAGTTCAAAGTGACTCTGTGACTCAACGGGTAAAGTGCTAGCCTTGAGCAAAAGAAGCTCAAGGACAGTGCCAGAAAAACATACTGCAATAAGTAGAATGATGCAAAACAGACCATTACAGGGTTCCTTCTGCTTCTGTGATGGAAACAAATTGGATAATTTTTATTCCCTTATCATCCTCCATGCATTATATTTGCTAATAGAATGCAAATATCTTTGGTAAAGATAGAAGAGCAGAGATGAATCATTATAATGAATGTTCAAATAAAGTGCATCAAATTCAGAAAGCTATATTATTATATTGCCTAAATAAAATAAACTAGGATTTCCCACTGCAAACTGTGTTAGGCCTTTGTGTACAATACACTTGTTAAAGTGCAATGTCTGGAACACTGATTCTTCATGGGCGGTGCTTAGTTTTGTGTGTGTGTGTGTGTGTGTGTGTGTGTGTGTGTGTGTGTGTGTGTGTGTGTGTGTGTGTTATGAAAATACCATACAGAGGGGTTGCAATTATATGAGCAAGGTAATGAGTACATTTCTTATCAAGTATTGTTGCCTCTTCCTTTGTTTCCCCTTCCCATCCCTTCCCATCTCACCCCAACCCCACCCTGCGCCAAAGATGTAAAGTTCATTTTTCGACATAAAGTCTTGTACATCTCATTGTTGCAATGGGTCCACCTGTACCCCTATTTAAACAATTTGTTTTTTCCCTTCTCCTCCACAAATTATACCAATATCAAATACAGTGAAAACAGGGGTTATACCATGGGGGAGGGACATACAAAGCAACAAAGAAATCACCTTATAAATATGTTAGAAACAATAGCAAGAAAGAAAAACCATTTGAGTCCTTATCTTGGGGTTCATTTCACCTAACATTGACTTACCTGACTGTTTCTGCTTGTCTCAGACATATACTAGTTATTGCAAATAAGGGAAACCATGGGACCTATGTTTCTTTGGGCCTGGCTTACTTCACTTAATATAATTTTTTCCAAGTCTTTCCATTTCCTAACAAATGGGGCAATATCATTCTTTCTGATGGAGGCATAGAATTCCATTGTGTATATATACCACATTTTCTTGATCCATTCATCTATTGAGGGGCTTCTGGGTTGGTTCCATATCTTAGCTATAGTAAATAATGCTGCAATAAACATAGTTGTGCTGGTAGCTTTAGTATGGTCTTGTTTGTGATCATTTGGGTAAATGCCCAAAAGTGGGATTGCTGGGTCATAGGGGAGCTCTACATGGAGTCTTTTGAGGAACCTTCATAGTCTTTCTAAAGTGGTTGAACAAGTTTACACTCCCACCAACAATGCAGTAAGGTTCTCTTCTGTCCAAATCCCCTCCAGCGTCTTTTGTTATTAGAGTTCTTGATTATAGCCCTTCTAACTGGAGTGAGGTGGTATCTCAATGTTGTTTTGATTTGCATTTCTTTTATGGCTAGGGAGGTTGAGCATTCCTCAAGTGTCTATTGGCCATCCTTCTTTCTTCTTCAGAGAAGTTTCTCTTTAAGGCTTTAGCCCACTTATGTATTGGGCAGTTGTTTCTTTGAGGATTTGTTGTTGGGGGATTTAATTTTTTATCAAGGCTTTCTGGAAACCCAACAGAGTTCTCCCATTGAAATTCTTCTAGCTCCTTTGAAAAATATACATCCCTCTTGATTCAGTGGTATCCATTTTGCTTCTTTATTTCTGAATAGCAATCTCCTTCTCCAGACTTCCTGTCATCAGTGGCAATGGGGAAGACTGCACAAGGATGTCTTGTCCTTTCCCCTAAGCCACTTACCTTCCATCCTGTTCTGGGATTTATAGTTTACCTATTGGAAGCTTGTAGTGTGATACTACATCTGTTGTTGGTCAAGAAGGAGCTTTCTCCTCATTCAACATCAAATTCATCTTATTCTTTTGCCTCAATCACTGAATTATTTCTTATTTGATGCCTATTATATACTAAGTGTATTCTCTTACACTTTTTTCCTAGAAGTCTGTCAGCTTTTCCTTTTTTATGTGGTTTTCCCCCAGTTCACTGGTGTTCTGAAATGAATGAACTTCAATTCTCCCGTCTGATGAGCTTAACAGGACTTTAATAATCCTTGCTAAACTGTCTTGTGACTCTGTGGTATGAATAGATACAAGCTGTAGGTTAGATTGTAAGCATCAAATTAATTTTACTGCAAAGGTCAAGCTGCTCTCTTGCCAGTCTGTTGTACTTGAAGGTTACTTCTTGCATGCTTGACCAAAACCTTCCTGTCTGAGTTACATTCAAAACAGATTTCAAGATATAGCCAGATTGAAACCCAGACCTTTGGAGCTAAAAGGCTATGTACTCTGACCTCTTGCTATTTCTAATAGCAAGCAGCTTCAGTGATTCCATGTGTGTATGTAATCTATCATCGTTTCCAGGAGATGATAGGCATTAAGCTCTGCACCTCTTGCTCCAAAAGTAAATGTCTGCTCATCTTTTCCACCTTACTGCTCATGTCAGAGTAAAGAAATATTTCTTCCCAAATAACGTGTAAGCTTGCTTGTCTGAAAAAGTGTTGCCCCTGGGGAAACTAGACCTACCAGTGGAGTTTGGCTCAAAAAAGACATAATCAGATTCAGATAATGGGAGACACTTCCATCCTGATTCCCTTTAACCTTCATCTGTCTTCCTAATTTACCATGGGCTCTCTCTTTACACCTCACCTCCTTTGGCCAACCTTGTTATGAGTCCATGCACTTCTGATATATGTGTCTAATCTACTCATCAGTTCAAATTCTACAAGTATTATTCATGCAATAGCATACAGTTTATACTTCTGAAAAACTCCAAAGGTGAACTCTGAGGCTTTAACGTAGCATCTCGGCTATGTCAGAATTACAGTGTCTTGAAGCTGAGTAAACTGGGGTCACAAGAATGTGATAGCTCCTATGACCCAATTGTGATCTCTTTCAGATGTCCGAAGAAGATATAGCAGCAGAATATAATTTCTGTCCTACAGACAGAAATGCCCTCAGTTTGTAATTCCTAATTTTATTTCTCCAAACAAGAAACTTACAAGTAGATCTAGGGAAGCTCCTTATCCTGCTGCTTCTTCCAAAGTCCAACCTTAACCTGTGACAATATCACTGCTGACAAAGTCTGTGCAGAAGCAGTGTTGGTGTCCAGTGATTGAGTTCATCATAACCCCAGCGCAAGTCTCATTTATGAGACATGGCTAGGTGAAATAGGATACTGATGAGCATAAGCAAAAGTAATATAATGTATCCAAATATTTTTTGAGGAAAATTCAGTCCTACGTTTTGAGGGGGATAACACTCCATCTAGACAAGAATACAAATCAAACACCTTAATTTCTGAAACAGAATGAAAATTTAGCCACTTTGTATGTCTAATAGCTAAAACATTTTGTCTCTTCAGCCTATAAACCAGATTATCTGCTTTCCATGTGTTTAGTTAAGCAGCCCATCTTGGAGCTAGCTGTCCTCTAGTTATACACATGAACATACACACAGAGACACAGACACACACACACACACACAGAGAGAGAGAGAGAGAGAGAGAGAGAGAGAGACTGAGTTGCCAACCAGGTAGACTTGCCTAAGAAGCACTGTCCCAAGGAAGCAGACACAAAGCTGGAAGCTAGCTGATGGATGGCTCATGACCGTAGTACTAGCTACTCAGTAAGCAGAGATCTGAGGATTGTGGTTCAAAGCCAGCCCAGGCAGACAAATCTTGCAGGGAGGGAGGGAGATAACAAGATCAGTCATATAAAACACCTCCAACCTGATTTTCTTTGCCTCATCTCTCCTGACTTAATCTCACATTGTTTCTTGTTCATCTCCTTTGACCACCTGACTGTGAATACATTTACTGCTGATGGAAATGTCTAATTTACTTGTTAATTTATTCTCTACTAGTAACATTCAGATGGAAATTTGCTCACATCCCACTTTCAGGTTGTCTCATTCTTCTCTAACTAGTTAGACAATCTGGCTTATTGCTTTATATACTTAGATCTTCTACAACATCTTGTTTGGCCTCTATTTAGTGTGAAAATGTAACTAATCTACCACCTTCCTGTACATTATAAGTTCTCTGAGGAAAGAGTTTCAATCTTTTAAGAGTCCTTTGCTTCTCTCATGTCCTTCAGCTACTAATAAGAAATGCTGTAGGGGCTCAATAAGTACTTGTTAGCACATTTGTAAGTACGTAATACTATCCAGATTGATGATACTAGTTTCTGAATTCATATGCATTTTTTCTCTCCAGGAATAAAATTTTACTTCTGAGGTTATACTGTATTGTGCAAAAGTTAAAATGTACTCCATGGTTCTGATCTACAAGCTACTATCAAATTTTCCAAATAGAACGGCTTACGGATTATGAGATGGGACTAAAACCTTTGCCCAGGCGTTCCAAGAGTGTTGCCCTCCTAAAAGAACAGCCCAAAGACTTTTGCCTCTGCCTCAATTCTCTTGTGTTTATTTTTATTATGTTTAAGTAGTGATACAAAGAGGTTTCAATTCTACATGTCACCTACTTCATCAGGCTTTATAAACTAAATCCTGTTATGCAATGGTGGTGCCATCTCTGCTCATTTTCACTTAAAACCCTCTCTATACCTTCCTGTTTTTCTCAAAGAAGCTCATCAATATCGATCTGCTTTCTAGGGATGTTTTGAAGATACAGTACTGATAAGAAAACACTCTCTGTGAGAGAATATTGATGACAGTTTTTTTTGTGGCCACAAAAGGAGAGGGCACTCAGGAGTAATTGGAGGCCATGTTTAGCCACCCAACTATCCATTATCGTTAGTACTCAGATTGATTCTAATGCATCATAATAATGCAGCTTGTAATCTACATGTAAGGGGGTAATTTATTGTCAGGTGGTGATTGTTAGCAATAACAAGCTGTTTGAACATATTCCGAACACTGTTGTACACTTGTCTTTTGTTTCTCCTCCTTCCTTTGTTTAAAAGTCTAATATTTACCCATTTGCTGATCTTATTTTCTTCTTTTACACTACATATCATAGTGATGGTCTTATTCTTTAAAAATAAGAAGCATAGTTTCTCAGTGAGCATCTAGAACACAGGAAAATTATTTGCAAAAGTAGTTTAAGTAGCTGAGTTCAGTTTAAGAATGGTGGTAGCTTTTATCACTTAGCTTTATTAATGGACCTCATTCTGGTCGTATTGCTTTTCTTTTCCTAATGCATTTGTATAAAAGCCTTTGCTTCTCCCATTAACCCCTTTAGCTGTTGTTAACTCATTTTGGGGTATTTGTTGCCATAGCTGCAGCTGCCCCTCAGCTGGAGCCCCTGTGCTTGCCTCTATCAGGACTATGTGGGGCTGGCCTGCTTGTTCCAGGCGTCAGCTGTTAGGTGGAGGGCAAGAGGCTAACAACTTCAGGGTCAAACAGCCTGCCCAGTGAGTTTAAATCTTGTCTGGTTTTATTTAGGTTTGGGTTTATTTTTATTTTTTTAGAAGCAGATGGGCATGTGGCTGTCTAGCCTCAAGCCTGGGAAACAGGTGTGGGAACATAACCATTACTCCTCTCTCCCCAGCTCTGGGTACCTAAGCAGGTAGCCTAACTCCATATTATAAATGATCATCAATATTTTCCCTCTTGTATGAATCTCTTCTTTCAGTACCTGAGGCAGCTGTAGGGAATCTTTTTTTTTAACTTGTGTCTGTGGAAATAATTGCCAGAGTTTTGTGGAGCAACTCTTTTCTATGTGCTTGCCCATCTACAGATTTGATTATATTATTTGCAGAATGGAAATGAAGCTTTCTTTCCACTGCTTACTCTGATTCTCTTAGATCCTCAAGGAGAGAAGTTTTTTCCAAAACAGAATGGAATAGCATGCAGATGGTTTTGATACTATCTCATGGGCAAAAGTCAGAACTTTCAAAAGTTCTGCAGGTGCAAACTGACCAGATGTTGAGCACATCTTGCCATTATTTCTGTTTGGGTAACCAGAAAGTACCATTCTATCAGAAATTATTGCCAAGAGAAAATATTCCATTCCTATGACTATCTATTACTGTGAGCTTCTGCACCAACATAGATCAGAGCCAATACAAGACTGAGCAGTAGGATTTGAGGAAGATGTCTGTAGGTGGAAACTTTCCACACAGACCAGTAATCCAGCATTGGAAAAGAAATTTTAATTTTGTCTGTGCTGTGTCAGCTTTGCCAGGAAGCCAGTGAGAATAAATCTACAGATTAGCTCCAGACTTAGAAAATTCATAACTACTTAATCCTTTACCTTGACTTTAATAGAATTGATAATATGCCATCAACAATCATAGCAGAACAGCAACACAATTTACAGCTAACATTTGTATCATACTTTCCAGCTTTGGGAACACTTGTACAATTTCTATTTGTTGCTTAACCCCTCATCAGCCCTTGCAAGACTAGCCTTATTGTTGTCTATGTTTTTATGATGAGGAAACCCACACACAGAGACTTTAAGCCACCAGGATAAGGTTACACAGCTAGTACATGGCATAGTCTTTGGACTCTAGCGTTCTAGACCCCGTGGTAGGCAACATTCACTGCCCTGTAATGTTCCCACATCATTCCCAAAACTCCAGGTAAACAAATTAAGGCCTATGTAAGGTATCACCTAAAAGCAAAAGGAAAATAGCCATGCTAGAAAAGATTTACTGTTTATACATCTACACATGTGGATTTACTGCTAAGTTCTATCTTTGACACTCATCTTTTTTTGGCGCAGGTCACTCATTACTGCTGTGGCTGGGGTTTGCAAGTGAGGAAGAGGGGAGAAGAGGGAGAGGGAGCAGCCTGGAAAAGCTCTTGTCAACTAAATAATTCTTTTTTTTGGGGGGGGAGCCCGGTCCTGGGGCTTGAACTCTGGGCCTGGGCACTGTCCCTCAGCTCTTCAGCTCAAGGCTAGTGCTCTACCACTTGAGCCACAGCGCCATTTCCGGCTTTTTTCTTTTTGCTTATGTGGTGCTGAGGAATCAAACCCAGGGCCTCATGCATGCAAGGCAAGCGCTCTA